>NW_027139299.1:67500-380338 GCF_035084215.1 Heptranchias perlo | reverse complement strand
GCAAATTAAATTGCCTGTACAAAATGTGCACAGCATCCGAAGGAAAACAATGGAACTGGGGCCAATAACCGGTCGTGAGGAACCAGATCTCATCGGGATAACTGGAACATGGCGACTTTGGTGGATCTGGTTCTGGGGAATGAGGTGGGTCAAGTGGAGCAAGTGTCAGTGGGGGAACATTTCAGGAACAGTGATCACAGTATCATAAGGTTTAGATTAGCTATGGAAAAGGACAAGGAACAATCTAGAGTAAAAATACTTAATTGGAGGAGGGCCAATTTCAGTGGGTTGAGAATGGATCTGGCCCGGGTAAATTGGAAACAAAGATTGGCAGGCAAAACTGTAGTCGAACAATGGGCGGCCTTTAAAGAGGAGATGGTTCTGGAACAGTCTAGGTACATTCCCACGAGGGGGAAAGGGAGGGCAACTAAAGCCAGAGCTCCCTGGATGATGAAAGAGATAGAGTAAGATGAAGCAGAAAAAGATGTCAGGTTGATAATACAAGTGAGAACCAGGCTGAATATAGAAAGTTCAGAGGAGAGGTGATAAAGGAAATAAGAGGGGCAAAGAGAGAGTATGAGAATAGACTGGCGGCCAACATAAAAGGGAATCCAAAAATCTTCTATGGGCATGTAATTGGCGGAAGGGTCAAGAACCAAAGGACACAGATTTAAGGTGATTGGCCAAAGAACCAAAACTTTTTAAGGCAGCGAGTGGTTAGGATCTGGAGTGAGTTGAAAGGGCAGAAGCAAATTCATTTGTGGCTTTAAAAAGGAGTTGGATAAATACTTGAAGGGAGTTCTTCAAACCCCACCCTGACCCAGACAACCAGTAGTGACACTTACCCCTTCGTTGTGGCCAATTGTCTGGTAATATTTGTACCAGGACTGGAAGTCTGGATTTTGGTGGTACCACTTGGTGTGGCGTTTCATTCGTGTGGGAGCTGCTCGCAGGAAATCTGTAGCCTCGTGTGATTGCACTGTTATTCCTTCAACTCCTTTCGCTGTTCGGGTGAGAGGCAGTGTGAGAGCCACGATTTCACCACCAGTCATGATAACTTTACTGAAACTCACATCTCGCACGGACCTCTCCCCTCCTCCCTCCCTCATCCCCCCTCCACACCCCTTCCCCTCCCTTCACACTCAAATGGTCTCCCACTCTCCACACCTTCCCTCTCCGCACTTTCACCCCCACTTTTCCCGCCCTCCCCCACTCTCCCCTCCTCCTTCCCACTCTCCCACTCCTTCCCCTCCCCAACACTCCACTCCCCCTCCTCCACTCTCCCCTGTCTCTCCTCTCCCCACTCTCCCCTTCCTCTCCTTCTCCCCACTCTCCCTTCCTCTCCTCTCCCCACTCGCCCCTTCCTCTCCCCACTCGCCCCTTCCTCTCCCCCTCCTCCACTCTCCCCTTCTTCTCCCTCTCCCACTCTCCCTTCCTCTCCTCTCCCCACTCGCCCCTTCCTCTCCCCCTCCTCCACTCTCCCCTTCCTCTCCTTCTCCCCACTCTCCCTTCCTCTCCCTCTCCCACTCGCCCCTTCCTCTCCCTCTCCCACTCTTCCCTTCCTCTCCCTCTCCCACTCTCCCCTTCCTCTCCTCTCCCCACTCTCCCCTTCCTCTCCCTCTCCCCACTCGCCCCTTCCTCTCCCTCTCCCTCTCCCCACTCTCCCCTTCCTCTCCCACTCCCCACTCTCCCCTTCCTCTCCCTCTCCCCACTCTCCTCTTCCTCTCCCTCTCCCACTCTCCCCTTCCTCTCCCTCTCCCCACTCTCCCCTTCCTCTCCCTCTCCCCACTCTCCCCTTCCTCTCCCTCTCCCCATTCTCCCCTTCCTCTCCTTCTCCCACTCTCCCCTTCCTCTCCATCTCCTCTCTCCCCTTCCTCTCCCTCTCCCACTCTCCCCTTCCTCTCCCTCTCCCATTCTCCCTTCCTCTCCCTCTCCCCACTCTCCCCTTCCTCTCCCTCTCCCCATTCTCCCTTCCTCTCCCTCTCCCACTCTTCCTCTCCCTCTCCTCTCCCCATTCTCCCCTTCCTCTCCTTCTCCCCACTCTCCCCTTCCTCTCCCTCTCCCCACTCTCCCTTCCTCTCCCTCTCCCCATTCTCCCTTCCTCTCCCTCTCCCCATTCTCCCCTTCCTCTCCCTCTCCCCACTCTCCCCTTCCTCTCCCTCTCCCCACTCTTCTCTCCCTCTCCCTCTCCCCACTCTCCCCTTCCTCTCCTCTCCCCACTCTCCCCTTCCTCTCCCTCTCCCCACTCTCCCCTTCCTCTCCCTCTCCCCACTCTCCTCTTCCTCTCCCTCTCCCACTCTCCCCTTCCTCTCCCTCTCCCCACTCTCCCCTTCCTCTCCCTCTCCCCATTCTCCCCTTCCTCTCCTTCTCCCCACTCTCCCCTTCCTCTCCCTCTCCCCATTCTCCCCTTCCTCTCCCTATCCCTCTCTCCCCTTCCTCTCCCTCTCCCCACTCTCCCCTTCCTCTCCCTCTCCCATTCTCCCCTTCCTCTCCCTCTCCCCATTCTCCCCTTCCTCTCCCTCTCCCCATTCTCCCCTTCCTCTCCCTCTCCCCATTCTTCCCTTCACCTCCCTCTCCCCACTCTTCCCTTCCTCTCCCTCTCCCCTTCCTCTCCCTCTCCCCTTCCTCTCCCTCTCCCCACTCTCCCCTTCCTCTCCCTCTCCCCTTCCTCTCCCCATTCTCCCCTTCCTCTCCCTCTCCCCACTCTTCCCTTCACCTCCCTCTCCCCACTCTTCCCTTCCTCTCCCTCTCCCCTTCCTCTCCCTCTCCCCTTCCTCTCCCTCTCCCCACTCTCCCCTTCCTCTTCCTCTCCCCACTCTCCTCTTCCTCTCCCACTCTCCCCTTCCCCTCCCTCTCCCCACTCTCCCCTTCACCTCCCTCTCCCCACTCTCCTCTTCCTCTCCCTCTCCCCTTCCTCTCCCTCTCCCCACTCTCCCCTTCCTCTCCCCTCCCTCTGTCTCTCCCCTCCCTCTCTCCCCTCCTCTATCTCTCCCCTCCCTCTCTCCCCTCCCACTATCACTCCCCTCCCTCTCTCCCCTCCCTATTCCCCCCCTCTCCCCTCTCTCTCCCTCTCTCCCCTCCCTCTCTCCCCCGCCCCACTCTCTCTCAGGCCGTGCACTACAGCAAGCACCAGGTTAATCTCATGGTTGGGACGTGCTCCTCACCTGGTTTCATGAGATCCCGCAGTCTGCCAGCCTCGACTCGCTCTGCAATAGAAGGACGCGCAGTTTGTTTTAATGAGACTGCACTGGGTCGATACCAAGCAAAGAGTCAGTGGAAGCAGGAGCCCATCAGAGGGAGGCCACAGAGAGACCCTGGCAACAGTTCAAGACCTGCAGCATCTCCTGCCTCATAAAACCAGCGGGACTCACAGGTGCTGAGGCTGCGGACAGGCATCTGCTGCCACATTAATCCCAGCCCAGGACACACAACCGTATGAAATCCGAAATTAGACCCAAGATTACAAACGCATGGCGAAGGAATGTGAGCCCATTAGTAGTTAGAGCTCAGGGCCAAGACCGAAATATCCAAACACCTGGGAATCAGAGATCGAGAGTGAGCATCACAAACTGTACAGGGACAGAGAGAGAGAGAGAGACTGTACAGGGATAGAGAGAGAGACTGTACAGGGACAGAGAGAGAGACTGTACAGGGACAGAGAGAGAGAGAGAGACTGTACAGGAACAGAGAGACAGAGACTGTACAGGGACAGAGAGAGAGAGAGAGACTGTACAGGAACAGAGAGACAGAGACTGTACAGGGACAGAGAGAGAGAGAGACTGTACAGGGACAGAGAGAGAGAGAGAGACTGTACAGTGACAGAGAGAGAGCGAGACTGTACAGGGATAGAGAGGGAGAGAGAGAGACTGTACAGAGACAGAGAGAGTGAGAGACTGTACAGGGATAGAGAGAGAGAGAGAGAGACTGTACAGGGACAGAGAGAGAGAGAGAGAGACTGTACAGGGACAGAGAGAGACAGAGACTGTACAAGGACAGAGAGAGAGAGAGAGAGACTGTACAGGGACAGAGAGAGAGAGAGAGACTCTACAGGGACAGAGAGAGAGAGTCTGTACAGGGACAGAGAGGGAGAGACTGTACGGAGACAGAGAGAGAGAGTCTGTACAGGGACAGAGAGGGAGAGACTGTACAGGGACAGATAGAGAATGTACAGGGACAGAGAGCGAGAGAGAGAGTCTGTACGGGGGCAGAGAGAGTGAGACTGTACGGGGACAGAGAGAGAGAAAATCTGCACAGGGACAGAGAGAGAGAGAGAGACTGTACAGGAACAGAGAGAGAGAGAGACTGTACAGCGACAGAGGGAGAGAGAGACCGGACAGTGACAGAGAGAGAGAGAGACTGGACATGGGACAGAGAGAGAGAGAGAGACTGTACAGGGACAGAGAGTGAGAGACTGTACAGGGACAGAGAGAGAATGTACAGGGACAGAGAGAGAGACTGTACAGGGACAGAGAGAGAAAGTCTGCACGGGGACAGAGAGACCGAGAGACTGTACAGGGACAGAGAGAGAGAGACTGTACAGGTACAGAGAGAGAGAGAGAGAGAGAGAGACTGTACAGGGAGAGAGAGAGAGACACTGTACAGGGACAGAGAGAGAGAGACTGTACAGGGGCAGAGAGAGAGAGAGAGACTGTTCAGGGACAGAGAGAGAGACTGCACAGGGACAGAGAGAGAGAGAGACTGTACAGGGACAGAGAGAGAGCGAGACTGTACAGGGATAGAGAGGGAGAGAGAGAGACTGCACAGGGACAGAGAGGGAGAGAGAGAGAGACTGTAGAGGGACAGAGATAGAGAGAGAGAGCGAGACTGTACAGGGACAGAGAGCGAGAGAGAGACTGTACAGGGATAGAGAGAGAGAGACTCTACAGGGACACAGAGAGGCTGTACAGGGACAGAGAGAGAGAGACTGTACAGGGACAGAGAGAGAGAGACTGTACAGGGACAGAGAGAGAGAGAGAGACTGTACAGGGACAGAGAGAGAGAGAGAGAAAGAGACTGTACAGGGACAGAGAGAGAGAGAGAGACTGTAGAGGGACAGAGAGAGAGAGACTGTACAGGTACAGAGAGAGAGAGACTGTACAGCGACAGTTGGAGAGAGAGACCGGACAGTGACAGAGAGAGAGACAGACTGTACATGGGACAGAGAGAGAGACACTGTACAGGGACAGGGAGAGAGAGACTGTGCAGGGACAGAGAGAGAGAGAGAGACTGTACAGGGACAGAGAGAGAGAGAGAGAGACTTTACAGGGACAGAGAGAGAGCGAGAGAGAGTGGCTGTACAGGGACAGAGAGAGAGACTGTACAGGGACAGAGAGAGAGAGAGACTGTTCAGGGACACAGAGAGGGAGAGAGAGACTGTACACAGACAGAGAGATAGAGAGACTGTACAGGGGCAGAGAGAGGGAGAGACTGTTCAGGGACAGAGAGAGACTGCACAGGGACAGACAGAGAGAGAGAGAGAGAGAGAGACTATAGAGGAACAGAGAGAGAGAGGGGGACAGAGACTGTACAGAGATAGAGAGGGAGAGAGAGAGACTGTACAGGGACAGAGAGAGAGAGAGAGAGACTGTACAGGGATAGAGAGAGAGAGAGACTGTACAGGGACAGAGAGAGAGAGAGACTACAGGAACAGAGAGACAGAGACTACAGGGACAGAGAGAGAGAGAGAGACTGTACAGGGACAGAGAGAGAGAGAGACTTTACAGGGACAGAGAGATAGCGAGACTGTCCAGTGATAGAGAGGGAGAGAGAGAGACTGTACAGTGATAGAGAGGGAGAGAGAGAGAGACTGTACAGGGACAGAGAGAGAGAGAGAGACTGTACAGGGACAGAGAGAGTGAGAGACTGTACAGGGATAGAGAGAGAGAGAGAGAGAGAGAGAGACTGTACAGGAACAGAGAGAGAGAGACCGAGACTGTACAAGGACAGAGAGAGAGAGAGACTGTACAGGGACAGAGAGGGAGAGACTGTACGGAGACAGAGAGAGAGAGTCTGTACAGGGACAGAGAGAGACTGTACAGGGACAGAGAGAGAGAGAGACTACAGGAACAGAGAGACAGAGACTACAGGGACAGAGAGAGAGAGAGAGACTGTACAGGGACAGAGAGAGAGAGAGACTTTACAGGGACAGAGAGATAGCGAGACTGTCCAGTGATAGAGAGGGAGAGAGAGAGACTGTACAGTGATAGAGAGGGAGAGAGAGAGAGACTGTACAGGGACAGAGAGAGAGAGAGAGACTGTACAGGGACAGAGAGAGTGAGAGACTGTACAGGGATAGAGAGAGAGAGAGAGAGAGACTGTACAGGGACAGAGAGAGAGAGAGAGAGACTGTACAGGAACAGAGAGAGAGAGACCGAGACTGTACAAGGACAGAGAGAGAGAGAGACTGGACAGGGACAGAGAGAGAGAGACTCTACAGGGACAGAGAGAGAGAGTCTGTACAGGGACAGAGAGGGAGAGACTGTACGGAGACAGAGAGAGAGAGTCTGTACAGAGACAGAGAGAGACTGTACAGGGACAGAGAGAGAGAGTCTGTACAGGGACAGAGAGGGAGAGACTGTACAGGGACAGATAGAGAATGTACAGGGACAGAGAGCGAGAGAGAGAATCTGTACGGGGGCAGAGAGAGAGTGAGACTGTACGGGGTCAGAGAGAGGGAGACTGTACAGGGACAGAGAGAGAGAAAATCTGCACAGGGACAGAGAGAGAGAGAGAGAACAGGGACAGAGAGAGAGAGAGACTGTTCAGAGACAGAGGGAGAGAGAGACCGGACAGTGACAGAGAGAGAGAGAGACTGGACATGGGACAGAGAGAGAGAGAGAGACTGTACAGGGACAGAGAGAGAGAGACTGTACAGGGACAGAGAGAGAGAGAGAGACTGTACAGGAACAGAGAGACAGAGACTTTACAGGGACAGAGAGAGAGAGAGAGACTGTACAGGAGCAGAGAGAGAGAGACTGTACAGGGATAGAGAGGCAGAGAGAGAGACTGTACAGGGACAGAGAGAGAGAGAGAGACTGTACAGGAACAGAGAGACAGAGACTGCACAGGGACAGAGAGAGAGAGAGACTGTACAGGGACAGAGAAAGAGAGAGAGACTGTACAGGGACAGAGAGAGAGCGAGACTGTACAGGGATAGAGAGGGAGAGAGAGAGACTCTACAGTGATAGAGAGGAAGAGAGAGTTGAACTGTACAGGGACAGAGAGAGAGAGAGAGACTGTACAGGGACAGAGAGAGTGAGAGACTGTACAGGGATAGAGAGAGAGAGAGAGAGAGAGACTGTGCAGGGACAGAGAGAGAGAGACAGACTGTACAGGAACAGAGAGAGAGACAGAGACTGTACAAGGACAGAGAGAGAGAGAGAGAGAGAGTCTGTACAGGGACAGAGAGGGAGACACTGTACGGAGACAGAGAGAGAGAGTCTGTACAGGGACAGAGAGGGAGAAACTGTACAGGGACAGATAGAGAATGTACAGGGACAGAGAGCGAGAGAGAGAGTCTGTACGGGGGCAGAGAGAGAGTGAGACTGTACGGGGTCAGAGAGAGGGAGACTGTACAGGGACAGAGAGAGAGAAAATCTGCACAGGGACAGCGAGAGAGAGAGAGACGGTACAGGGACAGAGAGAGAGAGAGACTGTACAGCGACAGAGGGAGAGAGAGACCGGACAGTGACAGAGAGAGAGAGAGAGAGACTGGACATGGGACAGAGAGAGAGAGAGAGACTGTACAGGGACAGAGAGAGAGAGACTGTACAGGGACAGAGAGAGAATGTACAGGGACAGAGAGAGAGACTGTACAGGGACAGAGAGAGAAAGTCTGCACGGGGACAGAGAGACAGAGAGACTGTACAGGGACAGAGAGAGAGAGACTGTACAGGGAGAGAGAGAGAGACACTGTACAGTGACAGAGAGAGAGAGACTGTACAGGGACAGAGAGAGAGAGAGAGACTGTACAGGGACAGAGAGAGAGAGAGAGAGAGACTGTACAGGGACAGAGAGAGAGAGACTTTACAGGGACAGAGAGAGAGAGAGAGAGAGAGAGACTGTACAGGGACAGAGAGAGAGAGAGACTGTACATGGACGGAGATAGAGGGACTGTACAGGGACAGAAAGAGAGAGAGAGAGAGATTGTACAGGGACAGAGAGAGAGAGAGAGAGAGAGAGACTGTACTGGACAGAGGGAGAGAGAGACTGTTCAGGGACACAGAGAGAGAGAGAGACTGTACAGAGACAGAGAGATAGAGAGACTGTACAGGGGCAGAGAGAGAGAGAGAGACTGTTCAGGGACAGAGAGAGAGACTGCACAGGGACAGAGAGAGAGAGACTGTACAGGGACAGAGAGAGAGCGAGACTGTACAGGGATGGAGAGGGAGAGAGAGAGACTGTACAGGGACAGAGAGGGAGAGAGAGAGAGACTGTACAGGGACAGAGATAGAGAGAGAGAGCGAGACTGTACAGGGACAGAGAGCGAGAGAGAGACTGTACAGGGATCGAGAGAGAGAGAGACTCTACAGGGACACAGAGAGGCTGTACAGGGACAGAGAGAGAGAGACTGTACAGGGACTGAGAGAGAGAGACTGTACAGGGACAGAGAGAGAGAGAGAGACTGTACAGGGACAGAGAGAGAGAGAGAGACTGTACAGGGACAGAGAGAGAGAGACTGTAGAGGGACAGAGAGAGAGAGAGACTGTACAGGTACAGAGAGAGAGAGACTGTACAGCGACAGTTGGAGAGAGAGACCGGACAGTGACAGAGAGAGAGACAGACTGTACATGGGACAGAGAGAGAGACACTGTACAGGGACAGGGAGAGAGAGACTGTGCAGGGACAGAGAGAGAGAGAGAGACTGTACAGGGACAGAGAGAGAGAGAGACTTTACAGGGACAGAGAGAGAGCGAGAGAGGGTGGCTGTACAGGGACAGAGAGAGAGACTGTACAGGGACAGAGAGAGAGAGACTGTACAGGGAGAGAGAGAGAGACACTGTACAGGGACAGAGAGAGAGAGACTGTACAGGGACAGAGAGAGAGAGAGAGACTGTACAGGGACAGAGAGAGAGAGAGAGAGACTGTACAGGGACAGAGAGAGAGAGACTTTACAGGGACAGAGAGAGAGAGAGAGAGAGAGAGACTGTACAGGGTTAGAGAGAGAGAGAGACTGTACATGGACGGAGATAGAGGGACTGTACAGGGACAGAAAGAGAGAGAGAGAGAGATTGTACAGGGACAGAGAGAGAGAGAGAGAGAGAGAGAGACTGTACTGGGACAGAGGGAGAGAGAGACTGTTCAGGGACACAGAGAGAGAGAGAGAGAGACTGTACACAGACAGAGAGATAGAGAGACTGTACAGGGGCAGAGAGAGAGAGAGAGACTGTTCAGGGACAGAGAGAGAGACTGCACAGGGACAGAGAGAGAGAGACTGTACAGGGACAGAGAGAGAGCGAGACTGTACAGGGATAGAGAGGGAGAGAGAGAGACTGTACAGGGACAGAGAGGGAGAGAGAGAGAGACTGTACAGGGACAGAGATAGAGAGAGAGAGCGAGACTGTACAGGGACAGAGAGCGAGAGAGAGACTGTACAGGGATAGAGAGAGAGAGAGACTCTGCAGGGACACAGAGAGGCTGTACAGGGACAGAGAGAGAGAGACTGTACAGGGACAGAGAGAGAGAGACTGTACAGGGACAGAGAGAGAGAGAGAGACTGTACAGGGACAGAGAGAGAGAGAGAGAGAGACTGTACAGGGACATAGAGAGAGAGAGAGACTGTAGAGGGACAGAGAGAGAGAGACTGTACAGGTACAGAGAGAGAGAGACTGTACAGCGACAGTTGGAGAGAGAGACCGGACAGTGACAGAGAGAGAGACAGACTGTACATGGGACAGAGAGAGAGACACTGTACAGGGACAGGGAGAGAGAGACTGTGCAGGGACAGAGAGAGAGAGAGAGACTGTACAGGGACAGAGAGAGAGAGAGACTTTACAGGGACAGAGAGAGAGCGAGAGAGGGTGGCTGTACAGGGACAGAGAGAGAGACTGTACAGGGACAGAGAGAGAGAGAGACTGTTCAGGGACACAGAGGGGGAGAGAGAGACTGTACACAGACAGAGAGATAGAGAGACTGTACAGGGGCAGAGAGAGGGAGAGACTGTTCAGGGACAGAGAGAGACTGCACAGGGACAGACAGAGAGAGAGAGAGAGAGACTATACAGGAACAGAGAGAGAGAGAGGGACAGAGACTGTACAGGGATAGAGAGGGAGAGAGAGAGACTGTACAGGGACAGAGAGAGAGAGAGATACTGTACAGGGATAGAGAGAGAGAGAGACTGTACAGGGACAGAGAGAGAGAGAGACTGTATAGGAACAGAGAGACAGAGACTACAGGGACAGAGAGAGAGAGAGAGACTGTACAGGGACAGAGAGAGAGAGAGACTTTACAGGGACAGAGAGAGAGCGAGACTGTCCAGGGATAGAGAGGGAGAGAGAGAGACTGTACAGTGATAGAGAGGGAGAGAGAGAGAGACTGTACAGGGACAGAGAGAGAGAGAGAGACTGTACAGGGACAGAGAGAGTGAGAGACTGTACAGGGATAGAGAGAGAGAGAGAGACTGTACAGGGACAGAGAGAGAGAGAGAGAGACTGTACAGGAACAGAGAGAGAGAGAGACCGAGACTGTACAAGGACAGAGAGAGAGAGAGACTGTACAGGGACAGAGAGAGAGAGACACTACAGGGACAGAGAGAGAGAGTCTGTACAGGGACAGAGAGGGAGAGACTGTACGGAGACAGAGAGAGAGAGTCTGTACAGGGACAGAGAGAGACTGTACAGGGACAGAGAGAGAGAGAGTCTGTACAGGGACAGAGAGGGAGAGACTGTACAGGGACAGATAGAGAATGTACAGGGACAGAGAGCGAGAGAGAGAATCTGTACGGGGCAGAGAGAGAGTGAGACTGTACGGGGTCAGAGAGAGGGAGACTGTACAGGGACAGAGAGAGAGAAAATCTGCACAGGGACAGAGAGAGAGAGAGACTGTACAGGGACAGAGAGAGAGAGAGACTGTACAGCGACAGAGGGAGAGAGAGACCGGACAGTGACAGAGAGAGAGAGAGACTGGACATGGGACAGAGAGAGAGAGAGAGACTGTACAGGGACAGAGAGAGAGAGACTGTACAGGGACAGAGAGAGAATGTGCAGGGACAGAGAGAGAGACTGTACAGAGACAGAGAGAGAAAGTCTGCACAGGGACAGAGAGACAGAGAGACTGTACAGGGACAGAGAGAGAGAGACTGTACAGGTGGAGAGAGAGAGTGAGACTGTACAGCGACAGAGAGAGAGGGAGAGACTGTACAGGGGCAGAGAGAAAGAGAGACTTTACAGGGACAGAGAGAGAGCGAGAGAGAGAGACTGTACAGGGACAGAAAGAGAGAGAGAGATTGTACAGGGACAGAGAGAGAGAGACTGCACAGGGACAGAGAGAGAGAGAGACTGTTCAGGGACAGAGAGCGAGACTGTACAGGGATAGAGAGGGAGAGAGAGAGACTGTCCAGGGACAGAGAGGGAGAGAGAGAGAGACTGTGCAGGGACAGAGAGGGAGAGAGAGAGAGACTGTGCAGGGACAGAGATAGAGAGAGAGAGCGAGACTGTACAGGGACAGAGAGCGAGAGAGAGACTGTACAGGAATAGAGAGAGAGAGAGACTCTACAGGGACACAGAGAGGCTTGTGCAGGGACAGAGAGAGAGAGACTGTACAGGGACAGAGAGAGAGAGAGAGAGACTGTACAGGGACAGACAGAGAGAGAGAGAGAGACTGTACAGGGACAGAGAGAAAGAGACTGTCGAGGACAGAGAGAGAGAGAGACTGTACAGGTACGGAGAGAGAGAGGACTGTACAGCGACAGTTGGAGAGAGAGACGGACAGTGACAGAGAGAGAGACAGACTACATGGGACAGAGAGAGAGACACTGTACAGGACAGAGAGAGAGAGACTGCAGGGACAGAGAGAGAGAGAGAGAGACTGTACAGGGACAGAGAGAGAGAGAGACTTTACAGGGACAGAGAGAGAGCGAGAGAGAGTGGCTGTACAGGGACAGAGAGAGAGACTGTACAGGGACAGAGAGAGAGAGAGACTGTACATGGACGGAGATAGAGGGACTGTACAGGGACAGAAAGAGAGAAAGATTGTACAGGGACAGAGAGACAGAGAGACTGTACTGGGACAGAGGGAGAGAGAGACTGTTCTGGGACACAGAGAGAGAGAGAGACTGTACACAGGCAGAGAGAGGGAGAGACTGTTCAGGACAGAGAGAGAGAGAGAGAGACTATACAGGAACAGAGAGAGAGAGAGGGACAGAGACTGAACAGGAACAGAGAGAGAGAGAGGGACAGAGACTGTACAGGGACAGAGAGAGAGAGACTGTACAGGGACAGAGAGAGAGCGAGACTGTACAGGGATAGAGAGGGAGAGAGAGAGACTGTACAGGGACAGAGAGGGAGAGAGAGAGACTGTACAGGGACAGAGATAGAGAGAGAGATTGTACAGGGACAGAGTGAGAGAGAGATAGACTCTACAGGGATCGAGAGAGAGAGAGACTGTACAGGGACAGAGAGAGAGGATTGTACAGGGACAGAGAGAGAGAGACTGTACAGGTACAGAGAGAGAGAGACTGTACAGCGACAGAGGGAGAGAGAGACCGGACAGTGACAGAGAGAGAGACAGACTGTACATGGGACAGAGAGAGAGAGACTGTACAGGGACAAAGAGAGAGAGAGAGGCTGTACAGGGGCAGATAGAGAGACTGCAAAGGGAGAGAGAGAAAGACTGTACACGGACAGAGAGAAAGAGAGAATGTACAGGGACAGAAAAAGAGAGAGACAGTACACTGACAGAGAGAGAGACTGAACAGGGACAGAGAGAAAGAATGTACTCGGACAGAGAGAGAGAGAGACTGTACAGGGACAGAGAGAAAGGGACTGTACAGGGTCAGAGAGAGAGAGAGACTGTACAGGGACAGAGAGAGAGAGACTCTGCAGGGACAGAGAGAGAGAGAGACTGTACAGGGAGAGAGAGAGAGGGACTGTACAGGGAGAGAGAGAGAGGGACTGTACAGGGACAGAGAGAGAGAGAGAGACTGTCGAGGGACAGAGAGAGAGAGAGACTGTACAGGTGCAGAGAGAGAGAGACTGTACAGCGACAGTTGGAGAGAGAGACCGGACAGTGACAGAGAGAGAGACAGACTGTACATGGGACAGAGAGAGAGACACTGTACAGGGACAGAGAGAGAGAGACTGTTCAGGGACAGAGAGAGAGAGAGAGACTGTACAGGGACAGAGAGAGAGAGACTTTACAGGGACAGAGAGAGAGCGAGAGAGAGTGGCTGTACAGGGACAGAGAGAGAGACTGTACAGGGACAGAGAGAGAGAGAGACTGTACATGGACGGAGATAGAGGGACTGTACAGGGACAGAAAGAGAGAGAGATTGTACAGGGACAGAGAGACAGAGAGACTGTACTGGGACAGAGGGAGAGAGAGACTGTTCAGGGACACAGAGAGAGAGAGAGAGTGACTGTGCACAGGCAGAGGGATAGAGAGACTGTACAGGGGCAGAGAGAGGGAGAGACTGTTCAGGGACAGAGAGAGAGAGAGAGACTATACAGGAACAGAGAGAGAGAGAGGGACAGAGACTGTACAGGGACAGAGAGAGAGAGAGAGAGAGAGACTGTACAGGGACAGAGAGAGAGAGAGACTATACAGGAACAGAGAGAGAGAGAGGGACAGAGACTGTACAGGGACAGAGAGAGAGAGAGAGAGACTGTACAGGGACAGAGAGAGAGCGAGACTGTACAGGGATAGAGAGGGAGAGAGAGAGACTGTACAGGGACAGAGAGGGAGAGAGAGACTGTACAGGGACAGAGATAGAGAGAGAGAGCGAGACTGTCCAGGGACAGAGAGCGAGAGAGAGACTGTACAGGGACAGAGAGAGAGAGACTGTACAGGGACAGAGAGAGAGAGACTGTACAGGTACAGAGAGAGAGAGAGACTGTACAGCGACAGAGGGAGAGAGAGACCGGACAGTGACAGAGAGAGAGACAGACTGTACATGGGACAGAGAGAGAGAGATTGTACAGGGACAGAGAGAGAGACTGTACAGGGACAAAGAGAGAGAGAGAGGTTGTACAGCGGCAGATAGAGAGACTGCACATGGAGAGAGAGAAAGACTGT
This sequence comes from Heptranchias perlo, assembly GCF_035084215.1. Lineage (NCBI taxonomy): Eukaryota > Metazoa > Chordata > Chondrichthyes > Hexanchiformes > Hexanchidae > Heptranchias > Heptranchias perlo. The sequence goes on along the minus strand of NW_027139299.1, from coordinate 366,109 downwards.
ACACGGACAGAGAGAAAGAGAGAATGTACAGGGACAGAAAAAGAGAGAGACAGTACACTGACAGAGAGAGAGACTGAACAGGGACAGAGAGAAAGAATGTACTCGGACAGAGAGAGAGAGAGACTGTACAGGGACAGAGAGAAAGGGACTGTACAGGGTCAGAGAGAGAGAGAGACTGTACAGGGACAGACAGAGAGAGACTGTACAGGGACAGAGAGAGAGAGAGACTGTACAGGGAGAGAGAGAGAGAGACTGTACAGGGAGTGAGAGAGAGAGAGAGACAGAGACCGTACATGGACAGAGAGAGAGAGAGACGGTACAGGGGCAGAGAGAGAGAGAGACGGTGCAGGGACAGAGAGAGAGAGAGAGACCGTACAGGGACAGAGAGAGCGAGACTGTTCAGAGAGAGAGAGACTGTACAGGGAGTGAGAGAGAGAGAGAGAGAAACCGTACATGGACAAGAGAGAGAGAGACCGAACAGTGGCAGAGAGAGAGAGAGACTGTACAGGGACAGAGAGAGTGAGAGAGACGGTCCAGGGACAGAGAGAGAGAGAGAGAGAGAGAGAGAGACGGTGCAGGGACATAGAGAGAGACCGTACAGGGACAGAGAGATAGAGAGAGACTGTACTGGGACAGAGAGACAGAGAGAGACTGAACTGGTACAGAGGGGGAGAGACTGTGCAGGGACAGAGAGAGAGAGAGCGAGACTGTACACAGACAGAGAGAGAGAGAGACTGTACAGGGACAGAGAGAGAGAGACTGTACAGGGACAGAGAGAGAGAGACTGTACAGGGGCAGAGAGAGAGAGTGTACTGGGAGAGAGAGAGACTGTACAGGGAGAGAGAGAGACTGTACACGGACAGAGAGAAAGAGAGAATTTACAGGGACAGAAAAAGAGAGAGACAGTACACTGACATAGAGAGAGAGAGAGAGACTGTACAGGGACAGAGAGAGAGAGAGAATGTACTTGGACAGAGAGAGAGAGACTGTACAGGGACAGAGAGAGAGAGACTGTACAGGGTCGGAGAGAGAGAGAGACTGTACCGGGACAGAGAGTGAGACTGTACAGGGACAGAGTTAGAGGGACTGTACAGGGTCAGAGGGAGAGAGAGAGAGACTGCACAGGGACAGAGAGAGAGACCGTACAGTGACAGAGAGAGAGAGAGAGAGAGACTGTACAGAGACTGAGAGAGAGCGAGACTGCACAGGGACAGAGCGAGACTGCACACGGACAGCGATAGAGAGAGATTGTACACAGACAGACAGAGAGAGAGACTGTACAGAGACAGAGAGAGGGACTGTGCAGGGACAGAGAGAGAAAGAGAGACTGCACAGGGACAGACAGAGACTGTCGACAGACAGAAAGAGAGAGAGAGAGACTGTATAGGGACAGAGAGAGAGAGAGAGAGAGAGAGACTTTACAGGGACAGAGAGAGAGACTGTCTAGGGACAGAGAGAGTGAGAATGTACAGGGACAGAGAGAGAGAGACTGTACAGGGACAGAGTGAGAGAGAGACAGTGCCGGGACAGAGAGAGACAGAGAATGTACATGGACAGAGAGAGAGAGAGAGAGAGAGACTGTATAGGGACAGAGAGAGAGAGTCTGTACAGGGACAGAGTGAGAGAGAGACAGTGCCGGGACAGAGAGAGACAGAGATTGTACAGGGACAGAGAGAGAGAGACTGGACAGGGATCAAGAGGGAGAGAGAGACTGTGCAGGTACAGACAGAGAGAGACAGAGAGACTGTACACGGACAGAGAGATCGAGAGACTGAATAGGGACAGAGAGAGAGAATGTACAGGGACACAGAGAGAGAGAGAGAGAGAGACCGTACAGGGACAGAGAGAAAGAGACTGTACAGGGACAGAGAGAGAGAGAGAGAGACGGTACATGGACAGAGAGAGAGAGAGAGACCGTACAGGGGCAGAGAGAGGGAGAGACTGTACAGGGTCAGAGAGGGAGAGAGAGACTGTACAGGAACAGAGAGAGAGAGACTGTACAGGGACAGAGAGAAAGAGAGAATTTACAGGGACAGAAAAAGAGAGAGACAGTACACTGACAGAGAGAGAGAGTGAGACTGTACGGGGACAGAGAGAGAGAGAGAATGTACTTGGACAGAGAGAGAGAGACTGTACAGGGACAGAGAGAGAGAGACTGTACAGGGACAGAGAGAGAGAGAGAGACTGTACAGGGTCAGAGAGAGAGAGAGACTGTACAGGGACAGAGAGAGAGAGAGAGAGACTGTACAGGGTCAGAGAGAGAGATAGAAACTGTACAGGGACAGAGAGAGAGAGACTTTACAGGGACAGATATATAGAGAGAGAGAGAGACTGTACAGGGACAGAGAGAGAGAGAGAGAGACTGTGCAGGGACAGACAGAGAGAGAGAGAGAGACTGTACAGGGTCAGAGAGAGAGAGAGAGACTGTACAGGGACAGGGAGAGAGAGAGAGACTGTACAGGGTCAGAAAGAGAGAGAGACTGTACGGGGACAGAGAGAGAGAGAGAGACTGAACAGGGACAGAGAGAGATAGAGAGAGAGAAAGACTACTGTGACAGAGAGAGAGAGACTGTACAGTGACAGAGAGAGATAGACTGAACAGGGACAGAGAGAGAGAGATAGAGAGAGAGAAAGGCTGTACTGGGGCAGAGAGAGAGAGACGCTGTCCAGGAATAGAGAGAGAGAGTCTGTCCCCTGACAGAGGGAGAGAGAGAGAGAGAGAAAGGCTGTACAGAGACAGAGAGAGAGAGAGAGAGAGACTTTACAGGGACAGAGAAGGAGACTGTCTAGGGACAGAGAGAGTGTGAATGTACAGGGACAGAGAGAGAGAGACTGTACAGGGTCGGAGAGAGAGAGAGACTGTACCGGGACAGAGAGTGAGACTGTACAGGGACAGAGTTAGAGGGACTGTACAGGGTCAGAGGGAGAGAGAGAGAGACTGCACAGGGACAGAGAGAGAGACCGTACAGTGACAGAGAGAGAGAGAGAGAGACTGTACAGAGACTGAGAGAGAGCGAGACTGCACAGGGACAGAGCGAGACTGCACACGGACAGCGATAGAGAGAGATTGTACACAGACAGACAGAGAGAGAGACTGTACAGAGACAGAGAGAGGGACTGTGCAGGGACAGAGAGAGAAAGAGAGACTGCACAGGGACAGACAGAGACTGTCGACAGACAGAAAGAGAGAGAGAGAGACTGTATAGGGACAGAGAGAGAGAGAGAGAGAGAGAGACTTTACAGGGACAGAGAAGGAGACTGTCTAGGGACAGAGAGAGTGTGAATGTACAGGGACAGAGAGAGAGAGACTGTACAGGGTCGGAGAGAGAGAGAGACTGTACCGGGACAGAGAGGGAGACTGTACAGGGACAGAGTTAGAGGGACTGTACAGGGTCAGAGAGAGAGAGTCTGTACAGGGACAGAGTGAGAGAGAGACAGTGCCGGGACAGAGAGAGACAGAGATTGTACAGGGACAGAGAGAGAGAGACTGGACAGGGATCAAGAGGGAGAGAGAGACTGTGCAGGTACAGACAGAGAGAGACAGAGAGACTGTACACGGACAGAGAGATCGAGAGACTGAATAGGGACAGAGAGAGAGAATGTACAGGGACACAGAGAGAGAGAGAGAGAGCGTACAGGGACAGAGAGAGAGAGAGACCGTACAGGGACAGAGAGAAAGAGACTGTACAGGGACAGAGAGAGAGAGAGAGAGAGACGGTACATGGACAGAGAGAGAGAGAGAGACCGTACAGGGGCAGAGAGAGGGAGAGACTGTACAGGGTCAGAGAGGGAGAGAGAGACTGTACAGGAACAGAGAGAGAGAGACTGTACAGGGACAGAGAGAAAGAGAGAATTTACAGGGACAGAAAAAGAGAGAGACAGTACACTGACAGAGAGAGAGAGAGAGACTGTACGGGGACAGAGAGAGAGAGAGAATGTACTTGGACAGAGAGAGAGAGACTGTACAGGGACAGAGAGAGAGAGACTGTACAGGGACAGAGAGAGAGAGAGAGACTGTACAGGGTCAGAGAGAGAGAGAGAGACTGTACAGGGACAGAGAGAGAGAGACTGAACAGAGACAGAGAGAGAGAGACTGTACAGGGACAGAGAGAGAGAGAGAGAGAGAGAGACTGTACAGGGTCAGAGAGAGAGATAGAAACTGTACAGGGACAGAGAGAGAGATGGAAACTGTACAGGGACAGAGAGAGAGAGACTGTACAGGGACAGATATATATATAGAGAGAGAGACTGTACAGGGACAGAGAGAGAGAGAGAGAATGTGCAGGGACAGACAGAGAGAGAGAGAGAGACTGTACAGGGTCAGAGAGAGAGAGAGAGAGACTGTACAGGGACAGAGAGAGAGAGAGAGACTGTACAGGGTCAGAAAGAGAGAGAGAGACTGTACGGGGACAGAGAGAGAGAGAGAGACTGAACAGGGACAGAGAGAGATAGAGAGAGAGAAAGACTACTGTGACAGAGAGAGAGAGACTGTACAGTGACAGAGAGAGAGAGACTGAACAGGGACAGAGAGAGAGAGAGAGATAGAGAGAAAGACTGTACTGGGGCAGAGAGAGAGAGACGCTTTCCAGGAATAGAGAGAGAGAGTCTGTCCCCTGACAGAGGGAGAGAGAGAGAGAGAAAGGCTGCACAGAGACAGAGAGAGAGAGAGAGAGAGAGAGAGACTTTACAGGGACAGAGAAGGAGACTGTCTAGGGACAGAGAGAGTGTGAATGTACAGGGACAGAGAGAGAGAGACTGTACAGGGTCAGAGAGAGAGAGAGAGAGACTGTACAGGGACAGAGAGAGAGAGAGAGACTGTACAGGGTCAGAAAGAGAGAGAGAGACTGTACGGGGACAGAGAGAGAGAGAGAGACTGAACAGGGACAGAGAGAGATAGAGAGAGAGAAAGACTACTGTGACAGAGAGAGAGAGACTGTACAGTGACAGAGAGAGAGAGACTGAACAGGGACAGAGAGAGAGAGAGAGATAGAGAGAAAGACTGTACTGGGGCAGAGAGAGAGAGACGCTTTCCAGGAATAGAGAGAGAGAGTCTGTCCCCTGACAGAGGGAGAGAGAGAGAGAGAAAGGCTGCACAGAGACAGAGAGAGAGAGAGAGAGAGAGAGAGACTTTACAGGGACAGAGAAGGAGACTGTCTAGGGACAGAGAGAGTGTGAATGTACAGGGACAGAGAGAGAGAGACTGTACAGGGTCGGAGAGAGAGAGAGACTGTACCGGGACAGAGAGGGAGACTGTACAGGGACAGAGTTAGAGGGACTGTACAGGGTCAGAGGGAGAGAGAGAGAGACTGCACAGGGACAGAGAGAGAGACCGTACAGTGACAGAGAGAGAGAGAGACTGTACAGAGACTGAGAGAGAGCGAGACTGCACAGGGACAGAGCGAGACTGCACACGGACAGCGATAGAGAGAGATTGTACACAGACAGACAGAGAGAGAGACTGTACAGAGACAGAGAGAGGGACTGTGCAGGGACAGAGAGAGAAAGAGAGACTGCACAGGGACAGACAGAGACTGTCGACAGACAGAAAGAGAGAGAGAGAGACTGTATAGGGACAGAGAGAGAGAGAGAGAGAGAGACTTTACAGGGACAGAGAGAGAGACTGTCTCGGGACAGAGAGAGTGAGAATGTACAGGGACAGAGAGAGAGAGACTGTACAGGGACAGAGAGAAAGAGAGAATTTACAGGGACAGAAAAAGAGAGAGACAGTACACTGACAGAGAGAGAGAGAGAGACTGTACAGGGACAGAGAGAGAGAGAGAATGTACTTGGACAGAGAGAGAGAGACTGTACAGGGACAGAGAGAGAGAGACTGTACAGGGACAGAGAGAGAGAGAGAGACTGTACAGGGTCAGAGAGAGAGAGAGAGACTGTACAGGGACAGAGAGAGAGAGACTGAACAGAGACAGAGAGAGAGAGACTGTACAGGGACAGAGAGAGAGAGAGAGAGACTGTACAGGGTCAGAGAGAGAGATAGAAACTGTACAGGGACAGAGAGAGAGAGACTGTACAGGGACAGATATATATATAGAGAGAGAGACTGTACAGGGACAGAGAGAGAGAGAGAGAATGTGCAGGGACAGACAGAGAGAGAGAGAGAGACTGTACAGGGTCAGAGAGAGAGAGAGAGAGACTGTACAGGGACAGAGAGAGAGAGAGAGACTGTACAGGGTCAGAAAGAGAGAGAGAGACTGTACGGGGACAGAGAGAGAGAGAGAGACTGAACAGGGACAGAGAGAGATAGAGAGAGAGAAAGACTACTGTGACAGATAGAGAGAGACTGTACAGTGACAGAGAGAGAGAGACTGAACAGGGACAGAGAGAGAGAGATAGATAGAGAGAAAGACTGTACTGGGGCAGAGAGAGAGAGACGCTTTCCAGGAATAGAGAGAGAGAGTCTGTCCCCTGACAGAGGGAGAGAGAGAGAGAGAAAGGCTGCACAGAGACAGAGAGAGAGAGAGAGAGAGAGAGAGACTTTACAGGGACAGAGAAGGAGACTGTCTAGGGACAGAGAGAGTGTGAATGTACAGGGACAGAGAGAGAGAGACTGTACAGGGTCGGAGAGAGAGAGAGACTGTACCGGGACAGAGAGGGAGACTGTACAGGGACAGAGTTAGAGGGACTGTACAGGGTCAGAGGGAGAGAGAGAGAGACTGCACAGGGACAGAGAGAGAGACCGTACAGTGACAGAGAGAGAGAGAGACTGTACAGCGACTGAGAGAGAGCGAGACTGCACAGGGACAGAGCGAGACTGCACACGGACAGCGATAGAGAGAGATTGTACACAGACAGACAGAGAGAGAGACTGTACAGAGACAGAGAGAGGGACTGTGCAGGGACAGAGAGAGAAAGAGAGACTGCACAGGGACAGACAGAGACTGTCGACAGACAGAAAGAGAGAGAGAGAGAGAGACTTTACAGGGACAGAGAGAGAGACTGTCTCGGGACAGAGAGAGTGAGAATGTACAGGGACAGAGAGAGAGAGACTGTACAGGGACAGAGTGAGAGAGAGACAGTGCCGGGACAGAGAGAGACAGAGGATGTACATGGACAGAGAGAGAGAGAGAGAGAGACTGTATAGGGACAGAGAGAGAGAGTCTGTGCAGGGACAGAGTGAGAGAGAGATCGTACAGTGACAGAGAGAGAGAGAGACTGTACAGGGACAGAGAGAGAGAGAGAGAGAGACTGTATAGGGACAGAGAGAGAGAGTCTGTACAGGGACAGAGTGAGAGAGAGACAGTGCCGGGACAGAGAGAGACAGAGATTGTGCAGGGACAGAGAGAGAGAGAGACTGGACAGGGATCAAGAGGGAGAGAGAGACTGTGCAGGTACAGACAGAGAGAGACAGAGAGACTGTACACGGACAGAGAGATCGAGAGACTGAATAGGGACAGAGATAATGTACAGGGACACAGAGAGAGAGAGAGAGCGTACAGGGACAGAGAGAGAGAGAGACCGTACAGGGACAGAGAGAAAGAGACTGTGCAGGGACAGAGAGAGAGAGAGAGAGAGACGGTACATGGACAGAGAGAGAGAGAGAGACCGTACAGGGGCAGAGAGAGGGAGAGACTGTACAGGGACAGAGAGAGAGAGAGAGACTGTACAGGGACAGAGAGAGAGACTGTACAGGGACAGAGATAGAGGGACTGAACAAGGAGAGAGACTGTACAGGGACAGAGAGAGAGAGAGAGAGACCGTACAGGGGCAGAGAGAGGGAGAGACTGTACAGGGTCAGAGAGGGAGAGAGAGACTGTACAGGAACAGAGAGAGAGAGACTGTACAGGGACAGAGAGAAAGAGAGAATTTACAGGGACAGAAAAAGAGAGAGACAGTACACTGACAGAGAGAGAGAGTGAGACTGTACGGGGACAGAGAGAGAGAGAGAATGTACTTGGACAGAGAGAGAGAGACTGTACAGGGACAGAGAGAGAGAGACTGTACAGGGACAGAGAGAGAGAGAGAGACTGTACAGGGTCAGAGAGAGAGAGAGAGACTGTACAGGGACAGAGAGAGAGAGACTGAACAGAGACAGAGAGAGAGAGACTGTACAGGGACAGAGAGAGAGAGAGAGACTGTACAGGGTCAGAGAGAGAGATGGAAACTGTACAGGGACAGAGAGAGAGAGACTGTACAGGGACAGATATATATATAGAGAGAGAGACTGTACAGGGACAGAGAGAGAGAGAGAGAATGTGCAGGGACAGACAGAGAGAGAGAGAGAGAGACTGTACAGGGTCAGAGAGAGAGAGAGAGACTGTACAGGGACAGAGAGAGAGAGAGAGAGACTGTACAGGGTCAGAAAGAGAGAGAGAGACTGTACGGGGACAGAGAGAGAGAGAGAGACTGAACAGGGACAGAGAGAGATAGAGAGAGAGAAAGACTACTGTGACAGAGAGAGAGAGACTGTACAGTGACAGAGAGAGAGAGACTGAACAGGGACAGAGAGAGAGAGAGAGATAGAGAGAAAGACTGTACTGGGGCAGAGAGAGAGAGACGCTTTCCAGGAATAGAGAGAGAGAGTCTGTCCCCTGACAGAGGGAGAGAGAGAGAGAGAAAGGCTGCACAGAGACAGAGAGAGAGAGAGAGAGAGAGAGAGACTTTACAGGGACAGAGAAGGAGACTGTCTAGGGACAGAGAGAGTGTGAATGTACAGGGACAGAGAGAGACTGCACACGGACAGCGATAGAGAGAGATTGTACACAGACAGACAGAGAGAGAGACTGTACAGAGACAGAGAGAGGGACTGTGCAGGGACAGAGAGAGAAAGAGAGACTGCACAGGGACAGACAGAGACTGTCGACAGACAGAAAGAGAGAGAGAGAGACTGTATAGGGACAGAGAGAGAGAGAGAGAGAGAGACTTTACAGGGACAGAGAGAGAGACTGTCTCGGGACAGAGAGAGAGAGACTGTACAGGGACAGAGAGAGAGAGACTGTACAGGGACAGAGAGAGAGAGACTGTACAGGGACAGAGAGAAAGAGAGAATTTACAGGGACAGAAAAAGAGAGAGACAGTACACTGACATAGAGAGAGAGAGAGACTGTACAGGGACAGAGAGAGAGAGAGAATGTACTTGGACAGAGAGAGAGAGACTGTACAGGGACAGAGAGAGAGAGACTGTACAGGGACAGAGAGAGAGAGAGAGACTGTACAGGGTCAGAGAGAGAGAGAGAGAGAGACTGTACAGGGACAGAGAGAGAGAGACTGTACAGGGACAGATATATATATAGAGAGAGAGACTGTACAGGGACAGAGAGAGAGAGAGAGAATGTGCAGGGACAGACAGAGAGAGAGAGAGAGACTGTACAGGGTCAGAGAGAGAGAGAGAGACTACAGGGACAGAGAGAGAGAGAGAGAGAGACTGTACAGGGTCAGAGAGAGAGAGAGAGACTGTACAGGGACAGAGAGAGAGAGACTGTACAGGGACAGAGAGAGAGAGAGAGACTGTACAGGGTCAGAGAGAGAGAGAGAGAGACTGTACAGGGACAGAGAGAGAGAGACTGAACAGAGACAGAGAGAGAGAGACTGTACAGGGACAGAGAGAGAGAGAGAGAGAGACTGTACAGGGTCAGAGAGAGAGATAGAAACTGTACAGGGACAGAGAGAGAGAGACTGTACAGGGACAGATATATATATAGAGAGAGAGACTGTACAGGGACAGAGAGAGAGAGAGAGAATGTGCAGGGACAGACAGAGAGAGAGAGAGAGACTGTACAGGGTGAGAGAGAGAGAGAGAGACTGTACAGGGACAGAGAGAGAGAGAGAGACTGTACAGGGACAGAGAGAGAGAGACTGAACAGAGACAGAGAGAGAGAGACTGTACAGGGACAGAGAGAGAGAGAGAGAGAGACTGTACAGGGTCAGAGAGAGAGATAGAAACTGTACAGGGACAGAGAGAGAGAGACTGTACAGGGACAGATATATATAGAGAGAGAGAGACTGTACAGGGACAGAGAGAGAGAGAGAGAATGTGCAGGGACAGACAGAGAGAGAGAGAGAGACTGTACAGGGTCAGAGAGAGAGAGAGAGACTGTACAGGGACAGAAAGAGAGAGAGAGACTGTACGGGGACAGAGAGAGAGAGAGAGACTGAACAGGGACAGAGAGAGATAGAGAGAGAGAAAGACTACTGTGACAGAGAGAGAGAGACTGTACAGTGACAGAGAGAGAGAGACTGAACAGGGACAGAGAGAGAGAGAGAGATAGAGAGAAAGACTGTACTGGGGCAGAGAGAGAGAGACGCTTTCCAGGAATGGAGAGAGAGAGTCTGTCCCCTGACAGAGGGAGAGAGAGAGAGAGAAAGGCTGCACAGAGACAGAGAGAGAGAGAGAGAGAGAGAGAGAGACTTTACAGGGACAGAGAAGGAGACTGTCTAGGGACAGAGAGAGTGTGAATGTACAGGGACAGAGAGAGAGAGACTGTACAGGGTCGGAGAGAGAGAGAGACTGTACCGGGACAGAGAGGGAGACTGTACAGGGACAGAGTTAGAGGGACTGTACAGGGTCAGAGGGAGAGAGAGAGAGACTGCACAGGGACAGAGAGAGAGACCGTACAGTGACAGAGAGAGAGAGAGACTGTACAGCGACTGAGAGAGAGCGAGACTGCACAGGGACAGAGCGAGACTGCACACGGACAGCGATAGAGAGAGATTGTACACAGACAGACAGAGAGAGAGACTGTACAGAGACAGAGAGAGGGACTGTGCAGGGACAGAGAGAGAAAGAGAGACTGCACAGGGACAGACAGAGACTGTCGACAGACAGAAAGAGAGAGAGAGAGACTGTATAGGGACAGAGAGAGAGAGAGAGAGAGAGACTTTACAGGGACAGAGAGAGAGACTGTCTCGGGACAGAGAGAGTGAGAATGTACAGGGACAGAGAGAGAGAGACTGTACAGGGACAGAGTGAGAGAGAGACAGTGCCGGGACAGAGTGAGAGAGAGACAGTGCCGGGACAGAGAGAGACAGAGGATGTACATGGACAGAGAGAGAGAGAGAGAGAGACTGTATAGGGACAGAGAGAGAGTCTGTGCAGGGACAGAGTGAGAGAGAGACAGTGCCGGGCAGAGAGAGACAGAGAATGTACAGGGACAGAGAGAGAGAGAGAGAGACTGTATAGGGACAGAGAGAGAGAGTCTGTACAGGGACAGAGTGAGAGAGAGACAGTGCCGGGACAGAGAGAGACAGAGATTGTGCAGGGACAGAGAGAGAGAGAGACTGGACAGGGATCAAGAGGGAGAGAGAGACTGTGCAGGTACAGACAGAGAGAGACAGAGAGACTGTACACGGACAGAGAGATCGAGAGACTGAATAGGGACAGAGATAATGTACAGGGACACAGAGAGAGAGAGAGAGCGTACAGGGACAGAGAGAGAGAGAGACCGTACAGGGACAGAGAGAAAGAGACTGTTCAGGGAAAGAGAGAGAGAGAGAGAGAGACGGTACATGGACAGAGAGAGAGAGAGAGACCGTACAGGGGCAGAGAGAGGGAGAGACTGTACAGGGACAGAGAGAGAGAGAGAGACTGTACAGGGACAGAGAGAGAGACTGTACAGGGACAGAGATAGAGGGACTGAACAAGGAGAGAGACAGAGAGAGGGACTGTGCAGGGATAGAGAGAGAGAGACTGTACAGGGACAGAGAGAGAGAGGGACTGTCCAGGGACAGAGAGAGAGAGACTGTACAGGGACAGAGAGAGAGAACGACTGTACTGGGGTAGAGAGAGAGAGAGAGACACTGTCCAGGAATGGAGAGAGGGAGTCTGTACCCTGACAGAGAGAGAGAGAGAGACAGAAAGGCTGTACAGGGACAGAGAGAGAGAGAGAGACTGTACAGGGACAGAGAGAGTGAGACTGTACAGGGACAGAGAGAGAGTGACTGTACAGGGTCGGAGAGAGGGAGAGAGACTGTACAGGGACAGAGATAGAGGGACTGTACAGGGACAGAGAGAGAGAGAGACTGTACAGGGACAGAGAGAGAGACTGTACAGGGACAGAGATAGAGGGACTGAACAGGGAGAGGGACAGAGAGAGGGACTGTGCAGGGATAGAGAGAGAGAGACTGTACAGGGACAGAGAGAGAGAGGGACTGTACAGGGACAGAGAGAGAGAGACTGTACAGGGACAGAGTGAGAGAGAGGGTCTGTACAGGGACAGAGAGAGAGAGACTGTAGAGGGACAGAGAGAGAGAGACAGTACAGGGACACAGAGAGAGAGAGACTGTAGAGGGACAGAGAGAGAGAGACTGTAGATGGACAGAGAGAGAGACTGCACAGGAACAGAGATAGAGGGACTGTACAGGGACAGAGAGAGAGAGACTGTACAGGGACAGAGAGAGAGAGCGACTGTACAGGGACAGAGAGGGAGAGACTGTACACGGACAGAAAGAGAGAGAGAGACTGTACAGGGACAGAGAGAGAGAGAGAGAGACTGTACAGGGAAAGAGAGAGAGAGAGAGAGAGAGACTGCACAGGGTCAGAGAGAGAGAGACTGTGCATGGACAGAGAGAGAGAGAGAGAGAGAGAGAGACTGTACAGGGACAGAGAGAGAGAGAGACTGTACAGGGACAGAGAGAGAGAGAGAGAGACTGTACAGCGTCAGAGAGAGAGAGAGACTGTACAGGGTCAGAGAGAGAGAGAGACTGTACAGGGTCAGAGAGAGAGAGAGAGACTGTACAGGGACAGAGAGAGAGTGAGACTGTACAGGGAGAGTGAGAGAGACTGTACAGGGTCAGAGAGAGAGAGACCTTACAGGGACAGAGAGAGAGAGAGACTGTACAGGGAGAGAGAGAGAGACTGTACAGGGACAGAGAGAGAGAGAGACCGTACAGGGACAGAGAGAGAGAAAGACTGTACAGGGAGTGAGAGAGAGAGAGAGACTGTACAGGGACAGAGAGAGAGAGAGAGACTGTGCAGGGACAGACAGAGAGAGAGACAGAGACTGTACAGGGTCAGAGAGAGAGAGACTGTACAGGGACAGAGAGAGAGAGAGAGAGACTGTACAGGGTCAGAAAGAGAGAGAGAGACTGTGCAGGGACAGAGAGTGAGAGAGACTGAACAGGGACAGAGAGAGATAGAGAGAGAGAAAGACTACTGTGACAGAGAGAGAGAGACTGTACAGTGATAGAGAGAGAGAGACTGAACAGGGACAGAGAGAGAGAGATAGAGAGAGAGAAAGACTGTACTGGGGCAGAGAGAGAGAGACACTGTCCAGGAATAGAGAGAGAGAGTCTGTACCCTGACAGAGGGAGAGAGAGAGAGAGAGACTGTACAGGGACAGAGAGAGAGAGAGAGAGACTGTACAGGGTCAGAGAGAGAGACTGTACCGGGACAGAGAGAGAGAGAGAGACTGTACAGGGACAGAGATAGAGAGACTGTACAGGGTCAGAGAGAGAGAGACTGTGCAGGGACAGAGAGAGAGAGAGAGAGAGAGACTGTACAGGGACAGAGAGAGAGAGAGACTGTGCAGGGACAGAGAGAGAGACTGTACACGGTCAGAGAGAGAGAGAGAGACTGTACAAGGACAGAGAGAGAGTGAGACTGTACAGGGAGAGAGAGAGAGACTGTACAGGGACAGAGAGAGAGAGGGACTGTACAGGGAGAGAGAGAGAGACTGTACAGGGACAGAGAGAGAGAGAGACCTTACAGGGACAGAGAGAGAGAGACTGTACAGGGAGAGAGAGAGAGACTGTACAGGGTCAGAGAGAGAGAGAGATAGACCTTACAGGGACAAAGAGAGAGAGAGACTGTACAGGGAGAGAGAGAGAGACTGTACAGGGACAGAGAGAGAGAGAGAGACTGTACAGGGAGTGAGAGAGAGAGAGAGAGAGAGAGTCCGTACATGGACAGAGAGATAGAGAAGCCGTACAGGGACAGAGAGAGAGAGAGAAACAGACGGTGCAGGGACAGAGAGAGAGAGAGAGACTGTACCGGGACAGAGAGAGAGACGGTGCAGGGACAGAGAGAGAGAGAGAGAGAGACTGTTCAGGGACAGAGAGAGAGACTGCACAGAGACAGAGAGAGAGAGAGACTGTACTGGAAGAGAGAGAGAGACTGTTCAGGGAGAGAGAGAGAGAAGGAGAGAATTTACAGGGAGAGAAAAATAGAGAGACAGTAAACTGACAGAGAGAGACAGACTGTACAGGGACAGAGAGAGAGAGAGACTGTACATGGACAGAGAGAGAGAGAGAGAGAGTACAGGGACAGAGAGAGAGAGAGAGAGAGACTGTACAGGGTCAGAGAGAGAGAGACTGTGCAGGGACAGAGAGAGAGAGAGAGAGACTGTACAGGGTCAGAGAGAGAGAGAGACTGTACAGGGACAGAGAGAGAGAGAGAGACTGTACAGCGTCAGAGAGAGAGAGAGACTGTTCAGGGTCAGAGAGAGAGAGAGAGACTGGACAGGGACAGAGAGAGAGTGAGACTGTACAGGGAGAGTGAGAGAGACTGTACAGGGTCAGAGAGAGAGAGAGACCTTACAGGGACAGAGAGAGAGAGAGACTGTACAGGGAGAGAGAGAGAGACTGTACAGGGACAGAGAGAGAGAGAGAGACTGAACAGGAACAGAGAGACAGAGACTTTACAGGGTCAGAGAGAGAGAGAGACCTTACAGGGACAGAGAGAGAGAGAGACTGTACAGGGAGAGAGAGAGAGACTGTACAGGGACAGAGAGAGAGAGAGAGACTGAACAGGGACAGAGAGAGAGAGATAGAGAGAGAGAAAGACTGTACTGGGGCAGAGAGAGAGAGACACTGTCCAGGAATAGAGAGAGAGAGTCTGTACCCTGACAGAGGGAGAGAGAGAGAGAGAGACTGTACAGGGACAGAGAGAGAGAGAGAGAGAGACTGTACAGGGACAGAGAGAGAGAGAGAGAGACTGTGCAGGGACAGAGAGAGAGAGAGACTGTACTGGGACAGAGAGAGAGAGAGAGAGAGAGACTGTACAGGGACAGAGAGAGAGAGAGAGACTGTACAGCGTCAGAGAGAGAGAGAGACTGTACAGGGTCAGAGAGAGAGACTGTACACGGTCAGAGAGAGAGAGAGACTGTACAGGGTCAGAGATAGAGAGAGAGACTCTACAGGGACAGAGAGAGAGTGAGACTGTACAGGGAGAGTGAGAGAGACTGTACAGGGACAGAGAGAGAGAGAGACTGTACAGGGAGAGAGAGAGAGACTGTACAGGGTCAGAGAGAGAGAGAGACCTTACAGGGACAGAGAGGGAGAGAGACTGTACAGGGAGAGAGAGAGAGACTGTACAGGGACAGAGAGAGAGAGAGACCGTATAGGGACAGAGAGAGAGAAAGACTGTACAGGGAGTGAGAGAGAGAGAGAGAGAGAGAGAGACTGTTCAGGGACAGAGAGAGAGAGAGAGAGAGACTGTACAGGGTCAGAAAGAGAGAGAGAGAGACTGTACAGGGACAGAGAGAGAGAGAGAGACTGTACAGGGACAGAGAGAGAGAGACTGTACAGGGACAGAGAGAGAGAGAGAGAGACTGAACAGGGACAGAGAGAGATAGAGAGAGAGAAAGACTACTGTGACAGAGAGAGAGAGACTGTACAGTGACAGAGAGAGAGAGACTGAACAGGGACAGAGAGAGAGAGATAGAGAGAGAGAAAGACTGTACTGGGGCAGAGAGAGAGAGACACTGTCCAGGAATAGAGAGAGAGAGTCTGTACCCTGACAGAGGGAGAGAGAGAGAGAGAGACTGTACAGGGACAGAGAGAGAGAGAGAGAGACTGTACAGGGTCAGAGAGAGAGACTGTACACGGTCAGAGAGAGAGAGAGAGACTGTACAAGGACAGAGAGAGAGTGAGACTGTACAGGGAGAGAGAGAGAGACTGTACAGGGACAGAGAGAGAGAGGGACTGTACAGGGAGAGAGAGAGAGACTGTACAGGGACAGAGAGAGAGAGAGACCTTACAGGGACAGAGAGAGAGAGACTGTACAGGGAGAGAGAGAGAGACTGTACAGGGTCAGAGAGAGAGAGAGATAGACCTTACAGGGACAAAGAGAGAGAGAGACTGTACAGGGAGAGAGAGAGAGACTGTACAGGGACAGAGAGAGAGAGAGAGACTGTACAGGGACAGAGAGAGAGACTGTACAGGGACAGAGATAGAGGGACTGAACAGGGAGAGGGACAGAGAGAGGGACTGTGCAGGGATAGAGAGAGAGAGACTGTACAGGGACAGAGAGAGAGAGGGACTGTACAGGGACAGAGAGAGAGAGACTGTACAGGGACAGAGTGAGAGAGAGGGTCTGTACAGGGACAGAGAGAGAGAGACTGTAGAGGGACAGAGAGAGAGAGACAGTACAGGGACACAGAGAGAGAGAGACTGTAGAGGGACAGAGAGAGAGAGACTGTAGATGGACAGAGAGAGAGACTGCACAGGAACAGAGATAGAGGGACTGTACAGGGACAGAGAGAGAGAGACTGTACAGGGACAGAGAGAGAGAGCGACTGTACAGGGACAGAGAGGGAGAGACTGTACACGGACAGAAAGAGAGAGAGAGACTGTACAGGGACAGAGAGAGAGAGAGAGAGACTGTACAGGGAAAGAGAGAGAGAGAGAGAGAGAGACTGCACAGGGTCAGAGAGAGAGAGACTGTGCATGGACAGAGAGAGAGAGAGAGAGAGAGAGAGACTGTACAGGGACAGAGAGAGAGAGAGACTGTACAGGGACAGAGAGAGAGAGAGAGAGACTGTACAGCGTCAGAGAGAGAGAGAGACTGTACAGGGTCAGAGAGAGAGAGAGACTGTACAGGGTCAGAGAGAGAGAGAGAGACTGTACAGGGACAGAGAGAGAGTGAGACTGTACAGGGAGAGTGAGAGAGACTGTACAGGGTCAGAGAGAGAGAGACCTTACAGGGACAGAGAGAGAGAGAGACTGTACAGGGAGAGAGAGAGAGACTGTACAGGGACAGAGAGAGAGAGAGACCGTACAGGGACAGAGAGAGAGAAAGACTGTACAGGGAGTGAGAGAGAGAGAGAGACTGTACAGGGACAGAGAGAGAGAGAGAGACTGTGCAGGGACAGACAGAGAGAGAGACAGAGACTGTACAGGGTCAGAGAGAGAGAGACTGTACAGGGACAGAGAGAGAGAGAGAGAGACTGTACAGGGTCAGAAAGAGAGAGAGAGACTGTGCAGGGACAGAGAGTGAGAGAGACTGAACAGGGACAGAGAGAGATAGAGAGAGAGAAAGACTACTGTGACAGAGAGAGAGAGACTGTACAGTGATAGAGAGAGAGAGACTGAACAGGGACAGAGAGAGAGAGATAGAGAGAGAGAAAGACTGTACTGGGGCAGAGAGAGAGAGACACTGTCCAGGAATAGAGAGAGAGAGTCTGTACCCTGACAGAGGGAGAGAGAGAGAGAGAGACTGTACAGGGACAGAGAGAGAGAGAGAGAGACTGTACAGGGTCAGAGAGAGAGACTGTACCGGGACAGAGAGAGAGAGAGAGACTGTACAGGGACAGAGATAGAGAGACTGTACAGGGTCAGAGAGAGAGAGACTGTGCAGGGACAGAGAGAGAGAGAGAGAGAGAGACTGTACAGGGACAGAGAGAGAGAGAGACTGTGCAGGGACAGAGAGAGAGACTGTACACGGTCAGAGAGAGAGAGAGAGACTGTACAAGGACAGAGAGAGAGTGAGACTGTACAGGGAGAGAGAGAGAGACTGTACAGGGACAGAGAGAGAGAGGGACTGTACAGGGAGAGAGAGAGAGACTGTACAGGGACAGAGAGAGAGAGAGACCTTACAGGGACAGAGAGAGAGAGACTGTACAGGGAGAGAGAGAGAGACTGTACAGGGTCAGAGAGAGAGAGAGATAGACCTTACAGGGACAAAGAGAGAGAGAGACTGTACAGGGAGAGAGAGAGAGACTGTACAGGGACAGAGAGAGAGAGAGAGACTGTACAGGGAGTGAGAGAGAGAGAGAGAGAGAGAGTCCGTACATGGACAGAGAGATAGAGAAGCCGTACAGGGACAGAGAGAGAGAGAGAAACAGACGGTGCAGGGACAGAGAGAGAGAGAGAGACTGTACCGGGACAGAGAGAGAGACGGTGCAGGGACAGAGAGAGAGAGAGAGAGAGACTGTTCAGGGACAGAGAGAGAGACTGCACAGAGACAGAGAGAGAGAGAGACTGTACTGGAAGAGAGAGAGAGACTGTTCAGGGAGAGAGAGAGAGAAGGAGAGAATTTACAGGGAGAGAAAAATAGAGAGACAGTAAACTGACAGAGAGAGACAGACTGTACAGGGACAGAGAGAGAGAGAGACTGTACATGGACAGAGAGAGAGAGAGAGAGAGAGTACAGGGACAGAGAGAGAGAGAGAGAGAGACTGTACAGGGTCAGAGAGAGAGAGACTGTGCAGGGACAGAGAGAGAGAGAGAGAGACTGTACAGGGTCAGAGAGAGAGAGAGACTGTACAGGGACAGAGAGAGAGAGAGAGACTGTACAGCGTCAGAGAGAGAGAGAGACTGTTCAGGGTCAGAGAGAGAGAGAGAGACTGGACAGGGACAGAGAGAGAGTGAGACTGTACAGGGAGAGTGAGAGAGACTGTACAGGGTCAGAGAGAGAGAGAGACCTTACAGGGACAGAGAGAGAGAGAGACTGTACAGGGAGAGAGAGAGAGACTGTACAGGGACAGAGAGAGAGAGAGAGACTGAACAGGAACAGAGAGACAGAGACTTTACAGGGTCAGAGAGAGAGAGAGACCTTACAGGGACAGAGAGAGAGAGAGACTGTACAGGGAGAGAGAGAGAGACTGTACAGGGACAGAGAGAGAGAGAGAGACTGAACAGGGACAGAGAGAGAGAGATAGAGAGAGAGAAAGACTGTACTGGGGCAGAGAGAGAGAGACACTGTCCAGGAATAGAGAGAGAGAGTCTGTACCCTGACAGAGGGAGAGAGAGAGAGAGAGACTGTACAGGGACAGAGAGAGAGAGAGAGAGAGACTGTACAGGGACAGAGAGAGAGAGAGAGAGACTGTGCAGGGACAGAGAGAGAGAGAGACTGTACTGGGACAGAGAGAGAGAGAGAGAGAGAGACTGTACAGGGACAGAGAGAGAGAGAGAGACTGTACAGCGTCAGAGAGAGAGAGAGACTGTACAGGGTCAGAGAGAGAGACTGTACACGGTCAGAGAGAGAGAGAGACTGTACAGGGTCAGAGATAGAGAGAGAGACTCTACAGGGACAGAGAGAGAGTGAGACTGTACAGGGAGAGTGAGAGAGACTGTACAGGGACAGAGAGAGAGAGAGACTGTACAGGGAGAGAGAGAGAGACTGTACAGGGTCAGAGAGAGAGAGAGACCTTACAGGGACAGAGAGGGAGAGAGACTGTACAGGGAGAGAGAGAGAGACTGTACAGGGACAGAGAGAGAGAGAGACCGTATAGGGACAGAGAGAGAGAAAGACTGTACAGGGAGTGAGAGAGAGAGAGAGAGAGAGAGAGACTGTTCAGGGACAGAGAGAGAGAGAGAGAGAGACTGTACAGGGTCAGAAAGAGAGAGAGAGACTGTACAGGGACAGAGAGAGAGAGAGAGAGACTGAACAGGGACAGAGAGAGATAGAGAGAGAGAAAGACTACTGTGACAGAGAGAGAGAGACTGTACAGTGACAGAGAGAGAGAGACTGAACAGGGACAGAGAGAGAGAGATAGAGAGAGAGAAAGACTGTACTGGGGCAGAGAGAGAGAGACACTGTCCAGGAATAGAGAGAGAGAGTCTGTACCCTGACAGAGGGAGAGAGAGAGAGACTGTACAGGGACAGAGAGAGAGAGAGAGAGAGAGACTGTACAGGGACAGAGAGAGAGAGAGAGAGACTGTGCAGGGACAGAGAGAGAGAGAGAGAGAGACTGTACTGGGACAGAGAGAGAGAGAGAGAGACTGTACAGGGACAGAGAGAGAGAGAGACTGTACAGCGTCAGAGAGAGAGAGAGACTGTACAGGGTCAGAGAGAGAGATTGTACACGGTCAGAGAGAGAGAGAGACTGTACAGGGTGAGAGAGAGAGAGAGAGAGACTGTACAGGGACAGAGAGAGAGTGAGACTGTACAGGGAGAGTGAGAGAGACTGTACAGGGTCAGAAAGAGAGAGAGACCTTACAGGGACAGAGAGAGAGAGAGACTGTACAGGGAGAGAGAGAGAGACTGTACAGGGTCAGAGAGAGAAAGAGACCTTACAGGGACAGAGAGAGAGAGAGACTGTACAGGGAGAGAGAGAGAGAGAGAGAGAGAGAGAGACTGTACAGGGACAGAGAGTGAGACTGTACAGGGAGAGTGAGAGAGACTGTACAGGGTCAGAAAGAGAGACCTTACAGGGACAGAGAGAGAGAGAGACTGTACAGAGAGAGAGAGAGAGACTGTACAGCGTCAGAGAGAGAGAGAGACTGTACAGGGTCAGAGAGAGAGATTGTACACGGTCAGAGAGGGAGAGAGACTGTACAGGGTCAGAGAGAGAGAGAGAGAGACTGTATAGGGTCAGAGAGAGAGAGAGAGACTGTACAGGGACAGAGAGAGAGAGAGAGAGAGACTGTACATGGTCAGAAAGAGAGAGAGAGACTGTACAGGGACAGAGAGAGAGAGACTGAACAGGGACAGAGAGAGATAGAGAGAGAGAAAGACTACTGTGACAGAGAGAGAGAGACTGTACAGTGACAGAGAGAGAGAGACTGAACAGGGACAGAGAGAGAGAGATAGAGAGAGAGAAAGACTGTACTGGGGCAGAGAGAGAGAGACACTGTCCAGGAATAGAGAGAGAGAGTCTGTACCCTGACAGAGGGAGAGAGAGAGAGACTGTACAGGGACAGAGAGAGAGAGAGAGAGACTGTACAGGGACAGAGATAGAGAGAGAGAGACTGTGCAGGGACAGAGAGAGAGAGAGAGAGAGACTGTACAGGGTCAGAGAGAGAGAGACTGTGCAGGGACAGAGAGAGAGAGAGAGAGAGACTGTACAGGGTCAGAGAGAGAGAGAGACTGTACAGGGACAGAGAGAGAGAGAGAGACTGTACAGCGTCAGAGAGAGAGAGAGACTGTTCAGGGTCAGAGAGAGAGAGAGAGACTGGACAGGGACAGAGAGAGAGTGAGACTGTACAGGGAGAGTGAGAGAGACTGTACAGGGTCAGAGAGAGAGAGAGACCTTACAGGGACAGAGAGAGAGAGAGACTGTACAGGGAGAGAGAGAGAGACTGTACAGGGACAGAGAGAGAGAGAGAGACTGAACAGGAACAGAGAGACAGAGACTTTACAGGGTCAGAGAGAGAGAGAGACCTTACAGGGACAGAGAGAGAGAGAGACTGTACAGGGAGAGAGAGAGAGACTGTACAGGGACAGAGAGAGAGAGAGAGACTGAACAGGGACAGAGAGAGAGAGATAGAGAGAGAGAAAGACTGTACTGGGGCAGAGAGAGAGAGACACTGTCCAGGAATAGAGAGAGAGAGTCTGTACCCTGACAGAGGGAGAGAGAGAGAGAGAGACTGTACAGGGACAGAGAGAGAGAGAGAGAGAGACTGTACAGGGACAGAGAGAGAGAGAGAGAGACTGTGCAGGGACAGAGAGAGAGAGAGACTGTACTGGGACAGAGAGAGAGAGAGAGAGACTGTACAGGGACAGAGAGAGAGAGAGAGACTGTACAGCGTCAGAGAGAGAGAGAGACTGTACAGGGTCAGAGAGAGAGACTGTACACGGTCAGAGAGAGAGAGAGACTGTACAGGGTCAGAGATAGAGAGAGAGACTCTACAGGGACAGAGAGAGAGTGAGACTGTACAGGGAGAGTGAGAGAGACTGTACAGGGACAGAGAGAGAGAGAGACTGTACAGGGAGAGAGAGAGAGACTGTACAGGGTCAGAGAGAGAGAGAGACCTTACAGGGACAGAGAGGGAGAGAGACTGTACAGGGAGAGAGAGAGAGACTGTACAGGGACAGAGAGAGAGAGAGACCGTATAGGGACAGAGAGAGAGAAAGACTGTACAGGGAGTGAGAGAGAGAGAGAGAGAGAGAGAGACTGTTCAGGGACAGAGAGAGAGAGAGAGAGAGACTGTACAGGGTCAGAAAGAGAGAGAGAGACTGTACAGGGACAGAGAGAGAGAGAGAGAGACTGAACAGGGACAGAGAGAGATAGAGAGAGAGAAAGACTACTGTGACAGAGAGAGAGAGACTGTACAGTGACAGAGAGAGAGAGACTGAACAGGGACAGAGAGAGAGAGATAGAGAGAGAGAAAGACTGTACTGGGGCAGAGAGAGAGAGACACTGTCCAGGAATAGAGAGAGAGAGTCTGTACCCTGACAGAGGGAGAGAGAGAGAGACTGTACAGGGACAGAGAGAGAGAGAGAGAGAGAGACTGTACAGGGACAGAGAGAGAGAGAGAGAGACTGTGCAGGGACAGAGAGAGAGAGAGAGAGAGACTGTACTGGGACAGAGAGAGAGAGAGAGAGACTGTACAGGGACAGAGAGAGAGAGAGACTGTACAGCGTCAGAGAGAGAGAGAGACTGTACAGGGTCAGAGAGAGAGATTGTACACGGTCAGAGAGAGAGAGAGACTGTACAGGGTGAGAGAGAGAGAGAGAGAGACTGTACAGGGACAGAGAGAGAGTGAGACTGTACAGGGAGAGTGAGAGAGACTGTACAGGGTCAGAAAGAGAGAGAGACCTTACAGGGACAGAGAGAGAGAGAGACTGTACAGGGAGAGAGAGAGAGACTGTACAGGGTCAGAGAGAGAAAGAGACCTTACAGGGACAGAGAGAGAGAGAGACTGTACAGGGAGAGAGAGAGAGAGAGAGAGAGAGAGAGAGACTGTACAGGGACAGAGAGTGAGACTGTACAGGGAGAGTGAGAGAGACTGTACAGGGTCAGAAAGAGAGACCTTACAGGGACAGAGAGAGAGAGAGACTGTACAGAGAGAGAGAGAGAGACTGTACAGCGTCAGAGAGAGAGAGAGACTGTACAGGGTCAGAGAGAGAGATTGTACACGGTCAGAGAGGGAGAGAGACTGTACAGGGTCAGAGAGAGAGAGAGAGAGACTGTATAGGGTCAGAGAGAGAGAGAGAGACTGTACAGGGACAGAGAGAGAGAGAGAGAGAGACTGTACATGGTCAGAAAGAGAGAGAGAGACTGTACAGGGACAGAGAGAGAGAGACTGAACAGGGACAGAGAGAGATAGAGAGAGAGAAAGACTACTGTGACAGAGAGAGAGAGACTGTACAGTGACAGAGAGAGAGAGACTGAACAGGGACAGAGAGAGAGAGATAGAGAGAGAGAAAGACTGTACTGGGGCAGAGAGAGGGAGACACTGTCCAGGAATAGAGAGAGAGAGTCTGTACCCTGACAGAGGGAGAGAGAGAGAGACTGTACAGGGACAGAGAGAGAGAGAGAGAGACTGTACAGGGACAGAGATAGAGAGAGAGAGACTGTGCAGGGACAGAGAGAGAGAGAGAGAGACTGTACTGGGACAGAGAGAGAGAGAGAGAGACTGTACAGGGACAGAGAGAGAGAGAGAGACTGTACAGCGTCAGAGAGAGAGACAGACTGTACAGGGTCAGAGGGAGAGATTGTACACGGTCAGAGAGAGAGAGAGACTGTACAGGGTCAGAGAGAGAGAGAGAGAGACTGTACAGGGACAGAGAGAGAGTGAGACTGTACAGGGAGAGTGAGAGAGACTGTACAGGGTCAGAAAGAGAGAGAGACCTTACAGGGACAGAGAGAGAGAGACTGTACAGGGAGAGAGAGAGAGACTGTACATGGTCAGAGAGAGAGATTGTACACGGTCAGAGAGAGAGAGAGACTGTACAGGGTCAGAGAGAGAGAGAGAGAGAGACTGTACAGGGTCAGAGAGAGAGAGAGAGAGAGACTGTACAGGGACAGAGAGAGAGAGAGACTGTACAGGGTCAGAAAGAGAGAGAGAGACTGTACAGGGACAGAGAGAGAGAGACTGAACAGGGACAGAGAGAGATAGAGAGAGAGAAAGACTACTGTGACAGAGAGAGAGAGACTGTACAGTGACAGAGAGAGAGAGACTGAACAGGGACAGAGAGAGAGAGATCGAGAGAGAGAAAGACTGTACTGGGGCAGAGAGAGAGAGACACTGTCCAGGAATAGAGAGAGAGAGTCTGTACCCTGACAGAGGGAGAGAGAGAGAGACTGTACAGGGACAGAGAGAGAGAGAGAGAGACTGTACAGGGACAGAGAGAGAGAGAGACTGTGCAGGGACAGAGAGAGAGAGAGAGAGACTGTACTGGGACAGAGAGAGCGAGAGAGAGACTGTACAGGGACAGAGAGAGAGAGAGAGACTGTACAGCGTCAGAGAGAGAGAGAGACTGTACAGGGTCAGAGAGAGAGATTGTACACGGTCAGAGAGAGAGAGAGACTGTACAGGGTCAGAGAGAGAGAGAGAGAGAGACTGTACAGGGACAGAGAGAGAGTGAGACTGTACAGGGAGAGTGAGAGAGACTGTACAGGGTCAGAAAGAGAGAGAGACCTTACAGGGACAGAGAGAGAGAGACTGTACAGGGAGAGAGAGAGAGACTGTACAGGGTCAGAAAGAGAGAGAGACCTTACAGGGACAGAGAGAGAGAGAGACTGTACAGGGAGAGAGAGAGAGACTGTACAGGGTCAGAGAGAGAAAGAGACCTTACAGGGACAGAGAGAGAGAGAGACTGTACAGGGAGAGAGAGAGAGAGAGAGAGAGAGAGAGAGAGACTGTACAGGGACAGAGAGTGAGACTGTACAGGGAGAGTGAGAGAGACTGTACAGGGTCAGAAAGAGAGACCTTACAGGGACAGAGAGAGAGAGAGACTGTACAGAGAGAGAGAGAGAGACTGTACAGCGTCAGAGAGAGAGAGAGACTGTACAGGGTCAGAGAGAGAGATTGTACACGGTCAGAGAGGGAGAGAGACTGTACAGGGTCAGAGAGAGAGAGAGAGAGACTGTATAGGGTCAGAGAGAGAGAGAGAGACTGTACAGGGACAGAGAGAGAGAGAGAGAGAGACTGTACATGGTCAGAAAGAGAGAGAGAGACTGTACAGGGACAGAGAGAGAGAGACTGAACAGGGACAGAGAGAGATAGAGAGAGAGAAAGACTACTGTGACAGAGAGAGAGAGACTGTACAGTGACAGAGAGAGAGAGACTGAACAGGGACAGAGAGAGAGAGATAGAGAGAGAGAAAGACTGTACTGGGGCAGAGAGAGAGAGACACTGTCCAGGAATAGAGAGAGAGAGTCTGTACCCTGACAGAGGGAGAGAGAGAGAGACTGTACAGGGACAGAGAGAGAGAGAGAGAGACTGTACAGGGACAGAGATAGAGAGAGAGAGACTGTGCAGGGACAGAGAGAGAGAGAGAGAGACTGTACTGGGACAGAGAGAGAGAGAGAGAGACTGTACAGGGACAGAGAGAGAGAGAGAGACTGTACAGCGTCAGAGAGAGAGACAGACTGTACAGGGTCAGAGAGAGAGATTGTACACGGTCAGAGAGAGAGAGAGACTGTACAGGGTCAGAGAGAGAGAGAGAGAGACTGTACAGGGACAGAGAGAGAGTGAGACTGTACAGGGAGAGTGAGAGAGACTGTACAGGGTCAGAAAGAGAGAGAGACCTTACAGGGACAGAGAGAGAGAGACTGTACAGGGAGAGAGAGAGAGACTGTACAGGGAGAGAGAGAGAGACTGTACATGGTCAGAGAGAGAGATTGTACACGGTCAGAGAGAGAGAGAGACTGTACAGGGTCAGAGAGAGAGAGAGAGAGACTGTACAGGGTCAGAGAGAGAGAGAGAGAGAGACTGTACAGGGACAGAGAGAGAGAGAGACTGTACAGGGTCAGAAAGAGAGAGAGAGACTGTACAGGGACAGAGAGAGATAGAGAGAGAGAAAGACTACTGTGACAGAGAGAGAGAGACTGTACAGTGACAGAGAGAGAGAGACTGAACAGGGACAGAGAGAGAGAGATCGAGAGAGAGAAAGACTGTACTGGGGCAGAGAGAGAGAGACACTGTCCAGGAATAGAGAGAGAGAGTCTGTACCCTGACAGAGGGAGAGAGAGAGAGACTGTACAGGGACAGAGAGAGAGAGAGAGAGACTGTACAGGGACAGAGAGAGAGAGAGACTGTGCAGGGACAGAGAGAGAGAGAGAGAGACTGTACTGGGACAGAGAGAGCGAGAGAGAGACTGTACAGGGACAGAGAGAGAGAGAGAGACTGTACAGCGTCAGAGAGAGAGAGAGACTGTACAGGGTCAGAGAGAGAGATTGTACACGGTCAGAGAGAGAGAGAGACTGTACAGGGTCAGAGAGAGAGAGAGAGAGAGACTGTACAGGGACAGAGAGAGAGTGAGACTGTACAGGGAGAGTGAGAGAGACTGTACAGGGTCAGAAAGAGAGAGAGACCTTACAGGGACAGAGAGAGAGAGACTGTACAGGGAGAGAGAGAGAGACTGTACAGGGTCAGAGAGAGAGAGAGACCTTACAGGGACAGAGAGAGAGGAAGACTGTACAGGGAGTGAGAGAGAGAGAGAGAGACCGTACATGGACAGAGAGATAGAGAGGCCGTACAGGGACACAGAGAGAGAGAGAGAGAGAGAGAGACTGTACAGGGAGTGAGAGAGAGAGAGAGAGAGACCGTCCAGAGACAGAGAGAGAGAGAGAGAGAGAAACAGACGGTGCGGGGACAGAGAGGGAGACTGTGCTGGGACAGAGAGAGAGAGAGAGACTGTAACGGGACAGAGAGAGAGACTGTACAGGGTCGGAGAGAGAGAGCGAGACTGTACACGGACAGCGATAGAGAGAGATTGTTTTCAGACAGAGAGAGAGAGAGACTGTACAGACACAGATAGAGGGACTGTGCGGGGACAGAGAGAGAAAGAGAGACTGCACAGGGACAGAGAGAGACTGTCGACAGACAGAAAGAGAGAGAGAGACTGTATAGGGACAGAGAGAGAGAAAGACTGTACAGGGAGTGTGAGAGAGAGAGAAAGAGAGTGTACAGGGACAGAGAG
This sequence comes from Heptranchias perlo, assembly GCF_035084215.1. Classification (NCBI taxonomy): domain Eukaryota; kingdom Metazoa; phylum Chordata; class Chondrichthyes; order Hexanchiformes; family Hexanchidae; genus Heptranchias; species Heptranchias perlo. The sequence goes on along the minus strand of NW_027139299.1, from coordinate 339,126 downwards.
AGAGAGAGACTGTGCAGGGACAGACAGAGAGAGAGAGAGACTGTACAGGGTCAGAAAGAGAGAGAGAGACTGTACAGGGACAGAGAGAGAGAGAGAGAGAAAGACTACTGTGACAGAGAGAGAGAGACTGAACAGGGACAGAGAGAGAGAGATAGAGAGAGAGAAAGACTGTACTGGGGCAGAGAGAGAGAGACACTGTCCAGGAATAGAGAGAGAGTCTGTACCCTGACAGAGGGAGAGAGAGAGAGAGACTGTACAGGGACAGAGAGAGAGAGAGAGAGAGAGAGTGACTGTACAGGGACAGAGAGAGAGAGAGAGAGACTGTGCAGGGACAGAGAGAGAGAGAGAGAGACTGTACAGGGACAGAGAGAGAGAGAGAGAGACTGTACAGGGACAGAGAGAGAGAGAGAGACTGTACAGCGTCAGAGAGAGAGACTGTACAGGGACAGAGAGACTGTACACGGTCAGAGAGACAGAGAGACTGTACAGGGAGAGTGAGAGCGACTGTACAGGGTCAGAGAGAGAGAGAGACCTTACAGGGACAGAGAGAGAGAGAGACTGTACAGGGAGAGAGAGAGAGACTGTACAGGGTCAGAGAGAGAGAGAGACCTTACAGGGAGAGAGAGAGAGAAAGACTGTACAGGGAGTGAGAGAGAGAGAGAGAGAGAGAGAGACCGTACATGGACAGAGAGATAGAGAGGCCGTACAGGGACAGAGAGAGAGAGAGAGAGAGGGAGACTGTACAGGGAGTGAGAGAGAGAGAGAGAGAGACCGTACAGGGACAGAGAGAGAGAGAGAGACTGTACACGGACAGCGATAGAGAGAGATTGTATACAGACAGAGAGAGAGAGAGACTGTACAGACACAGATAGAGGGACTGTGCAGGGACAGAGAGAGAAGGAGAGACTGCACAGGGACAGAGAGAGACTGTCGACAGACAGAAAGAGAGAGAGAGTCTGTATAGGGACAGAGAGAGAGAGTCTGTGCAGGGACAGAGTGAGAGAGAGACAGTGCCGGGACAGAGAGAGACAGAGAATGTAGAGGGACAGAGAGAGAGAGAGAGACTGTTTTGGGACAGAGAGAGAGAGTCTGTACAGGGACAGAGAGAGAGAGAGACTGGACAGGGATAGAGAGGGAGAGAGAGACTGTACAGGTACAGACAGAGAGAGACAGAGAGACTGTACACGGACAGAGAGATCGAGAGACTGCATAGGGACAGAGAGAGAGAGCGTACAGGGACAGAGAGGGTGAGAGACTGTACAGGGACAGAGAGAGAGAGAGACCGTACAGGGACAGAGAGAGAGAGACTGTACAGGGACAGAGAGAGAGAGTGAGACTGTACAGGGAGAGAGAGAGAGAGAGGCTGTACAGGGAGAGAGAGACTGTACAGGGACAGAGAGAGAGTGAGACTGTACAAGGAGAGAGAGAGAGAGAGAGAGAGACTGTACAGGGTCAGAGAGGGAGAGAGTGACTGTACAGGGACAGAGAGAGAGAGACTGTACAGGGACAGAGAGAGAGTGAGACTGTACAAGGAGAGAGAGAGAGAGAGAGAGGGAGACTGTACAGGGACATAGAGAGAGAGAGAGAGAGAGAGAGACGGTGCAGGGACATTGAGAGAGCGAGACTGTACAGGGACAGAGAGAGAGAGAGACTGAACAGTGAAAGAGAGAGAGAAAGACTGCACTGGGGCAGAGAGAGAGGGACACTGTCCAGGAATAGAGAGAGAGAGTCTGTACAGGGACAGAGAGAGTGAGACTGTACAGGGACAGAGAGAGAGAGAGACTGTACAGGGACAGAGAGAGAGAGACTGCACAGGGACAGAGAGAGAGAGACTGTACAGGGACAGAGAGAGAGAGAGGGACTGTACAGGGACAGAGATAGAGGGAATGTACAGGGAGAGACAGAGAGAGGGACTGTGCAGGGATAGAGAGAGAGAGAGACTGTACAGGGACAGAGAGAGAGAGGGACTGTACAGGGACAGAGAGAGAGAGAGACTGTACAGGGACAGAGAGAGAGAGAGGGACTGTACAGGGACAGAGATAGAGAGACTGTAGAGGGACAGAGAGACAGTACAGGTACAGAGATAGAGGTACTGTACAGGGAGAGAGACAGAGAGAGGGACTGTGCAGGGATAGAGAGAGAGAGAGACTGCAGAGGGACAGAGAAAGAGGGACTGTAGAGGGACAGAGAGAGAGACTGTTGAGGGACAGACAGAGAGAGAGACTGTAGAGGGACAGAGAGAGAGAGAGAGACTGTCCAGGGACAGAGAGAGAGAGAGAGAGACTCAACAGGGACAGAGAGAGAGACTGTACAGGGACAGAGATAGAGGGACTGTACAGGGACAGAGAGAGAGAGACTGTACAGGGACAGAGAGAGAGAGACTGTACAGGGTCGGAGAGAGAGAGCGAGACTGTGCACGGACAGCGATAGAGAGAGATTGTACACAGACAGACAGAAAGAGAGACTGTGCAGACACAGATAGAGGGACTGTGCAGGGACAGAGAGAGAAAGAGAGACTGCACAGGGACCGAGAGAGACTGTCGACAGACAGAAAGAGAGAGAGAGACTGTATAGGGACAGAGAGAGAGAGTCTGTACAGGGACAGAGTGAGAGAGAGACAGTGCCGGGACAGAGAGAGACAGAGACTGTACAGGGACAGAGAGAGAGAGACAGTGCCGGGACAGAGAGAGACAGAGACTGTACAGGGACAGAGAGAGAGAGACTGTTTGGGACAGAGAGAGAGAGAGAGAGAGACTGTTTTGGGACAGAGAGAGAGAGTCTGTACAGGGACAGAGAGAGAGAGAGACTGAACAGGGATAGAGAAGGAGAGAGAGACTGTACAGGTACAGACAGAGAGAGACAGAGAGACTGTACACGGTCAGAGAGATCGAGAGACTGCATAGGGACAGAGAGAGAGAATGTACAGGGACACAGAGAGAGAGAGAGCGTACAGGGACAGAGAGGGTGAGAGACTGTACAGGGACAGAGAAGGAGAAAGACCGTACAGGGACAGAGAGAGAGAGAGACTGTACAGGGACAGAGAGAGAGAGTGAGACTGTACAGGGACAGAGAGAGACTGTACAGGGACAGAGATAGAAGGACTGTACATGGACAGAGAGAGAGAGAGACTGGACAGGGATAGAGAGGGAGAGAGAGAGACTGTACAGGTACAGACAGAGAGAGACAGATAGACTGTGCACGGACAGAGAGATCGAGAGACTGCATTGGGACAGAGAGAGAGAATGTACAGGGACACAGAGAGAGAGAGAGAGAGAGCGTACAGGGATAGAGAGGGAGAGAGACTGTACAGGGACAGAGAGAGAGAGAGAGAGACCTTACAGGGACAGAGAGAGAGAGACTGTACAGGGACAGAGAGAGAGAGAGACCGTACAGGGTCAGAGAGAGGGAGAGACTGTGCAGGTTCAGAGAGGGAGAGAGAGACTGTACAGGGACAGAGAAAGAGAGACTGTACAGGGACACAGAGAGAGAGAGAGAGAGACTGTACAGGGAGAGATAGAGAGAGAGGGACTGTGCAGGGATAGAGAGAGTGAGAGACTGTACAGGGACAGAGAGAGAGAGGGACTGTACAGGGACAGAGAGAGAGAGACTGTACAGGGACAGAGAGAGAGAGAGGGACTGTACAGGGACAGACAGAGAGAGACTGTCGAGGGACAGAGAGAGACAGTACAGGGACAGAGATAGAGGGACTGTACAGTGAGAGAGACAGAGAGAGGGACTGTGCAGGGATAGAGAGAGAGAGAGACTGTAGAGGGACAGAGAGAGAGAGACTGTAGAGGGACAGAGAGAGAGAGTGAGAGAGAGAGAGACTGTACAGGGACAGAGGGAGAGAGAGACTGTACGGGTTCAGAGAGAGAGAGACTGTAACCGGACAGAAAGAGAGAGAGAGACTGTACAGGGACAGAGAGAGACTGTACACGGACAGAGATAGAGAGACTGTACAGGGACAGAGAGAGAGACCGTACAGTGACAGAGAGAGATAGAGAGACTGTATATAGACTGATAGAGAGAGAGACTGCACAGGGACAGAGGGAGAGAGAGACTGTACAGGTTCGGAGAGAGAGAGACTGTACACGGACAGAGAGAGAGAGAGAGAGAGAGACTGTACAGGTACAGAGAGAGAGAAAGAGAGAGTGACTGTCCACGGACCGAGAGAGTGAGACTGTACACGGACAGAGATAGAGGGACTTTACAGAAACAGAGAGACAGAGACTGCACAGAAACAGAGAGAGAGAGAGAGAGAGAGAGAGAGAAAGAGACTGTCCACGGACAGAGAGAGAGACACTGTTGAGGGACAGAGAGAGAGAGTGAGACTGTGCAGGGACAGAGAGACAGAGACTGTACATGGACTGAGAGAGAGAGCGGGAGACTGTCCACGGTCAGAGAGAGAGAGACTGTACAGGGAAGGAGAGAGAGAGAGAGACTGTCCAGGGACAGAGAGAGATGGAGAGACTGTCCAGGGACAGAGAGAGAGAGAATGAACAGGGACCGAAAGAGAGAGAGAGAGAGAGACAGTGCACTGACAGAAAGAGAGAGAGACGGTAGAGGGACAGAGAGAGAGAGAGAGAGAGACTGTACACGGACAGAGAGAGAGAGGGAGATATTGTACAGGGAAAGGGAGAGAGAGAGAAAGACTGTACTGGGACAGAGAGAGACTGCACAGGGACGGAGAGAGAGAGAGGGACTGTACAGGGACAGAGAGAGAGAGACTGTAGAGGGACAGAGAGAGAGAGACAGTACAGGAACAGAGAGAGAGAGAGAGACTGTTCAGGGACAGTGAGGCAGAGACTGTACCGGGACAGAGAGAGAGTGTGTACAGGGACAAAGTGACAGAGACTGTACAGGGACAAAGAGAGAGAGAGAGAGAGACTGTACAGGAACAGAGAGAGGGACTGTGTAGGGACAGAGAGAAAGAGACTGCACAGGGACAGATTGACTGTACACAGACAGAGAGAGAGGCAGAGAGACTCTGCAGGGACAGAGTGAGAGAGAGAGACTGTGCAGGGAAGGAGAGAGAGAGAGACTGTACAGGGACAGAGAGAGAGAGACTGTACAGGGACAGAGAGAGAGAGACTGTACAGGGACAGAGAGAGAGAGACTGTACAGGGACAGAGAGAAAGAGACTGCACAGGGACAGAGTGTGTACAGACAGAGAGAGAGGCAGAGAGACTCTACAGGGACAGAGTGAGAGAGAGAGACTGTACAGGGAAGGAGAGAGAGAGAGAGAGATTGTACAGGGACAGAGAGAGAGAGAGAGACTGTACAGGGAAGGAGAGAGAGAGACTGTACAGGGACAGAGAGAGAGAGAGAGAGACTGCCCAGGGACAGAGAGAGAGAGACTGTCCAGGGAAAGAGAGAGAGAGAGAGAGAGAGAGAGACTGTGGAGAGACAGAGAGAGAGAGAGAGAGAGAGAGAGACTGTACAGAGACAGAGAGAGAGAAAGATTGTACAGGGACAGAGAGAGAGAGAGAGAAAGAGACTGTCCACGGACAGAGAGAGAGAAACTGTAGAGGGACAGAGAGCGAGAGAGAGACTGTGCAGGGACAGAGAGAGAGAGAATGAACAGGGACCGAAAGAGAGAGAGGGACAGTGCACTGACAGAAAGAGAGAGAGAGACGGTAGAGGGACAGAAAGAGAGAGAGAGACTGTACAGGGACGGAGAGAGAGAGAGACTGTACACGGACAGAGAGAGAGAGAGATTGTACAGGGACAGAGAGAGAGAGAAAGATTGTACAGGGACAGAGAGAGAGAGAGAGAGAGAGACTGTACCGGGACTGAGAGAGAGAGAGAGAGAGAGCTTGTACAGGGACAGGGAGAGAGAGAGACAGTACACTGACAGAGAAAGAGAGAGACTGTACAGGGACGGAGAGAAAGAGAGAAACTGTACAGGGACAGAGAGAGAGAGACTGTAAAGGGACAGAGAGAGAGACTGTACAGTGACAGGGAGAGACCGTACATTGACAGAGAGAGAGAGAGACTGTGGAGAGACAGAGAGAGAGAGAGAGAGAGAGAGACTGTACAGAGACAGAGAGAGAGAAAGATTGTACAGGGACAGAGAGAGAGAGAGAGACTGTACCGGGACAGAGAGAGAGAGAGACTGTACAGGGATAGTGGGCGAGAGAGACTGCACAGGAACAGGGAGAGAGAGATATTGTACAGGGACAGGAAGAGAGAGAGACAGTACACTGACAGAGAAAGAGACTGTACAGGGACGGAGAGAAAGAGAGACTGTACAGGGACAGAGAGAGAGAGACTGTACACGGTCAGAGATAGAGAGACTGTACAGGGACAGAGAGAGAGACTGTACAGTGACAGGGAGAGACCGTACATTGACAGAGAGATAGAGAGAATGTAGAGAGACAGAGAGAGAGAGAGACTGTACAGATACAGAGAGAGAGAAAGATTGTACAGGGACAGAGAGAGAGAGACTGTACCGGGAAAGAGAGAGAGAGAGACTGAGAGAGAGAGAGATTGTACAGGGACAGAGAGAGAGAGAGAGACTGTACCGGGACAGAGAGAGAGAGAGACTGTACAGAGACAGAGAGAGAGAGAGAGAGAGAGAGACTGTACAGGGACAGAGAGACAGAGACTGTACAGGTACAGACAGAGAGTGAGAAACTGTCCACGGACAGAGAGAGAGACACTGTGCGGGGACAGAGAGAGAGAGAGACTGTCCATGGACAGAGAGAGAGAGACTGTAGAGAGACAGAGAGAGAGAGAGACTGTGCAGGGACAGAGAGACAGAGACTGTACAGGAACTGAGAGAGAGAGAGGGAGACGGTCCACGGACAGAGAGAGAGAGACTGTTCAGTGACAGAGAGAGGGACTGTGTAGGGACAGAGAGAGAGAGACACTGTACAGGGACAGAGAGAGGGACTGTGTAGGGACAGATAGAGAGATAGACTGTGCAGGGACAGAGTGACTGTACACAGACAGAGAGAGAGGCAGAGAGACTCTACAGGGACAGAGTGAGAGAGAGAGACTGAACAGGGAAGGAGAGAGAGAGAGAGAGAGAGAGAGAGACTGTCCAGGGGCAGAGAGAGAGAGACTGTACAGGGAGAGAGAGAGAGGGAGAGAGACTGTACAGGGACAGAGAGAGAGACTATACAGGTACAGAGAGAGAGAGAGTCTGTACAGGGACAGAGAGAGAGAGAGAGAGAGAGACTGTACAGGACCAGAGAGAGAGAGAGAGACTGTACCGGGACTGAGAGAGAGAGAGAGAGAGAGAGACTGTTCACGGACAGAGAGAGAGTGAGATTGTACAGGGAAAGAGAGAGAGAGAGATAAAGACTGTACAGGGACAGAGAGAGAGAGAGAGATTGTACCGGGACTGAGAGAGAGAGAGAGAGACTGTACACGGACAGAGAGAGAGAGAGAGATTGTACAGGGACAGAGAGAGAGAGAGACTGTTCAGGGACAGAGAGAAAGAGAGACTGTACAGGGACAGAGAGAGAGACTGTACAGGTACAGAGAGAGAGAGAGAATGTTCACGGACAGAGAGAGAGAGACTGTACGGGGACAGAGAGAGAGAGAGAGAGACTGTACAGGGACAGAGAGAGAGAGAGAGAGACTGTACCGGGACAGAGAGACAGAGACTGTACCGGGACAGAGAGAGAGAGAGACTGTTCAGGGACAGAGAGAAAGAGAGACTGTACAGGGACAGAGAGAGAGAGACTGTAAAGGGACAGAGAGAGAGAGAGAATGTTCACGGACAGAGAGAGAGAGACTGTATGGGGACAGAGAGAGAGAGAGAGAGACTGTACAGGGACAGAGAGAGTGAGTGAGAGAGAGACTGTACCAGGACAGAGAGAGAGAGACTGTTCAGGGACAGAGAGAAAGAGAGACTGTACAGGGACAGAGAGAGAGAGACTGTACAGGTACAGAGAGAGAAAGAGAGTGACTGTCCACGGACAGAGAGAGTGAGATTGTACACGGACAGAGATAGAGGGACTTTACAGAAACAGAGACAGAGACTGTACAGGGACAGAGAGAGAGACACTGTGGAGGGACAGAGAGCGAGAGAGAGACTGTGCAGGGACAGAGAGAGAGAGAATGAACAGGGACCGAAAGAGGGAGAGGGACAGTGCACTGACAGAAAGAGAGAGAGAGACGGTAGAGGGACAGAGAGAGAGAGAGAGACTGTACAGGGACGGAGAGAGAGAGAGACTGTACACGGACAGAGAGAGAGAGAGAGAGATTGTACAGGGACAGAGAGAGAGAGAAAGATTGTACAGGGACAGACAGAGAGAGAGAGAGAGAGAGACTGTACCGGGACTGAGAGAGAGAGAGAGAGACAGACTGTACACGGACAGAGAGAGAGAGAGAGAGAGAGATTGTACAGGGACAGGGAGAGAGAGAGACAGTACACTGACAGAGAAAGAGAGAGACTGTACAGGGACGGAGAGAAAGAGAGAGACTGTACAGGGACAGAGAGAGAGAGACTGTAAAGGGACAGATAGAGAGAGAGAATGTACACGGAAAGAGAGAGAGAGAGAGAGAGAGAGAGACTGTACAGGGACAGAGAGAGAGAGAGAGAGACTCTACCGGCACAGAGAGAGAGAGACTGTGCACGGTCAGAGATAGAGAGACTGTACAGGGACAGAGAGAGAGACTGTACAGTGACAGGGAGAGATCGTACATTGACAGAGAGAGAGAATGTCGAGAGACAGAGAGAGAGAGAGACTGTACAGAGACAGAGAGAGAGAAAGATTGTACAGGGACAGAGAGAGAGACTGTACCGGGAAAGAGAGAGAGAGAGAGAGAGACAGAGAGAGAGAGATTGTACAGGGACAGAGAGAGAGAGAGAGAGAGAGACTGTACCGGGACAGAGAGAGAGAGAGACTGTACAGAGAGAGAGAGAGAGAGAGACTGTACAGGGACAGAGAGACAGAGACTGTACAGGTACAGATAGAGAGAGAGAGACTGTCCACGGACAGAGAGAGAGACACTGTGCAGGGACAGAGAGAGAGAGACTGTACAGGTACAGATAGAGAGAGAGAGACTGTCCACTGACAGAGAGAGAGAGACACTGTGCAGGGACAGAGAGAGAGAGAGACTGTCCATGGACAGAGAGAGAGAGACTGTACAGGGACAGAGAGAGAGAGAGGGAGACGGTCCACGGTCAGAGAGAGAGAGACTATTCAGGGACAGAGAGAGGGACTGTGTCGGGACAGAGAGAGAGAGCGACTGTACAGGGACAGAGAGAGGGACTGTGTAGGGACAGATAGAGAGATAGACTGTACAGGGACAGAGTGACTGTACACAGACAGAGAGAGAGGCAGATAGAATCGACAGGGACAGAGTGAGAGAGAGAGACTGAACAGGGAAGGAGAGAGAGAGAGAGAGACTGTACAGGGGCAGAGAGAGAGAGAAACTGTACAGGACCAGAGAGAGAGAGAGAGACTGTACCGGGACTGAGAGAGAGACTGTTCACGGACAGAGAGAGAGTGAGATTGTACAGGGAAAGAGAGAGAGAGAGATAAAGACTGTACAGGGACAGAGAGAGAGAGAGAGAGACTGTACCGGGACTGAGAGAGAGAGAGAGAGAGAGACTGTACACGGACAGAGAGAGAGAGAGAGTTTGTACAGGGACAGAGAGAGAGAGAGACTGTACAATGACAGAGAAAGAGAGAGACTGTGCAGGGACGGAGAGAGAGAGAGACAGTACCGGGACAGTGAGAGAGAGACTGTACACGGACAGAGAGAGAGAGAGAGTTTGTACAGGGACAGAGAGAGAGAGAGACTGTACAATGACAGAGAAAGAGAGAGACTGTGCAGGGACGGAGAGAGAGAGAGACAGTACCGGGACAGTGAGAGAGAGACTGTACACGGACAGAGAGAGAGAGAGACTGTAGAGGGACATAGAGACAGAGACTGTACCGGGACAGAGAGAGAGAGAGACTGTTCAGGGACAGAGAGAAAGAGAGACTGTACAGGGACAGAGTGAGAGAGACACTGTAAAGGGACAGAGAGAGAGAGAGAATGTTCACGGACAGAGAGAGAGAGACTGTACAGGGACAGAGAGAGAGACTGTCCAGAGACAGACAGAGAGAGAGAGAGAGACTGTCCAGGGACAGAGAGAGAGAGAATGAACAGGGACCGAAAGAGAGAGAGAGAGACAGTGCACTGACAGAAAGAGAGAGAGACGGTAGAGGGACAGAGAGAGAGAGAGAGACTGTACAAGGACAGAGAGAGAGACTGTACAGATACAGAGAGAGAGAGTCTGTACAGGGACAGAGACTGTACAGGGACAGAGAGAGAGAGAGATACTGTACACGGTCAGAGATAGAGAGACTGTACAGGGACAGAGAGAGAGACTGTACAGTGACAGGGAGAGACCGTACATTGACAGAGAGAGAGAGAGAGACTGTAGAGGGACAGAGAGACAGAGACTGTACCGGGACAGAGAGAGAGAGAGACTGTTCAGGACAGTGAGGCAGAGACTGTACCGGGACAGAGAGAGAGAGACAGACTGTCCAGGGACAGAGAGAGAGAGAATGAACAGGGACCGAAAGAGAGAGAGAGAGACAGTGCACTGACAGAAAGAGAGAGAGACGGTAGAGGGACAGAGAGAGAGAGAGACTGTACAGGGACAGAGAGAGAGAGGGAGAGAGACTGTACAAGGACAGAGATAGAGAGACTGTACAGGGACAGGGAGAGAGAGAGACTGTACACGGTCAGAGATAGAGAGACTGTACAGGGACAGGGAGAGAGACTGTACAGTGACAGGGAGAGACCGTACATTGACAGAGAGAGAGAGAGAGACTGTACAGAGACAGAGAGAGAGAGACTGTACTGGGACAGAGAGAGAGAGAGACTGTACGGGGACTGAGAGAGAGCGAGACTGCACCCCTGTACAGAGACTGAGAGAGAGCGAGACTGTACACGGACAGAGATAGAGAGAGACTGCACAGAAACAGAGAGACAGAGACTGTACAGGGACAGAGAGAGAGAGAGAGAAACAGACTCTCCACGGACAGAGAGAGAGACACTGTAGAGGGACAGAGAGAGAGAGAGAGAGACTGTGCAGGGACAGAGAGACAGAGACTGTACAGGGACAGAGAGAGGAACTGTGTAGGGACAGAGAGAAAGAGAGACTGTACAGGGACTGAGAGAGATAGGGAGACTGTCCACGTTCAGAGAGAGAGAGACTGTACAGGGACAGAGAGAGAGAGAGAGATAGACTGCCCAGGGACAGAGAGAGAGAGAATGAACAGGGACCGAAAGAGAGAGAGAGAGAGACAGTGCACTGACAGAAAGAGAGAGAGACGGTAGAGGGACAGAGAGAGAGAGAGACTGTACAATGACAGAGAAAGAGAGAGACTGTTCAGGGACAGAGAGAAAGAGAGACTGTACAGGGACAGAGAGAGAGAGAGACTGTAAAGGGACAGAGAGAGAGAGAGAATGTTCACGGACAGAGAGAGAGAGACTGTACAGGGACAGAGAGACAGAGAGAGAGAGACTGTACAGGGACAGAGAGAGAGAGAGACTGTACACGGTCAAAGATAGAGAGACTGTACAGTGACAGAGAGAGAGACTGTACAGTGACAGGGAGAGACCGTACATTGACACAGAGAGAGGGAGAGACTGTGCAGAGCCAGAGAGGGAGAAAGATTGTACAGGGACAGAGAGAGAGAGACTGTAAAGGGACAGAGAGAGAGAGAGAATGTTCACGGACAGAGAGAGAGAGACTGTATGGGGACAGTGAGAGACTGTACCGGGACAGAGAGAGACTGTACAGAGACAGAGAGAGAGAAAGATTTACAGGGACAGAGAGAGAGAGACTGTACTGGGACAGAGAGAGAGAGAGACTGTACAGGGACAGAGAGAGAGCGAGACTGCACCCCTGTACAGAGACTGAGAGAGAGCGAGACTGTAAAGGTACAGAGAGAGAGAGAGAGAGTGGCTGTCCACGGACAGAGAGAGTGAGATTGTACACGGACAGAGATAGAGGGACTGTACAGAAACAGAGATACAGAGACTGTACAGGGACAGAGAGAGAGAGAGAGAGAGAGACTGTACAGGGACAGAGAGAGAGAGAGAGACTGCACAGGGACAGAGAGAGAGAGAGAGACTGCACAGAAACAGAGAGACAGAGACTGTACAGGGACAGAGAGAGAGAGAGAGAGAAACAGACTGTCCACGGACAGAGAGAGAGACACTGTAGAGGGACAGACAGAGAGAGAGAGAGACTGTGCAGGGACAGAGAGACAGAGACTGTACAGGGACTGAGAGAGAGAGAGAGGGAGACTGTCCACGGTCAGAGAGAGAGAGTCTGTACAGGGACAGAGAGAGGGACTGTGTCGGGACATAGAGAAAGAGAGACTGTACAGGGACTGAGAGAGAGAGAGGGAGACTGTCCACGTTCAGAGAGAGAGAGACTGTACAGGGACAGAGAGAGAGGGAGAGAGAGACTGTACAGGGACAGAGAGAGAGAGGGAGAGAGACTGTACAGGGACAGAGAGAGAGACTGTACAGGTGCAGAGCGAGAGAGATTCTGTACACGGACAGAAAGAGAGAGAGAGAGAGAGAGATTGTACAGGGACAGAGAGAGAGAGAGAAAGACTGTGCAGGGACAGAGAGAGAGAGACTGTACCGGGACTGAGAGAGAGAGACACTGTCCACGGACAGAGAGAGAGAGAGATTGTACAGGGAAAGAGAGAGAGAGAGAGAGTAAGACTGTACAGGGACAGAGAGAGAGAGAGATAGATTGTACAGGGACAGAGAGAGAGACAGAGAGAGATTGTGCAGGGACAGAGAGAGAGAGAGACAGTACACTGACAGAGAGAGTGAGACTGTACACGGACAGAGATAGAGGGACTGTCCAGAAACAGAGAGACAGAGACTGTACAGGGACAGAGAGAGAGAGAGAGAGAGAGACTGTCCACAGACAGAGAGAGAGACACTGTCCAGGGACAGAGAGACAGAGTCTGCACTGGGACAGAGAGAGAGAGAGACTGTACAGGGACAGAGAGAGAGAGACTGTAGAGGGACAGAGAGAGAGAGAGACTGTACAGGGACAGAGAGAGAGAGACTGTACAGGGACAGAGAGAGAGAAACTGTGCAGGTACAGAGAGAGAGAGAGAGAGAGAGACTGTACAAGGACAGAGAGAGAGAGAGAAACTGTGCAGGAACAGAGAGAGAGAGAAAGACTGCACAAGGGCAGAAAGGGAGACTGTACCAGGACAGAGAGAGAGTGAGAGAGAGGGACTGTACAGGGACAGACAGAGGGAGAGACTGTACAGGGACAGAGAGAGAGAAAGATTGTACAGGGACAGAGAGAGAGAGACTGTACTGGGACAGAGAGACAGAGAGACTGTACAGGGACAGAGAGAGAGAAAGAGACTGTCCAGGGACAGAGAGACAGAGACTGTACAGGGACAGAGAGACAGAGACTGTACAGGTACAGAGAGAGAGAGAGATTGTCCACGGACAGAGCGAGTGAGACTGTACACGGACAGAGATAGAGGGACTGTCCAGAAACAGAGAGACAGAGAATGTGCAGGGACAGAGAGAGAGAGAGAGAGACTTTCCACGGACAGAGAGAGAGACACTGTGCAGGGACAGAGAGAGAGAGAGAGACTGTCCATGGACAGAGAGAGAGAGACTGTACAGGGACAGAGAGAGAGAGAGACTGTACAGGGAGAGAGAGAGAGAGACTGTACAGGGACAGAGAGAGTGGGAGACTGTACAGGGACAGAGAGAGAGAGACTGTAGAGGGACAGAGAGAGAGAGAGACTGTACAGGGACAGAGAGAGAGAGAGACTGTACAGGGACAGAGAGAGAGAGACTGTAGAGGGACAGAGAGAGAGAGAGACTGTACAGGGACAGAGAGAGAGAGAGACTGTACAGGGACAGAGAGAGAGAGACTGTAGAGGGACAGAGAGAGAGAGAGGGAGACGATCCACGGTCAGAGAGAGAGAGACTGTACAGGGACAGAGATAGGGACTGTGTAGGGACAGGGAGAGAGAGAGACTGTACAGGGACAGAGAGAGGGACTGTGTCGGGACAGAGAGAAAGAGACTGCACAGGGACAGTGGGACTGTACACGGACAGAGAGAGAGGGAGAGAGACTCTACAGGGACAGAGTGAGAGAGAGAGACTGGACAGGGACAGAGAGAGAGAGACTGGACAAGGACAGAGAGAGAGAGGGAGAGAGACTGTAGAGGGACAGAGAGAGAGAGAGAGAGAAACAGACTGTCCACGGACAGAGAGAGAGACACTGTAGAGGGACAGACAGAGAGAGAGAGAGACTGTGCAGGGACAGAGAGACAGAGACTGTACAGGGACTGAGAGAGAGAGAGGGAGACTGTCCACGGTCAGAGAGAGAGAGTCTGTACAGGGACAGAGAGAGGGACTGTGTCGGGACATAGAGAAAGAGAGACTGTACAGGGACTGAGAGAGAGAGAGGGAGACTGTCCACGTTCAGAGAGAGAGAGACTGTACAGGGACAGAGAGAGAGGGAGAGAGAGACTGTACAGGGACAGAGAGAGAGAGGGAGAGAGACTGTACAGGGACAGAGAGAGAGACTGTACAGGTGCAGAGCGAGAGAGATTCTGTACACGGACAGAAAGAGAGAGAGAGAGAGAGAGATTGTACAGGGACAGAGAGAGAGAGAGAAAGACTGTGCAGGGACAGAGAGAGAGAGACTGTACCGGGACTGAGAGAGAGAGACACTGTCCACGGACAGAGAGAGAGAGAGATTGTACAGGGAAAGAGAGAGAGAGAGAGAGTAAGACTGTACAGGGACAGAGAGAGAGAGAGATAGATTGTACAGGGACAGAGAGAGAGACAGAGAGAGATTGTGCAGGGACAGAGAGAGAGAGAGACAGTACACTGACAGAGAGAGTGAGACTGTACACGGACAGAGATAGAGGGACTGTCCAGAAACAGAGAGACAGAGACTGTACAGGGACAGAGAGAGAGAGAGAGAGAGAGACTGTCCACAGACAGAGAGAGAGACACTGTCCAGGGACAGAGAGACAGAGTCTGCACTGGGACAGAGAGAGAGAGAGACTGTACAGGGACAGAGAGAGAGAGACTGTAGAGGGACAGAGAGAGAGAGAGACTGTACAGGGACAGAGAGAGAGAGACTGTACAGGGACAGAGAGAGAGAAACTGTGCAGGTACAGAGAGAGAGAGAGAGAGAGAGACTGTACAAGGACAGAGAGAGAGAGAGAAACTGTGCAGGAACAGAGAGAGAGAGAAAGACTGCACAAGGGCAGAAAGGGAGACTGTACCAGGACAGAGAGAGAGTGAGAGAGAGGGACTGTACAGGGACAGACAGAGGGAGAGACTGTACAGGGACAGAGAGAGAGAAAGATTGTACAGGGACAGAGAGAGAGAGACTGTACTGGGACAGAGAGAGAGAAAGAGACTGTACAGGGACAGAGAGAGAGAAAGAGACTGTCCAGGGACAGAGAGACAGAGACTGTACAGGGACAGAGAGACAGAGACTGTACAGGTACAGAGAGAGAGAGAGATTGTCCACGGACAGAGAGAGTGAGACTGTACACGGACAGAGATAGAGGGACTGTCCAGAAACAGAGAGACAGAGAATGTGCAGGGACAGAGAGAGAGAGAGAGAGACTTTCCACGGACAGAGAGAGAGACACTGTGCAGGGACAGAGAGAGAGAGAGAGACTGTCCATGGACAGAGAGAGAGAGACTGTACAGGGACAGAGAGAGAGAGAGACTGTACAGGGAGAGAGAGAGAGAGACTGTACAGGGACAGAGAGAGTGGGAGACTGTACAGGGACAGAGAGAGAGAGACTGTAGAGGGACAGAGAGAGAGAGAGACTGTACAGGGACAGAGAGAGAGAGAGACTGTACAGGGACAGAGAGAGAGAGACTGTAGAGGGACAGAGAGAGAGAGAGACTGTACAGGGACAGAGAGAGAGAGAGACTGTACAGGGACAGAGAGAGAGAGACTGTAGAGGGACAGAGAGAGAGAGAGGGAGACGATCCACGGTCAGAGAGAGAGAGACTGTACAGGGACAGAGATAGGGACTGTGTAGGGACAGGGAGAGAGAGAGACTGTACAGGGACAGAGAGAGGGACTGTGTCGGGACAGAGAGAAAGAGACTGCACAGGGACAGTGGGACTGTACACGGACAGAGAGAGAGGGAGAGAGACTCTACAGGGACAGAGTGAGAGAGAGAGACTGGACAGGGACAGAGAGAGAGAGACTGGACAAGGACAGAGAGAGAGAGGGAGAGAGACTGTAGAGGGACAGAGAGAGAGAGAGAGACTGTACAGGGACAGAGAGAGAGAGACCGTACAGGGACAGTGGGACTGTACACGGACAGAGAGAGAGGGAGAGAGACTCTACAGGGACAGAGTGAGAGAGAGAGATTGGACAAGGACAGAGAGAGAGAGGGAGAGAGACTGTGCAGGGACAGAGAAAGACAGAGAGAGACTGTACAGGGACAGAGAGAGAGAGAGAGAAACTGTACGGAGACAGTGAGAGAGAGACTGTACAGCGACAGTGAGACAGAGACTGTACCGGGACAGAGAGAGAGAGAGACTGTACAGGGACACATAGAATCATAGAATCATAGAAGTTACAACATGGAAACAGGCCCTTCGGCCCAACATGTCCATGTCGCCCAGTTTATACCACTAAGCTAGTCCCAATTGCCTGCACTTGGCCCATATCCCTCGATACCCATCTTCCCCATGTAACTGTCCAAATGCTTTTTAAAAGACAAAATTGTACCCGCCTCTACTACTGCCTCTGGCAGCTCGTTCCAGACACTCACCACCCTTTGAGTGAAAAAATTGCCCCTCTGGATCCTTTTGTATCTCTCCCCTCTCACCTTAAATCTGTGCCCCCTCGTTATAGACTCCCCTACCTTTGGGAAAAGATTTTGACTATCGACCTTATCTATGCCCCTCATTATTTTATAGACTTCTATAAGATCACCCCTTAACCTCCTACTCTCCAGGGAATAAAGTCCCAGTCTGTCTAACCTCTCCCTGTAAGTCAAACCATCAAGTCCCGGTAGCATCCTAGTAAATCTTTTCTGCACTCTTTCTAGTTTAATAATATCCTTTCTATAATAGGGTGACCAGAACTGTACACAGTACTCCAAGTGTGGCCTCACCAATGAGAGAGAGAGAGAGAGAGAGACTGTCCAGGGACAGAGAGACAGAGTCTGCACTGGTCCAGAGAGAGAGAGAGACTGTACAGGGGCAGAGAGAGAGAAACTGTGCAGGTACAGAGAGAGAGAGAGAGAGAGCGACTGTACAAGGACAGAGAGAGAGAGAGAGACTGTGCAGGAACAGAGAGAGAGAGAGAAAGACTGCACAAAGGCAGAAAGGGAGACTGTACCAGGACAGAGAGAGAGTGAGAGAGAGGGACTGTACCGGGACAGAGAGAGAGAAAGATTGTACAGGGACAGAGAGAGAGAGACTGTACTGGGACAGAGAGAGAGAGAGACTGTACAGGGACAGAGAGAGAGAAACTGTACTGGGACAGAGAGACAGAGATACTGTACAGGGACAGAGAGAGAGAAAGAGACTGTCCAGGGACAGAGAGACAGAGACTGTACAGGGACAGAGAGACAGAGACTGTACAGGTACAGAGAGAGAGAGAGATTGTCCACGGACAGAGAGAGTGAGACTGTACACGGACAGAGATAGAGGGACTGTCCAGAAACAGAGAGACAGAGACTGTGCAGGGACAGAGAGAGAGAGAGAGAGAGAGAGACAGTCCACGGACAGAGAGAGAGACACTGTCCATGGACAGAGAGAGAGAGACTGTACAGGGACAGAGAGAGAGAGAGACTGTACAGGGACAGAGAGAGAGAGAGACTGTACAGGGACAGAGAGAGAGAGACTGTAGAGGGACAGAGAGAGAGAGAGACTGTACAGGGACAGAGAGAGAGAGAGACTGTACAGGGACAGAGAGAGAGAGACTGTAGAGGGACAGAGAGAGAGAGACTGTACAGGGACAGAGAGAGAGAGAGACTGCACAGGGACAGAGAGAGAGAGACTGTAGAGGGACAGAGAGAGAGAGAGACTGTACAGGGACAGAGAGAGAGAGACTGTACAGGGACAGAGAGAAAGAGAGACTGTAGAGGGACAGAGAGAGAGAGAGGGAGACGGTCCACGGTCAGAGAGAGAGAGACTGTACAGGGACAGAGAGAGAGAGAGACTGTGGAGGGACAGAGAGAGAGAGAGAGACTGTACAGGGACAGAGAGAGAGAGACCGTACAGGGACAGTGGGACTGTACACGGACAGAGAGAGAGGGAGAGAGACTCTCCAGGGACAGAGTGAGAGAGAGAGACTGGACAAGGACAGAGAGAGAGAGGGAGAGAGACTGTGCAGGGACAGAGAGAGAGAGACTGTACAGGGACAGAGAGAGAGAGACTGTACAGGGACAGAGAGAGAGAGACTGTACAGGAACAGAGAGAGGGACTGTGTAGGGACAGAGAGAAAGGGACTGCACAGGGACAGAGGGACCGTACACAGACAGAGAGGGATAGAGACTCTACAGGGACAGAGTGAGAGAGAGAGACCGGACAGGGACAGAGAGGGAGAGAGAGTGTACAGGGACAGAGAGAGAGAGACTGTACAGGGACAGAGTGACAGAGATTGTACCGGGACAGAGAGAGAGAGAGACTGTGCAGGAACAGAGAGAGAGAGAGACTGTACAGGGACAGAGAGAGAGAGAGAGAGAGAGAGACTGTACAGGGACAGAGAGAGAGAGAGAAACTGTACGGAGACAGTGAGAGAGAGACTGTACAGCGACAGTGAGACAGAGACTGTAGCGGGACAGAGAGAGAGAGAGACTGTACAGGGACAGAGAGAGAGAGAGAGAGAGACTGTCCAGGGACAGAGAGACAGAGTCTGCACTGGTACAGAGAGAGAGAGAGACTGTACAGGGGCAGAGAGAGAGAAACTGTGCAGGTACAGAGAGAGAGAGAGAGAGCGACTGTACAAGGACAGAGAGAGTGAGAGAGAGACTGTGCAGGAACAGAGAGAGAGAGAGAAAGACTGCACAAGGGCAGAAAGGGAGACTGTACCAGGACAGAGAGAGAGTGAGAGAGAGGGATTGTACCGGGACAGAGAGAGAGAAAGATTGTACAGGGACAGAGAGAGAGAGACTGTACTGGGACAGAGAGAGAGAGAGACTGTACAGGGACAGAGAGAGAGAGAGACTGTACAGGGACAGAGAGAGAGACTGTACAGGTGCAGAGCGAGAGAGATTCTGTACACGGACAGAAAGAGAGAGAGAGAGAGATTGTACAGGGACAGAGAGAGAGAGAGAGAGAAATACTGTTGAGGGATAGAGAGAGAGAGAGACTGTACAGGGGCAGAGAGAGAGAGACTGTACAGGGGCAGAGAGAGAGAAACTGTGCAGGTACAGAGAGAGAGAGAGAGAGAGAGAGACTGTACAAGGACAGAGAGAGAGAGAGAAACTGTGCAGGAACAGAGAGAGAGAGAAAGACTGCACAAGGGCAGAAAGGGAGACTGTACCAGGACAGAGAGAGAGTGAGAGAGAGGGACTGTACAGGGACAGAGAGAGAGAAAGAGACTGTCCAGGGACAGAGAGACAGAGACTGTACAGGGACAGAGAGACAGAGACTGTACAGGTACAGAGAGAGAGAGGGATTGTCCACGGACAGAGAGAGTGAGACTGTACACGGACAGAGATAGAGGGACTGTCCAGAAACAGAGAGACAGAGACTGTGCAGGGACAGAGAGAGAGAGAGAGAGACTGTCCACGGACAGAGAGAGAGACACTGTGCAGGGACAGAGAGAGAGAGAGAGACTGTCCATGGACAGAGAGAGAGAGACTGTACAGGGACAGAGAGAGAGAGACTGTACAGGGACAGAGAGAGTGGGAGACTGTACAGGGACAGAGAGAGAGAGACTGTAGAGGGACAGAGAGAGAGAGAGACTGTACAGGGTCAGAGAGAGAGAGAGACTGTGCAGGGACAGAGAGAGAGAGACTGTAGAGGGACAGAGAGAGAGAGACTGTACAGGGACAGAGAGAGAGAGAGACTGTACAGGGACAGAGAGAGAGAGACTGTAGAGGGACAGAGAGAGAGAGAGACTGTAGAGGGACAGAGAGAGAGAGAGATTGTACAGGGACAGAGAGAGAGAGAGAGACTGTACAGGGACAGAGATAGAGAGAGACTGTACAGGGACAGAGAGAGAGAGACTGTACAGGGACAGAGAGAGAGAGAGACTGTACAGGGACAGAGAGAGAGAGACTGTAGAGGGACAGAGAGAGAGAGAGAGGGAGACGGTCCACGGTCAGAGAGAGAGAGACTGTACAGGGACAGAGATAGGGACTGTGTAGGGACAGGGAGAGAGAGAGACTGTACAGGGACAGAGAGAGGGACTGTGTCGGGACAGAGAGAAAGAGACTGCACAGGGACAGTGGGACTGTACACGGACAGAGAGAGAGGGAGAGAGACTCTACAGGGACAGAGTGAGAGAGAGAGACTGGACAGGGACAGAGAGAGAGAGGGATAGAGACTGTAGAGGGACAGAGAGAGAGAGAGAGACTGTACAATGACAGAGAGAGAGAGACTGTACAGGGACAGAGAGAGAGAGAGAGACTGTAGAGGGACAGAGAGAGAGAGAGAGGCTGTACAGGGACAGAGAGAGACCGTACAGGGACAGTGGGACTGTACACGGACAGAGAGAGAGGGAGAGAGACTCTACAGGGACAGAGTGAGAGAGAGAGACTGGACAAGGACAGAGAGAGAGAGGGAGAGAGACTGTGCAGGGACAGAGAGAGAGAGACTGTACAGGGACAGAGAGAGAGAGACTGTACAGGAACAGAGAGAGGGACTGTGTAGGGACAGAGAGAAAGGGACTGCACAGGGACAGAGGGACCGTACACAGACAGAGAGGGATAGAGACTCTACAGGGACAGAGTGAGAGAGAGAGACCGGACAGGGACAGAGAGGGAGAGAGAGTGTACAGGGACAGAGAGAGAGAGACTGTACAGGGACAGAGTGACAGAGATTGTACCGGGACAGAGAGAGAGAGAGACTGTGCAGGAACAGAGAGAGAGAGAGACTGTACAGGGACAGAGAGAGAGAGAGAGAGAGACTGTACAGGGACAGAGAGAGAGAGAGATAAACTGTACGGAGACAGTGAGAGAGAGACTGTACAGCGACAGTGAGACAGAGACTGTAGCGGGACAGAGAGAGAGAGAGACTGTACAGGGACAGAGAGAGAGAGAGAGAGACTGTCCAGGGACAGAGAGACAGAGTCTGCACTGGTACAGAGAGAGAGAGAGACTATACAGGGGCAGAGAGAGAGAAACTGTGCAGGTACAGAGAGAGAGAGAGAGCGACTGTACAAGGACAGAGAGAGTGAGAGAGAGACTGTGCAGGAACAGAGAGAGAGAGAGAAAGACTGCACAAGGGCAGAAAGGGAGACTGTACCAGGACAGAGAGAGAGTGAGAGAGAGGGATTGTACCGGGACAGAGAGAGAGAAAGATTGTACAGGGACAGAGAGAGAGAGACTGTACTGGGACAGAGAGAGAGAGAGACTGTACAGGGACAGAGAGAGAGAGAGAGACTGTCCAGGGACAGAGAGACAGAGACTGTCCACGGACAGAGAGAGTGAGACTGTACACGGACAGAGATAGAGGGACTGTCCAGAAACAGAGAGAGAGACTGTACAGGGACAGAGAGAGAGAGAGAGAGAGAGACTGTCCACGGACAGAGAGAGAGACACTGTCCAGGGACAGAGAGACAGAGTCTGCATTGGGACAGAGAGAGAGAGATTGTGCCGGGACAGAGAGAGAGAGAGACTGTCCAGGAACAGAGAGAGAGAGAGACTGTGCAGGGACAGAGAGAGAGAGAGAGACTGTACAGGAACAGAGAGAGGGACTGTGTAGGGACAGAGAGAAAGAACATAAGAACATAAGAACATAAGAAATTGGAGCAGGAGTAGGCCAATCGGCCCCTCGAGCCTGCTCCGCCATTCAATAAGATCATGGCTGATCTGATCCCAACCACAAATCTAAAGAACACATGAAGTCGGAGCAGGACCCGGCCACATAGCCCCTGGGCCTTCTCCGCCACCCACAGGGCATTGACCGATCCGAACTCAGCTTCATGTCCAATTTCCTGCCCGCTCCCCATAACCCCTAATTCCCTTTACTTCTGGGAAACTGTCTATTTCTGTTTTAAATTTATCTAATGATGTAGCTTCCACAGCTTCCTGGGGCAGCAAATTCCACAGACCTACCACCCTCTGAGTGAAGAAGTTTCTCCTCATCTCAGTTTTGAAAGAGCAGCCCCTTATTCTAAGATTATGCCCCCTAGTTCTAGTTTCACCCATCTTTGGGAACATCCTTACTGCATCCACCCGATCAAGACCCTTCACAATCTTATATGTTTCAATAAGATCGCCCCTCATTCTTCTGAACTCCAATGAGTAGAGTCCCAATCTACTCAACCTCTCCTCATATGTCCGCCCCCTGCACAGGGACAGAGGGACTGTACACAGACAAAGAGGGAGAGAGACTCTGCAGGGACAGAGTGAGAGAGAGAGACTGGACAGGGACAGAGAGAGAGAGAGACTGTACAGGGACAGAGAGAGAGAGACTGTACAGGGACAGAGTGACAGAGATTGTACCGTGACAGAGAGAGAGAGAGACTGTACAGGAACAGAGAGAGAGAGAGACTGTACAGGGACAGAGAGAGAGAGAGAGAGAGAGACTGTACAGGGACAGAGAGAGAGAGAGACTGTACGGAGACAGAGAGAGCGAGAGACTGTACAGGGACAGAGAGAGAGAGAGAGACTGTCCAGGGACAGAAAGAGAGAGAATGTACTAGGACAGGAAGAGAGAGAGAGACAGTACACTGACAGAGAGAGAGAGACTGTACAGGGACAGAGAGAGAGAAACTGTACAGCGACAGAGAGAGACAGAGAGACTGCACTCGGACACAGAGTGAGAGAGACTGTCCAGGGACAGAGAGTCAGACACTGTACCGGGACAGAGAGAGACAGACTGTGCAGGGACAGATGGAGAGAGAGACTTTACAGGGAGAGAGAGCCAGAGAGACTGTCCAGGGACAGAGAGACAGAGTCTGCACTGGGACAGAGAGAGAGAGAGACTGTACAGGGGCAGAGAGAGAGAAACTGTGCAGGTACAGAGAGAGAGACTGTGCAAGGACAGAGAGAGAGAGAGACTGTGCAGGGACAGAGAGAGAGAGAGACTGGACAAGGACAGAGAGAGAGAGGGAGAGAGACTGTACAGGGACAGAGAGAGAGAGACTGTACAGGGACAGAGAGAGAGATACTGTACAGGGACAGATTGACAGAGATTGTACCGGGATAGAGAGAGAGAGACTGTCCAGGAACAGAGAGAGAGAGACTGTAGAGGGACAGAGAGAGAGACTGTACACGGACAGAAAGAAACAGAAAGACTGTACAGGGACAGAGAGAGACTGTACACGGACTGAGATAGAGAGACTGTACAGGGACAGAGAGAGAGACTGTTCAGTGACAAAGAGAGAGACTGTACAGAGACTGAGAGAGAGCGAGACTGCACCCCGGTACAGAGACTGAGAGAGAGCGAGACTGCACCCCGGTACAGAGACTGAGAGAGAGCGAGACTGCACCCCGGTACAGAGACTGAGAGAGACTCTCCACGGACAGAGAGAGTGAGACTGTACACAGACAGAGATAGAGGGACTTTACAGAGAGAGAGAGACAGAGACTGTACAGGGAC
The DNA here is from genome assembly GCF_035084215.1 of Heptranchias perlo. Lineage (NCBI taxonomy): Eukaryota > Metazoa > Chordata > Chondrichthyes > Hexanchiformes > Hexanchidae > Heptranchias > Heptranchias perlo. The sequence continues at coordinate 315,396 of NW_027139299.1, read as the reverse complement.
AGAGAGAGAGAGAGAGAGACTGTACAGGGACTGAGAGAGAGAGAGGGAGACTGTCCACGGTCAGAGAGAGAGAGACTGTGCAGGGACAGAGAGAGGGACTGTACAGGTGCAGAGAGAGAGTCTCTCCACGGACAGAGAGAGAGAGAGAGATTGTACAGGGACAGAGAGAGAGAGAGAGACTGTACAGGGACAGAGAGAGAGAGAGAGAGACTGTACCGGGACTGGGAGAGAGAAAGAGAGACTGTACACGGACAGAGAGAGAGAGAGATTGTACAGGGAAAGAGAGAGAGAGAGAGAGAAAGACTGTACAGGGACAGAGAGAGAGAGATAGAGAGACGATAGAGGGACAGAGAGAGAGAGAGAGAGATTGTACAGGAACAGAGAGAGAGAGAGACAGATTGTACAGGGACAGAGAGAGAAAGAGAGACAGTACGCTGACAGAGAAAGAGAGAGACTGTTCAGGGACGGAGAGAGAGAGAGACTGTTCAGGGACAGTGAGACAGAGACTGTACCGGGACAGAGAGAGAGAGAGACAGCACAGGGACAGAGAGAGAGAGAGACTGTTCAGGGACAGAGAGCGAGAGAGACAGCACAGGGACAGCGAGAGAGAGAGACTGGACAGAGACGGAGAGAGAGAGAGACTGTACAGGGACAGAGAGAGAGAGAGAGACTGTACAGGGACAGAGAGAGAGAGACTGTAAAGGGACAGAGAGAGAGAGAGAGAATGTGCACGGACAGAGAGAGAGAGAGACTGTACGGGGACAGAGAGAGAGAGAGAGACTGTACAGGGACAGAGATATAGAGACTGTACAGGGACAGAGAGAGAGAGAGACTGTACTGGGACAGAGAGAGAGAGAGACAGAGAGAGAGAGATTGTACAGGGACAGAGAGAAAGAGAGAGACTGTACCGGGACAGAGAGAGAGAGAGACTGTACTGGGACAGAGAGAGAGAGAGACAGAGAGAGAGACAGACTGTACAGGGACAGAGAGCGAGAGAGAGAGACTGTCCATGGACAGAGAGAGAGAGGGAGACGGTCCGCGGTCAGAGAGAGAGAGACTGCACAGTGACAGAGAGAGGTACGGTGTGGGGACAGAGAGAGAGAGAGACTGTACAGGAACAGAGAGAGGGACTGTGCAGGGACAGAGAGAAAGAGACTGCACAGGGACAGAGGGACTGTAGACAGACAGAGAGGGAGAGAGACTCTCCAGGGACAGAGTGAGAGAGAGAGACTGGACAGGGACAGAGAGAGAGAGAGACTGTACAGGGACAGAGAGAGAGAGACTGTACAGGGACAGAGTGACAGAGATTGTACTGGGACAGAGAGAGTGAGAGACTGTACAGGAACAGAGAGAGAGAGACTGTACAGGGACAGAGAGAGAGAGAGACTGTACAGCGACAGAGAGAGAGAGATACTGTACGGAGACAGAGAGAGAGAGAGACTGTACAGGGACAGAGGGAGAGAGAGAGAGACTGTCCAGGGACAGAGAGTGAGAGAATGTACTAGGACAGGAAGAGAGAGAGAGAGACAGTACACTGACAGAGATAGAGAGAGAGAGACTGTACAGGGACAGAGAGAGAGAAACTGTACAGCGACAGAGAGAGACAGAGAGACTGCACTGGGACACAGATTGAGAGAGACTGCACAGGGACAGAGTGACTTTACAGGGACAGAGAGAGACAGAGAGAGACAGACTGTACAGGGACAGCTGGAGAGAGAGACTTTACAGGGAGAGAGAGCCAGAGAGAATGTCCAGGGACAGAGAGACAGAGTCTGCACTGGGACAGAGAAAGAGAGAGACTGTACAGGGGCAGAGAGAGAGAAACTGTGCAGGTACAGAGAGAGAGAGAGAGACTGTACAAGGACAGAGAGAGAGAGAGACTGTGCAGGAACAGAGAGAGAGAGAAAGACTGCACAAGGGCAGAAAGGGAGACTGTACCAGGACAGAGAGAGAGTGAGAGAGAGGGATTGTACAGGGACAGACAGAGGGAGAGACTGTACCGGGACAGAGAGAGAGAAAGATTGTACAGGGACAGAGAGAGAGAGACTGTACTGGGACAGAGAGAGAGACTGTACAGGGACAGAGAGAGAGAGAGAGACTCTCCAGGGACAGAGAGACAGAGACTGTACAGGGGCAGAGAGAGAGAGAGATTGTCCACGGACAGAGAGAGTGAGACTGTACACGGACAGAGATAGAGGGACTGTCCAGAAACAGAGAGAGAGAGAGACTGTGGAGGGTCAGAGAGACAGAGACTGTACAGGGACTGAGAGAGAGAGAGAGGGAGACGGTCCACGGTCAGAGAGAGAGAGACTGTGCAGGGACAGAGAGAGGGACTGTGTCATAAGAACATAAGAACATAAGAAATAGGAGCAGGAGGAGGCCAATCGGCCCCTCGAGCCTGCTCCGCCATTCAATAAGATCATGGCTGATCTGATCCCAACCACAAATCTAAAGAACACAAGAAGTCGGAGCAGGACCCGGCCACATAGCCCCTGGGCCCTCTCCGCCACCCACAGGGCATTGACCAATCCGAACTCAGCTTCATGTCCAATTTCCTGCCCGCTCCCCATAACCCCTAATTCCCTTTACTTCTAGAAAACTGTCTATTTCTGTTTTAAATTTATCTAATGATGTAGCTTCCACAGCTTCCTGGGGCAGCAAATTCCACAGACCTACCACCCTCTGAGTGAAGAAGTTTCTCCTCATCTCAGTTTTGAAAGAGCAGCCCCTTATTCTAAGATTATGCCCCCTCGTTCTAGTTTCACCCATCTTTGGGAACATCCTTACTGCATCCACCCGATCAAGACCCTTCACAATCTTATATGTTTCAATAAGATCGCCTCTCATTCTTCTGAACTCCAATGAGTAGAGTCCCAATCTACTCAACCTCTCCTCATATGTCCGCCCCCTCATCCCCGGGATTAACCGAGTGAACCTTCTTTGTACTGCCTCGAGAGCAAGTATGTCTTTTCTTAAGTATGGAGACCAAAACTGTTTGCAGTATTCCAGGTGCGGTCTCACCAATACCTTATATAACTGCAGCAATACCTCCCTGTTTTTATATTCTATCCCCCTAGCAATAAAAGCCAACATTCCGTTGGCTTTCTTGATCACCTGCTGCACCTGCATACCAACTTTTTGATTTTCTTGCACTAGGACCCCCAGATCCCTTTGTACTGCAGTACTTTCCAGTCTCTCGCCATTAAGAAAATAACTTGCTCTCTGATTTTTCCTGCCAAAGTGCATAACCTCACATTTTCCAATATTATATTGCATCTGCCAAATCTCCGCCCACTCACCCAGCCTGTCTATATCCCCTTGCAGGTTTTTTATGTCCTCCTCACTCTCTCCTTTCCCTCCCATCTTTGTATCATCTGCAAATTTTGATATGTTGCACTCGGTCCCCTCCTCCAAATCGTTAATATAGATTGTAAAGAGTTGGGGACCCAGCACCGACCCCTGTGGAACACCACTGGTTACTGGTTGCCAGTCCGAAAATGAACCATTTATCCCAACTCTCTGCTTCCTGTTCGATAACCAATCCTCCACCCATGCCAGAATATTACCCCCAATCCCGTGATTTTTTATCTTAAGTAATAATCTTTTATGTGGCACCTTGTCGAATGCCTTCTGGAAGTCTAAATACACTACATCCACTGGTTCCCCTTTATCCACTCTGTACGTTATATCCTCGGGACAGAGAGAAAGAGACTGCACAGGGACAGTGGGACTGTACACGGACAGAGAGAGAGGGAGAGAGACTCTAGAGGGACAGAGTGAGAGAGAGAGACTGGACAGGGACAGAGAGAGAGAGAGACTGGACAAGGACAGAGAGAGAGAGGGAGAGAGACTGTACAGGGACAGAGAGAGAGAGACTGTACAGGGACAGAGTGACAGAGATTGTACCGGGACAGAGAGAGAGAGAGACTGTACAGGGACAGAGAGAGAGAGAGAGACTGTCCAGGGACAGTGAGACAGAGACTGTACCGGGACAGAGAGAGAGAGACTGTAGAGGGACAGAGAGAGAGAGAGAGAGACTGTCCAGGGACAGAGAGAGAGAGGGAGACTGTCCAGGGTCGGAGAGAGAGAGAATGTACCAAGACAGGAAGAGAGAGAGAGACTGTACAGCTAAAGAGAGAGATAGACTGTACAGCGACAGAGAGAGAGAGAGAGACTGCACAGGGACACAGAGTGAGAGAGACTGTACAGGGACAGAGAGACAGAGAGATTGTACAGGGACAGAGAGACAGAGACTGTACCGGGACAGAGAGAGACAAACTGTGCAGGGACAGAGGGAGAGAGAGACTTTACAGGGAGAGAGAGCAAGAGAGACTGTCCAGGGACAGAGAGACAGCGTCTGCACTGGGACAGAGAGAGAGAGAGACTGTACAAAGACAGAGAGAGAGAGAGAGACTGTGCTGGAACAGAGAGAGAGAGAAAGACTGCACAAGGGCAAAAAGGGAGACTGTACCAGGACAGAGAGAGAGTGAGAGAGAGGGACTGTACAGGGACAGAGAGAGAGAGAGACTGTACCGGGACAGAGAGAGAGAAAGATTGTACAGGGACAGAGAGAGAGAGAGAGAGAGACTGTGCAGGGACAGCGAGGCAGAGACTGTACGGGTACAGGGAGGGAGAAGAGATTGTCCACGGACAGAGAGAGTGAGACTGTACACGGACAGAGATAGAGGGACTGTCCAGGAACAGAGAGACAGAGACTGTACAGGGACAGAGAGAGAGAGAGAGAGAGACTGTCCACGGACAGAGAGAGAGACACTGTGCAGGGACAGAGAGAGAGAGAGAGAGACTGTCCATGGACAGAGAGAGAGAGACTGTAGAGGGACAGAGAGAGAGAGAGAGACTGTGCAGGGACAGAGAGACAGAGACTGTACAGGGACTGAGAGAGAGAGGGGGAGACGGTCCACGGTCAGAGAGAGAGAGACTGTACAGGGACAGAGAGAGGGTCTGTGTAGGGACAGAGAGAGAGACTGTACAGGGACAGAGAGAGAGAGAGACTGTACAGGAACAGAGAGAGAGAGAGACTGTACAGGGACAGAGATAGAGAGAGAGAGACTGTACAGGGACAGAGAGAGAGAGACTGTACAGGGACAGAGTGACAGAGATTGTACCGGGACAGAGAGAGAGAGAGACTGTACAGGAACAGAGAGAGAGAGAGACTGTACAGGGACAGAGAGAGAGACAGTGACTGTGCAGGGACAGAGAGAGAGAGAGAGAGAGAGAGACACTGTACGGAGACAGTGAGAGAGAGAGAGACTCTACAGGGACAGTGAGACAGAGACTGTACCGGGACTGTGAGAGAGAGAGACTGTACAGGGACAGAGAGAGAGAGAGAGAGAGACTGTCCCGGAACAAAGAGAGAGAGAGAGAGAGACTGTCCAGGGACAGAGAGAGAGAGAATGTACCAGGACAGGAAGAGAGAGAGAGACAGTACACTGACAGAGAGAGAGAGACTGTACAGCTGCGGAGAGAGAGAAACTGTACAGCGACAGAGAGAGAGAGAGAGAGAGACTGTGCAGGAACAGAGAGAGAGAGAAAGACTGCACAAGGGCAGAAAGGGAGACTGTTCCAGGACAGAGAGTGAGAGAGAGGGACTGTACAGGGACAGAGGGAGAGGGAGACTGTACCGGGACAGAGAGAGAGAGAGAGACTGTGCAGGGACACAGAGAGAGAGAGACTGTACACGGACAGAGGGACAGAGACTGTACAGGGACAGAGAGAGAGAGAGAGAGAGAGACTGTACAGGGACAGTGAGACAGAGACTGTACCGGGACAGAGAGAGAGAGAGAGACTGTAGAGGGACAGAAAGAGAGAGAGAGAGAGAGAGACTGTCCAGGGACAGAGAGAGAGAGAGAGACTGTCCAGGGTCAGAGAGAGAGAGAATGTACCAAGACAGGAAGAGAGAGAGAGACTGCACAGCTACAGAGAGAGAGAGACTGTACAGCGACAGAGAGAGAGAGAGAGACTGCACAGGGACACAGAGTGAGAGAGACTGTACAGGGACAGAGAGACAGAGAGACTGTACAGGGACAGAGAGACAGAGACTGTACCGGAACAGAGAGAGACAAACTGTGCAGGGACAGAGGGAGAGAGAGACTTTACAGGGAGAGAGAGCCAGAGAGACTGTCCAGGGACAGAGAGACAGCGTCTGCACTGGGAGAGAGAGAGAGAGAGAGAAGACTGTACAAGGACAGAGAGAGAGAGAGAGACTGTGCAGGAACAGAGAGAGAGAGAAAGGCTGCACAAGGGCAGAAAGGGAGACTGTACCAGGACAGAGAGAGAGTGAGAGAGAGGGACTGTACAGGGACAGAGAGAGAGAGAGACTGTACCGGGACAGAGAGAGAGAAGGATTGTCCAGGGACAGAGAGAGAGAGAGAGAGAGAGACTGTACAGGGACAGAGAGACAGAGACTGTACGGGTACAGAGAGGGAGAGAGATTGTCCACGGACAGAGAGAGTGAGACTGTACACGGACAGAGATAGAGGGACTGTCCAGAAACAGAGAGACAGAGACTGTGCAGGGACAGAGAGAGAGAGAGACTGTCCACGGACAGAGAGAGTGAGACTGTACACGGACAGAGATAGAGGGACTGTCCAGAAACAGAGAGACAGAGACTGTACAGGGACAGAGAGAGAGAGAGAGAGAGACTGTCCACGGACAGAGAGAGAGACACTGTGCAGGGACAGGGAGAGAGAGAGAGAGAGAGAGACTGTCCATGGACAGAGAGAGAGAGACTGTAGAGGGACAGAGAGAGAGAGAGAGACTGTGCAGGGACAGAGAGACAGAGACTGTACAGGGACTGAGAGAGAGAGAGACTGTACAGGAACAGAGAGAGAGAGAGACTGTACAGGGACAGAGATAGAGAGAGAGAGACTGTACAGGGACAGAGAGAGAGAGACTGTACAGGGACAGAGTGACAGAGATTGTACCGGGACAGAGAGAGAGAGAGACTGTACAGGAACAGAGAGAGAGAGAGACTGTACAGGGACAGAGAGAGAGACAGTGACTGTGCAGGGACAGAGAGAGAGAGAGAGAGAGAGAGACTGTACGGAGACAGTGAGAGAGAGAGAGACTCTACAGGGACAGTGAGACAGAGACTGTACCGGGACTGTGAGAGAGAGAGACTGTCCAGGTACAGAGAGAGAGAGAGAGAGAGACTGTCCCGGAACAAAGAGAGAGAGAGAGAGAGACTGTCCAGGGACAGAGAGAGAGAGAATGTACCAGGACAGGAAGAGAGAGAGAGACAGTACACTGACAGAGAGAGAGAGACTGTCCAGCTGCGGAGAGAGAGAAACTGTACAGCGACAGAGAGAGAGAGAGAGAGAGAGACTGTGCAGGAACAGAGAGAGAGAGAAAGACTGCACAAGGGCAGAAAGGGAGACTGTTCCAGGACAGAGAGTGAGAGAGAGGGACTGTACAGGGACAGAGTGACAGAGATTGTACCGGGACAGAGAGAGAGAGAGACTGTACAGGGACAGAGAGAGAGAGAGAGACTGTCCAGGGACAGTGAGACAGAGACTGTACCGGGACAGAGAGAGAGAGACTGTAGAGGGACAGAGAGAGGAAGAGAGAGACTGTCCAGGGACAGAGAGAGAGAGGGAGACTGTCCAGGGTCGGAGAGAGAGAGAATGTACCAAGACAGGAAGAGAGAGAGAGACTGTACAGCTACAGAGAGAGATAGACTGTACAGCGACAGAGAGAGAGAGAGAGACTGCACAGGGACACAGAGTGAGAGAGACTGTACAGGGACAGAGAGACAGAGAGATTGTACAGGGACAGAGAGACAGAGACTGTACCGGGACAGAGAGAGACAAACTGTGCAGGGACAGAGGGAGAGAGAGACTTTACAGGGAGAGAGAGCAAGAGAGACTGTCCAGGGACAGAGAGACAGCGTCTGCACTGGGACAGAGAGAGAGAGAGACTGTACAAAGACAGAGAGAGAGAGAGAGACTGTGCTGGAACAGAGAGAGAGAGAAAGACTGCACAAGGGCAGAAAGGGAGACTGTACCAGGACAGAGAGAGAGTGAGAGAGAGGGACTGTACAGGGACAGAGAGAGAGAGAGACTGTACCGGGACAGAGAGAGAGAAAGATTGTACAGGGACAGAGAGAGAGAGAGAGAGAGACTGTGCAGGGACAGCGAGACAGAGACTGTACGGGTACAGGGAGGGAGAAGAGATTGTCCACGGACAGAGAGAGTGAGACTGTACACGGACAGAGATAGAGGGACTGTCCAGGAACAGAGAGACAGAGACTGTACAGGGACAGAGAGAGAGAGAGAGAGAGAGAGACTGTCCATGGACAGAGAGAGAGAGACTGTAGAGGGACAGAGAGAGAGAGAGAGACTGTGCAGGGACAGAGAGACAGAGACTGTACAGGGACTGAGAGAGAGAGGGGGAGACGGTCCACGGTCAGAGAGAGAGAGACTGTACAGGGACAGAGAGAGGGTCTGTGTAGGGACAGAGAGAGAGACTGTACAGGGACAGAGAGAGAGAGAGACTGTACAGGAACAGAGAGAGAGAGAGACTGTACAGGGACAGAGATAGAGAGAGAGAGACTGTACAGGGACAGAGAGAGAGAGACTGTACAGGGACAGAGTGACAGAGATTGTACCGGGACAGAGAGAGAGAGAGACTGTACAGGAACAGAGAGAGAGAGAGACTGTACAGGGACAGAGAGAGAGACAGTGACTGTGCAGGGACAGAGAGAGAGAGAGAGAGAGAGACACTGTACGGAGACAGTGAGAGAGAGAGAGACTCTACAGGGACAGTGAGACAGAGACTGTACCGGGACTGTGAGAGAGAGAGACTGTACAGGGACAGAGAGAGAGAGAGAGAGAGACTGTCCCGGAACAAAGAGAGAGAGAGAGAGAGACTGTCCAGGGACAGAGAGAGAGAGAATGTACCAGGACAGGAAGAGAGAGAGAGACAGTACACTGACAGAGAGAGAGAGAGAGACTGTCCAGCTGCGGAGAGAGAGAAACTGTACAGCGACAGAGAGAGAGAGAGAGAGAGAGAGACTGTGCAGGAACAGAGAGAGAGAGAAAGACTGCACAAGGGCAGAAAGGGAGACTGTTCCAGGACAGAGAGTGAGAGAGAGGGACTGTACAGGGACAGAGGGAGAGGGAGACTGTACCGGGACAGAGAGAGAGAGAGAGACTGTACAGGGACACAGAGAGAGAGAGACTGTACACGGACAGATGGACAGAGACAGTACAGGGACAGAGAGAGAGAGAGAGAGAGAGAGACTGTACAGGGACAGTGAGACAGAGACTGTACCGGGACAGAGAGAGAGAGAGAGACTGTAGAGGGACAGAAAGAGAGAGAGAGAGAGAGACTGTCCAGGGACAGAGAGAGAGAGAGAGAGACTGTCCAGGGTCAGAGAGAGAGAGAATGTACCAAGACAGGAAGAGAGAGAGAGACTGCACAGCTACAGAGAGAGAGAGACTGTACAGCGACAGAGAGAGAGAGAGAGACTGCACAGGGACACAGAGTGAGAGAGACTGTACAGGGACAGAGAGACAGAGAGACTGTACAGGGACAGAGAGACAGAGACTGTACCGGAACAGAGAGAGACAAACTGTGCAGGGACAGAGGGAGAGAGAGACTTTACAGGGAGAGAGAGCCAGAGAGACTGTCCAGGGACAGAGAGACAGCGTCTGCACTGGGAGAGAGAGAGAGAGAGAGAAGACTGTACAAGGACAGAGAGAGAGAGAGAGACTGTGCAGGAACAGAGAGAGAGAGAAAGGCTGCACAAGGGCAGAAAGGGAGACTGTACCAGGACAGAGAGAGAGTGAGAGAGAGGGACTGTACAGGGACAGAGAGAGAGAGAGACTGTACCGGGACAGAGAGAGAGAAGGATTGTCCAGGGACAGAGAGAGAGAGAGAGAGAGAGACTGTACAGGGACAGAGAGACAGAGACTGCACCTAGTACAGAGAGGGAGAGAGATTGTCCACGGACAGAGAGAGTGAGACTGTACACGGACAGAGATAGAGGGACTGTCCAGAAACAGAGAGACAGAGACTGTGCAGGGACAGAGAGAGAGAGAGACTGTCCACGGACAGAGAGAGTGAGACTGTACACGGACAGAGATAGAGGGACTGTCCAGAAACAGAGAGACAGAGACTGTACAGGGACAGAGAGAGAGAGAAAGAGACTGTCCACGGACAGAGAGAGAGACACTGTGCAGGGACAGGGAGAGAGAGAGAGAGAGAGAGACTGTCCATGGACAGAGAGAGAGAGACTGTAGAGGGACAGAGAGAGAGAGAGAGACTGTGCAGGGACAGAGAGACAGAGACTGTCCAGGGACAGAGAGAGAGAGAATGTACCAGGACAGGAAGAGAGAGAGAGACAGTACACTGACAGAGAGAGAGAGAGAGACTGTACAGCTGCGGAGAGAGAGAAACTGTACAGCGACAGAGAGAGAGAGAGAGAGAGAGAGAGACTGTGCAGGAACAGAGAGAGAGAGAAAGACTGCACAAGGGCAGAAAGGGAGACTGTTCCAGGACAGAGAGTGAGAGAGAGGGACTGTACAGGGACAGAGGGAGAGGGAGACTGTACCGGGACAGAGAGAGAGAGAGAGACTGTACAGGGACACAGAGAGAGAGAGACTGTACACGGACAGAGGGACAGAGACTGTACAGGGACAGAGAGAGAGAGAGAGAGACTGTACAGGGACAGTGAGACAGAGACTGTACCGGGACAGAGAGAGAGAGAGAGACTGTAGAGGGACAGAAAGAGAGAGAGAGAGAGAGAGACTGTCCAGGGACAGAGAGAGAGAGAGAGAGACTGTCCAGGGTCAGAGAGAGAGAGAATGTACCAAGACAGGAAGAGAGAGAGAGACTGCACAGCTACAGAGAGAGAGAGACTGTACAGCGACAGAGAGAGAGAGAGAGAGACTGCACAGGGACACAGAGTGAGAGAGACTGTACAGGGACAGAGAGACAGAGAGACTGTACAGGGACAGAGAGACAGAGACTGTACCGGAACAGAGAGAGACAAACTGTGCAGGGACAGAGGGAGAGAGAGACTTTACAGGGAGAGAGAGCCAGAGAGACTGTCCAGGGACAGAGAGACAGCGTCTGCACTGGGAGAGAGAGAGAGAGAGAGAAGACTGTACAAGGACAGAGAGAGAGAGAGAGACTGTGCAGGAACAGAGAGAGAGAGAAAGGCTGCACAAGGGCAGAAAGGGAGACTGTACCAGGACAGAGAGAGAGTGAGAGAGAGGGACTGTACAGGGACAGAGAGAGAGAGAGACTGTACCGGGACAGAGAGAGAGAAGGATTGTCCAGGGACAGAGAGAGAGAGAGAGAGAGAGACTGTACAGGGACAGAGAGACAGAGACTGTACGGGTACAGAGAGGGAGAGAGATTGTCCACGGACAGAGAGAGTGAGACTGTACACGGACAGAGATAGAGGGACTGTCCAGAAACAGAGAGACAGAGACTGTGCAGGGACAGAGAGAGAGAGAGACTGTCCACGGACAGAGAGAGTGAGACTGTACACGGACAGAGATAGAGGGACTGTCCAGAAACAGAGAGACAGAGACTGTACAGGGACAGAGAGAGAGAGAGAGAGACTGTCCACGGACAGAGAGAGAGACACTGTGCAGGGACAGGGAGAGAGAGAGAGAGAGAGAGAGACTGTCCATGGACAGAGAGAGAGAGACTGTAGAGGGACAGAGAGAGAGAGAGAGACTGTGCAGGGACAGAGAGACAGAGACTGTACAGGGACTGAGAGAGAGAGAGACTGTACAGGAACAGAGAGAGAGAGAGACTGTACAGGGACAGAGATAGAGAGAGAGAGACTGTACAGGGACAGAGAGAGAGAGACTGTACAGGGACAGAGTGACAGAGATTGTACCGGGACAGAGAGAGAGAGAGACTGTACAGGAACAGAGAGAGAGAGAGACTGTACAGGGACAGAGAGAGAGACAGTGACTGTGCAGGGACAGAGAGAGAGAGAGAGAGAGAGACACTGTACGGAGACAGTGAGAGAGAGAGAGACTCTACAGGGACAGTGAGACAGAGACTGTACCGGGACTGTGAGAGAGAGAGACTGTACAGGGACAGAGAGAGAGAGAGAGAGAGAGACTGTCCCGGAACAAAGAGAGAGAGAGAGAGAGAGACTGTCCAGGGACAGAGAGAGAGAGAATGTACCAGGACAGGAAGAGAGAGAGAGACAGTACACTGACAGAGAGAGAGAGACTGTACAGCTGCGGAGAGAGAGAAACTGTACAGCGACAGAGAGAGAGAGAGAGAGAGAGACTGTGCAGGAACAGAGAGAGAGAGAAAGACTGCACAAGGGCAGAAAGGGAGACTGTTCCAGGACAGAGAGTGAGAGAGAGGGACTGTACAGGGACAGAGGGAGAGGGAGACTGTACCGGGACAGAGAGAGAGAGAGAGACTGTACAGGGACAAAGAGAGAGAGAGACTGTACACGGACAGAGGGACAGAGACTGTACAGGGACAGAGAGAGAGAGAGAGAGAGAGAGACTGTACAGGGACAGTGAGACAGAGACTGTACCGGGACAGAGAGAGAGAGAGAGACTGTAGAGGGACAGAAAGAGAGAGAGAGAGAGAGAGACTGTCCAGGGACAGAGAGAGAGAGAGAGAGACTGTCCAGGGTCAGAGAGAGAGAGAATGTACCAAGACAGGAAGAGAGAGAGAGACTGCACAGCTACAGAGAGAGAGAGACTGTACAGCGACAGAGAGAGAGAGAGAGAGACTGTACAGGGACAGTGAGACAGAGACTGTACCGGGACAGAGAGAGAGAGAGAGACTGTAGAGGGACAGAAAGAGAGAGAGAGAGAGAGAGAGAGACTGTCCAGGGACAGAGAGAGAGAGAGAGAGACTGTCCAGGGTCAGAGAGAGAGAGAATGTACCAAGACAGGAAGAGAGAGAGAGACTGCACAGCTACAGAGAGAGAGAGACTGTACAGCGACAGAGAGAGAGAGAGAGACTGCACAGGGAAACAGAGTGAGAGAGACTGTACAGGGACAGAGAGACAGAGAGACTGTACAGGGACAGAGAGACAGAGACTGTACCGGAACAGAGAGAGACAAACTGTGCAGGGACAGAGGGAGAGAGAGACTTTACAGGGAGAGAGAGCCAGAGAGACTGTCCAGGGACAGAGAGACAGCGTCTGCACTGGGAGAGAGAGAGAGAGAGAGAAGACTGTACAAGGACAGAGAGAGAGAGAGAGACTGTGCAGGAACAGAGAGAGAGAGAAAGGCTGCACAAGGGCAGAAAGGGAGACTGTACCAGGACAGAGAGAGAGTGAGAGAGAGGGACTGTACAGGGACAGAGAGAGAGAGAGACTGTACCGGGACAGAGAGAGAGAAGGATTGTCCAGGGACAGAGAGAGAGAGAGAGAGAGAGACTGTACAGGGACAGAGAGACAGAGACTGTACGGGTACAGAGAGGGAGAGAGATTGTCCACGGACAGAGAGAGTGAGACTGTACACGGACAGAGATAGAGGGACTGTCCAGAAACAGAGAGACAGAGACTGTACAGGGACAGAGAGAGAGAGAGAGAGACTGTCCACGGACAGAGAGAGAGACACTGTGCAGGGACAGGGAGAGAGAGAGAGAGAGAGACTGTCCATGGACAGAGAGAGAGAGACTGTAGAGGGACAGAGAGAGAGAGAGAGACACTGCAGGGACAGAGAGACAGAGACTGTACAGGGACTGAGAGAGAGAGCGGGAGACGGTCCACGGTGAGAGAGAGAGAGACTGTACAGGGACAGAGAGAGGGACTGTGTCGGGACAGAGAGAGAGAGACTGCACAGGGACAGAGGGACTGTACACAGACAGAGAGAGAGGGAGAGAGACTCTACAGGGACAGAGAGAGAGAGAGAGACTGGACAGGGACAGAGAGATTGAGAGACTGGACAAGGACAGAGAGAGAGAGGGAGAGAGACTGTACAGGGACAGAGAGAGAGAGAGACTGTACAGGAACAGAGAGAGAGAGAGACTGTACAGGGACAGAGAGAGAGAGAGAGAGAGACTGTACAGGGACAGAGAGAGAGAGAGAGACTGTACAGGAACAGAGAGAGAGAGAGACTGTACAGGGACAGAGAGAGAGAGAGAGACTGGACAGGGACAGAGAGATTGAGAGACTGGACAAGGACAGAGAGAGAGAGGGAGAGAGACTGTACAGGGACTGAGAGAGAGGGAGACTGTACAGGAACAGAGAGAGAGAGAGACTGTACAGGGACAGAGAGAGAGAGAGACTGTACAGGGACAGAGAGAGAGAGAGAGACTGGACAGGGACAGAGACATTGAGAGACTGGACAAGGACAGAGAGAGAGAGGGAGAGAGACTGTACAGGGACAGAGAGAGAGAGAGACTGTACAGGAACAGAGAGAGAGAGAGACTGTACAGGGACAGAGAGAGAGAGAGAGAGAGACTGTACAGGGACAGAGAGAGAGAGAGAGACTGTACAGGAACAGAGAGAGAGAGACTGTACAGGGACAGAGAGAGAGAGAGAGACTGTACGGAGACAGTGAGAGAGAGAGACTGTACAGGGACAGTGAGACAGAGACTGTACCGGGACAGAGAGAGAGAGAGACTGTACAGGGACAGAGAGAGAGAGAGAGACTGTACGGAGACAGTGAGAGAGAGAGACTGTACAGGGACAGTGAGACAGAGACTGTACCGGGACAGAGAGAGAGAGAGACTGTACAGGGACAGAGAGAGAGAGAGAGACTGTCCAGGGACAGAGAGAGAGAGAATGTACCAGGACAGGAAGAGCGAGAGAGACAGTACACTGACAGAGAGAGAGAGAAACTGTACAGCGACCGAGAGAGAGAGAGAAACTGCACAGGGACACAGAGTGAGAGAGACTGTGCAGGGACAGAGAGACAGAGAGACTTTACAGGGACAGAGAGACAGAGACTGTACCGGGACAGAGAGAGACAGACTGTGCAGGGACAGAGGGAGAGAGAGACTTTACAGGGAGAGAGAGCCAGAGAGACTGTCCAGGGACAGAGAGACAGAGTCTGCACTGGGACAGAGAGAGAGAGAGACTGTACAAGGACAGAGAGAGAGAGAGAGACTGTACCGGGACAGAGAGAGAGAGAGAGAGAGAGACTGTACAGGGACAGAGAGAGAGTGAGACTGTACAGGGGCAGAGGGAGTGAAACTGTGCAGGGACAGAGAGAGAGACAGAGACTGTGCAGGAACAGAGAGAGAGAGAAAGACTGCACAAGGGCAGAAAGGGAGACTGTACCAAGACAGAGAGAGAGTGAGAGAGAGGGACTGTACAGGGACAGAGAGAGAGAGAGACTGTCGAGGGACAGAGAGAGAGAGAGAGAGACTGTACAAGGACAGTGAGACAGAGACTGTACCGGGACAGAGAGACTCTACAGGGACAGAGAGGGAAAGAGAGAGAGAGAGACTGTCCAGGGACAGAGAGAGAGAGAGAGAGACTGTACAGGGACTCTGAGATAGAGACTGTACCGGGACAGAGAGAGTGAGAGAGACTCTACAGGGACAGAGAGGGAGAGAGAGAGAGAGGCTGTCCAGGGACAGAGAGAGAGAGAGAGACTGTACAGGGACAGAGAGAGAGAGAGATTGTAGAGGGACAGAGAGACAGAGACTGTTCAGGGACAGAGAGACAGAGACTGTACCGGGACAGAGAGAGACAAACTGTGCAGGGACAGAGGGAGAGAGAGACTTTACAGGGAGAGAGAGCAAGAGAGACTGTCCAGGGACAGAGAGACAGCGTCTGCACTGGGACAGAGAGACAGAGAGAGAGAGAGAGAGACTGTACAAGGACAGAGAGAGAGAGACTGTGCAGGAACAGAGAGAGAGAGAAAGACTGCACAAGGGCAGAAAGGGAGACTGTACCAGGACAGAGAGAAAGTGAGAGAGAGGACCGTACAGTGACAAAGAGAGAGAGAGACTGTACCGGGACAGAGAGAGAGAACGATTGTACAGGGACAGAGAGAGAGAGAGAGAGACTGTACAGGGACAGAGAGACAGAGACTGTACGCGTACAGAGAGGGAGACAGAGATTGTCCACGGACAGAGAGAGTGAGACTGTACACGGACAGAGATAGAGGGACTGTCCAGGAACAGAGGGACAGAGACTGTACAGGGACAGAGAAAGAGAGAGAGAGAGAGACTGTCCACGGACAGAGAGAGAGACACTGTGCAGGGACAGAGAGAGAGAGAGACTGTCCATGGACAGAGAGAGAGAGACTGTAGAGGGACAGAGAGAGAGAGAGAGACTGTGCAGGGACAGAGAGAGAGAGGGGGAGACGGTCCACGGTCAGAGAGAGAGAGACTGTACAGGGACAGAGAGAGGGACTGTGTAGGGACAGAGAGAAAGAGACTGCACAGGGACAGAGTGAGAGAGAGAGACTGGACAGGGACAGAGAGATTGAGAGACTGGACAAGGACAGAGAGAGAGAGGGAGAGAGACTGTACAGGGACAGAGAGATTGAGAGACTGGACAAGGACAGAGAGAGAGAGGGAGAGAGACTGTACAGGGACAGAGAGAGAGAGAGACTGTCGAGGGACAGTGAGAGAGAGAGAGACTGTACAGGGACAGAGAGAGAGACTGTGCAGGGATAGAGAGAGAGAGAAAGAGAGACTGTCCACAGACAGAGAGGGAGAGAGACTGTCCAGGGACAGAGAGACAGAGACTGTACAGGGACAGAGGGAGAGAGAGACTGTACTGGGACAGAGAGAGAGAAAGAGAGACTCTCCACGGACAGAGAGGGAGAGAGACTGTCCAGGGACAGAGAGAGAGAGACTGTACCATGACAGAGTGAGAGACTGTGGAGGCACAGAAAGTGAGAGAGAGACTGTCCAGGGACAGAGAGACAGAGACTGTACCGTGACAGAGAGAGAGAGAGAGAGACTGTGGAGGGACAGAGAGAGACTGTCCAGGGACAGAGAGACAGAGACTGTACCGGGACAGAGAGAGCTAGAGACTGTGCAGGGACAGAGAGAGAGAGAGAGAGAGAGACTGTGCAGGGACAGAGAGAGAGAGAGAGAGAGAGAGACTGTCCTCGGACAGAGAGGGAGAGAGATACTGTACAGTGACAGAGAGAAAGAGACTGTAAGATTCTCAAAATTCACAGATCCCCCAAAACTCGGAGAAAAACCCTAAAGAAGAAAAGGACTTTGGACTCTTTTCTAACCATTTCAGGGTGACTCACACACGCGCCACACCAGGAAGCATCAACCAGGGAAAAGTACTTTTCGAGGAATCCACGTCCTTTAAGGGACTCGCTTCCTCGTCGGGGTGACTGTAAGAATTCTGGGAATTCACCTTTTCCCTGGGTATGGAAAACTTTGGCCCTTGACCAAAACCCTAAGATAGAAGGATAGGTGAGAGGTCACCAGACGAAATCAACAACAACACACAGTGGAATGTGGGAGAATTGCTGCTTCAGACAAGTCTCTGTTTTAATGCAAAACCTACAGCAGGTGGTCAACACTCACTGCCATTGAAAGAGGCAACTGCTCCAGACATGGTGGGGCCATGTCTTTGTTTTAAAGCAAAACCGATCAACACCTCAGATGTTGGATACAAAAGGAAGCCTGTATACCAGGTGATCACCAAATCGGAATTAAAACAATGACCCATCGGGATAAGCAATGGCAACATGATGAGGGACCATCAAAAAGCCATCAAAGATTCTTAAGGACTTTGTAAGAACTGTTTAAACCGACATGAAGTGCCTTTTTTTTCAGTGACGAAGACCATTGTAAGAGAGGGATATAGAAGTGGAAACTCGAAACCTCTCTCTCTCTCTCTCTCTCTCGCTGGCTCTTGCTGGCTCTTGTGTTCTGCTTCTCTTGTTCTGCCAGTCTCTGGAAGGAAGAGCAGCTTCCAGCGAACAACAAGGCAAGGGGGCAACAGGAAAGCAGTTCGACAGGGAAGGTCAGCAGCTCTAGAAGCAGGCCGACACACAAGAAGAAACCAGAGCAACAGCCCCAGTGACCATCAGACACCTCGCGGCAACAAGGGCCTTACGAAACAACCAACCAAATATTGCCACCAACCAACCGGGTAATATTGGGCCACCGCGACCAAAGAAAACCAACTCGGGAGAAAACCGAAGATCCGCAAAGTTTCCACTCTGCAATCTATTTCTGACTTACCTCTGGGTGAATTACTGTCAAAGATTCATTTCGTGAGCATTATCTCTGGCCCTTTAGAGTCCAACTTAGCTCGTACAGTGGGATTGGGAGGGGTGAGGTATCTTTCTATTGTAATTTCCCTCGTGTGTACCGAAGTGTTCCCCATTTTATTAGAGTGTTAAGATTGTTGTGTTGTATTTTCTCTCTTGAATAAAGGTCAAAGTTTCTTGCACCAAATCCAGTTGTCTGCTGTACTTTGTCACAACCCCCAAATAAGTCCAAGGTCTAGAACCCAGGGAATGGGAGTGATTCGGATCGCTCAGAAGTCAGAGGTGAAGCTGACACACACCACCACCCCCTACAGACAGTGAGAGAGAGACTGTACCGGGACACAGAGAGAGAGAGAGAGAGACTGTACAGGGACAGGGAGAGACTGTACAGGGACAGAGAGAGAGAGAGAGAGACTGTACAGGGACAGGGAGAGACTGTACAGGGACAGAGAGAGCGAGAGAGAGACTGTACAGGGACAGGGATAGACGACAGGGACAGAAAGAGAGAGAGAGAGACTACGGGGACAGCGAGAGACTGTACAGAGACAGAGAGATAGAGACTGTACAGGGACAGAGAGAGAGAGATTCTGTCCAAGGATAGAGAGAGAGATAGACCATACAGGGACAGAGAGAGAGATAGACTGTACAGGTACAGAGAGAGAGAGAGACTGTAGAGGGACAGAGAGAGAGACTGTACAGGGACAGAGAAAGAGACTGTACAGGGACAGAGAGAGAGAGAGACTGTACAGGGACAGAGAGAGAGAGAGACTGTAGAGGGACAGAGAGAGAGAGAGACTGTACAGGGACAGAGAGAGAGAGAGACTGTGCAGGGACAGAGAGAGAGAGACCGTACAGGGACAGCGAGAGAGAGACTGTACATGGACAGAGAGGGAGACACTGTACAGGGACAGTGAGAGAGAGAGAGACTGTACAGGCACAGAGAGAGAGAGGGACTGTACACGTACAGAGAGTGAGAGAGATTGTACAGGGACAGAGAGAGAGAGGGACTGTACAGGTACAGAGAGAGAGAGAGATTGTACAGGGATCGGGAGAGCGATTGCATAGGGACAGAGAGAGAGAGAGGGAGAGACTGTTCAGAGACAGAGATAGAGAGAGAGAGAGACTGTACAAGGACAGAGAGAGAGAGAGAGAGCCTGTGGAGGGACAAAGAGAGAAAGAGACTGTACACGGACAGAGGGAGGGAGAATGACTGCACAGGGACAGAGAGAGAGAGAGACTGTACAGGGACACAGAGAGAGAGAGACTGTACAGGGACAGAGAGAGAGAGACAGTCGACAGGGACAGAGAGAGAGAGAGAGAGACTGTACAGGGACAGAGAGAGAGAGAAAAAAAGACTGTTCAGGGACAGAGACACAAAGAGAGAGAGAGACTGTACAGGGACAGATCGAGAAAGACTGTACAGGAACAGAGAGAGAGAGAGACTACATGGACAGAGAGAGAGACACTTTACAGGGACGGAGAGAGAGAGAGACTGTACATGGACAGAGAGAGAAAGACTACATGGACAGAGAGAGAGAGAGACTGTACATGGACAGAGAGAGAGAGAGACTGTACAGGGACAGAGAGAGAGAGAGAGAGACTGTACAGGGACAGACAGAGAGAGACACTCTACAGGGACAGAAAGAGAGAGATACTGTCGAGGGACAGAGAGAGCGAGAGACTGTTCAGGGAGAGAGAGAGAGACTGTACATGGACAGAGAGAGAGAGACACTACAGGGACAGAGTGAGATAGAGTGACTGTACAGGGACAGAGTGAGAGCGACTGTACAGGGACAGAGAGAGAGAGACAGTCTACAGGGACAGAGAGAGATACTGTAGAGGGACAGAGAGAGCGAGAGACTGTACAGGGACAGAGAGAGAGAGACTGTACAGGGACAGGGAGAGAGAGAGTGGCTGCACACGGACAGAGAGAGAGAGAGAGACTGTACATGGACAGAGAGGGAGACACTTTACAGGGACGGAGAGAGAGACAGAGACTGTACATGGACAGAGAGAGAAAGACTACATGGACAGAGAGAGAGAGACTGTACATGGACAGAGAGAGAGAGAGAGACTGTACACGGACAGAGAGAGAGAGAGAGAGACTGTACAGGGACAGACAGAGAGAGACACTCTCCAGGGACAGAAAGAGAGAGATACTGTCGAGGGACAGAGAGAGCGAGAGACTGTTCAGGGAGATCGAGAGACTGTACATGGACAGAGAGAGAGAGACACTACAGGGACAGAGTGAGATAGAGCGACTGTGCAGGGACAGAGTGAGAGCCACTGTACAGGGACAGTGAGAAAGAGAGACACTCTACAGGGACAGAGAGAGAGATACTGTAGAGGGACAGAGAGAGCGAGAGACTGTTCAGGGACAGAGAGAGAAAGACTGTACAGGGACAGAGAGAGAGGGAGAGAGACTGTACAGGGATAGGGAGAGAGACTGTACAGGGACAGAGAGAGAGAGAGGCTGCACACGGACAGAGAGAGAGAGAGACTGTACATGGACATAGAGGGAGACACTCTGCAGGGATCGAGTGAGAGAGAGGGAGAGACTGGAAAGGGACAGAGAGAGCGAGGGACTGTTCAGGGACAGAGAGAGAGAGAGAGACACTCTTTGTGCGTAGAAATGTTTTCTAATCTCACTCCTGAAAGGTCTGGCTCTAATTTTTGGACTGTGTCCCCAACTCCTCGAATCACCAACCAGCGGAAAAAATTCTCTCTATCCACCCTATCTGTTCCCCTTAATACCTTATAAACTTCGATCAGATCACCCCTTAACCTTCTAAACTCCGGAGAATACAACCCCAATTTGTGTAATCTCTCCTCGTAACTTAACCCTTGAAGTGCGGGTATCATTCTAGTAAACCTACGCTGCACTCCCTCCAAGGCCAATATGTCCTTCCGAAGGTGCGGTGCCCAGAACTGCTCACAGTACTCCAGGTGCGGTCTAACCAGGGTTTTTTCATCCACTGCTTTGGACATCCACTGTTTTTAACTTTTTACCATTCAGAAAGTACCCTGTTCTATCCTTTTTTGATCCAAAGTGGATGACCTCACATTTGTCTGCATTGAATTCCATTTGCCACAGTTTTGCCCATTCACCTAATCTATCAATATCGCTTTGTAATTTTATGTTTTCATCTACACTGCTTACAATGCCACTAATCTTAGTGTCATCGGCAAAATTAGATATGAGACTTTCTATGCCTTCATCGAAGTCGTTAATAAATATTGTGAATAATTGAGGCCCCAAGACAGATCCTTGTGGGACTCCACTGGTCACATCCTGCCAATTATCTACCCATTATCCCTACTCTCTGTCGCCTTTCGCTCAGCCAACTTCCTAACCAAGTCCGTACTTTTCCCTCGATTCCATAGGCTTCTAATTTAGCTAACATTGTAGGGTGTGTGAGATTACACAGGGATTGTAGGGTGTGTGAGATTATAAATGGATTGTAGGGTGTGTGAGATTACACAGGGATTGTAGGGTGTGTGAGATTACACAGGTATTGCAGGGTGTGTGAGATTACACAGGGACTGTAGGTTGTGTGAGTTTACACAGTGACTGTAGGGTGTGTGAGATTACACGGGGATTGTAGTGTGTGTGATTACAGGGATTGTCGGGTGTGTGAGATTACACACGGACTGTACGGTGTGTGAGATTACACGGTGATTGTTGGGTGTGTGAGATTACACAGGGATTGTAGGGTGTGTGAGATTACAGGATTTGTAGGCTGTCTGAGATTACACAGGGACTGTAGGGTGTGTGACATCACACAGGGATTGTAGGGTGTGTGAGATTACACAGCGATTGTAGGGTGTGTGTGAATACACAGGGATTGTACGGTGTGCGAGATTACACAGGGATTGTTGGGTGTGTGAGATTATACAGGGATTGTAGGGTGTGTGAGATTACACAGGGAATGCAGGGTGTGTGAGATTACACAGGGATTGTAGCATGTGTGAGATTACACAGGGATTGTAGGGTGTGTGAGGTTACACAGGGATTGTAGGGTGTGCGTGATTACAGGGATTGTAGGGTGTGTGAGATTACACAGCGCCTGTAGGGTGTGTGAGATTACATAGGGATTGTAGGGCGGTGAGATTACACAGGGACTGTAGGTTGTGTGAGCTGACACTGTAGGTTGTGTGAGTTTACACAGTGACTGTAGGGTGTGTGAGATTGCACGGGGATTGTAGGGTGTGTGATCACAGGTATTGTAGGGTGTGTGAGATTACACAGGGATTGTCGGGTGTGTGAGATTACAGGGTTTGTAGGCTGCGTGAGATTACACAGGGACTGTAGGGTGTGTGAGATTACACAGGGATTGTCGGGTGTACAGGATTACACAGGGATAGTAGGGTTTGTGAGATTACACAGGGATTGTAGGGTGTGTGAGATTACACAGGTATTGCAGGGTGGTGAGATTTCACATGGACTGTAGGGTGTGTGATATTACACAGCGACTGTAGGGTGTGTGTGATTACATGGATTGTAGGGTGTGTGAGATTACACAGGGATTGTGGGGTGTGTGATTACAGGGATTGTAGGTTGTGTGAGATTACACAGGGACTGTAGGGTGTGTGAGATTACACAGTGATTGTAGGGTGTGTGTGATTACACAGGGATTGTAGGGTGTGTGAGATTACACAGGGATTGTAGGGTATGTGAGATTACACAGGGACTGTAGGGTGTATGTGATTACAGGGATTGTAGGTTGTGTGAGATTACACAGGGTTTGCAGGCTGTGTGCGATTATACAGGGAATGCAGGGTGTGTGAGATTACACAGCGACTGTAGGGTGTGTGAGATTACAGAGGGATTGTAGTGTGTGTGAGATGAGACAGGGATTGTAGCATGTGTGAGATTACACAGGGATTGTAGGGTGTGTGCGACTACACAGGCATTGTAGGGTGTGTGAGATTCCAGGGATTGTAGGGTGTGTGAGATTACACAGGACTGTAGGGTGTGTGTGATTACAGAGGGATTGTAGGGTGTGTGAGATTACACAGGGATTGTAGGGTGTGTGAGGTTACACAGGGATTGGAGGGTGTCTATGATTACAGGGATTGTAGAGTGTGTGAGATTACACAGCGACTGTAATGTGTGTGAGAATACACAGGGATTTTAGGGTGTGTGACATCACACAGGGATTGTAGGGTGTGTGAGATTACACAGGGATTGTAGGGGGTGTGAGATTACACAGGGATTGTAGGGTGTGTGAGATTACCCAGGGATTGAAGGGTGTCTATGATTACAGGGATTGTAGAGTGTGAGATTACACAGCGACTGTAGGGTGTGTGAGATTACAGGGATTGTAGGGTGTGTGAGATTACACACGGACTTTAGGGTGTGTGAAAATTACACGGTGATTGTAGGGTGTGTGAGATTACACAGGGATTGTCGGGTGTGTGAGATTACAGGGTTTGTAGGCTGTGTGAGATTACACAGGGACTGTAGGGTGTGTGAGATTACACAGGGATTGTCGGGTGTACAGGATTACACAGGGATAGTAGGGTTTGTGAGATTACACAGGGATTGTAGGGTGTGTGAGATTACACAGGTATTGCAGGGTGTGTGAGATTTCACAGGGACTGTAGGGTGTGTGATATTACACAGCGACTGTAGGGTGTGTGTGATTACATGGATTGTAGGGTGTGTGAGATTACACAGGGATTGTAGGGTGTGTGTGATTACAGGGATTGTAGGTTGTGTGAGATTACACAGGGACTGTAGGGTGTGTGAGATTACACAGTGATTGTAGGGTGTGTGTGATTACACAGGGATTGTAGGGTGTGTGAGATTACACAGGGATTGTAGAGTGTGAGATTACACAGCGACTGTAGGGTGTGTGAGATTACAGGGATTGTGGGGTGTGTGAGATTACACACGGACTGTAGGGTGTGTGAGATTACACGGTGATTGTAGGGTGTGTGAGATTACACAGGGATTGTCGGGTGTGTGAGATTACAGGGTTTGTAGGCTGTGTGAGATTACACAGGGACTGTAGGGTGTGTGAGATTACACAGGGATTGTCGGGTGTACAGGATTACACAGGGATAGTAGGGTTTGTGAGATTACACAGGGATTGTAGGGTGTGTGAGATTACACAGGTATTGCAGGGTGTGTGAGATTTCACAGGGACTGTAGGGTGTGTGATATTACACAGCGACTGTATGGTGTGTGTGATTACATGGATTGTAGGGTGTGTGAGATTACACAGGGATTGTAGGGTGTGTGAGATTACACAGGGATTGTAGGGTATGTGAGATTACACAGGGACTGTAGGGTGTGTGTGATTACAGGGATTGTAGGTTGTGTGAGATTACACAGGGTTTGTAGGCTGTGTGCGATTATACAGGGAATGCAGGGTGTGTGAGATTACACAGCGACTGTAGGGTGTGTGAGATTACAGAGGGATTGTAGTGTGTGTGAGATGAGACAGGGATTGTAGCATGTGTGAGATTACACAGGGATTGTAGGGTGTGTGCGAATACACAGGCATTGTAGGGTGTGTGAGATTCCAGGGATTGTAGGGTGTGTGAGATTACACAGGACTGTAGGGTGTGTGTGATTACAGAGGGATTGTAGGGGGTGTGAGATTACACAGGGATTGTAGGGTGTGTGAGATTACACAGGGATTGTAGGGGGAGTGAGATTACACAGAGACTGTAGGGTGTGTGTGATTCCAGGGATTGTAGGGTGTGTGAGATTACACAGGGATTGTAGGGTGTGTGAAATTACCCAGGGATTGAAGGGTGTCTATGATTACAGGGATTGTAGAGTGTGAGATTACACAGCGACTGTAGGATGTGTGAGATTACATAGGGATTGTAGGGCGGTGAGATTACACAGGGACTGTAGGGTGTGTGAGATTACAGGGATTGTAGGGTGTGTGAGATTACACACGGACTGTAGGGTGTGTGAGATTACACGGTGACTGTAGGGTGTGTGAGATTACACAGGGATTGTCGGGTGTGTGAGATTACAGGGTTTGTAGGCAGTGTGAGATTACACAGGGACTGTAGGGTGTGTGAGATTACACAGGGGTTGTAGGGTGTACAGGATTACACAGGGATAGTAGGGTTTGTGAGATTACACAGGGATTGCAGGGTGTGTGAGATTACACGGGGATTGTAGTGTGTGTGATTACAGGGATTGTCGGGTGTGTGAGATTACACACGGACTGTACGGTGTGTGAGATTACACGGTGATTGTTGGGTGAGTGAGATTACACAGGGATTGTAGGGTGTGTGAGATTACCGGATTTGTAGGCTGTCTGAGATTTCACAGGGACTGTAGGGTGTGTGAGATTACACAGCGATTGTAGGGTGTGTGAGATTACCGGATTTGTAGGCTGTCTGAGATTTCACAGGGATTGTAGGGTGTGTGAGATTACACAGCGATTGTAGGGTGTGTGTGAATACACAGGGATTGTACGGTGTGCGAGATTACACAGGGATTGTTGGGTGTGTGAGATTATACAGGGATTGTAGGGTGTGTGAGATTACACAGGGAATGCAGGGTGTGTGAGATGAGACAGGGATTGTAGCATATGTGATATTACACAGGTATTGTAGGGTGTGTGAGGTTACACAGGGATTGTAGGGTGTGCGTGATTACAGGGATTGTAGCGTGTGTGAGATTACACAGCGACTGTAGGGTGTGTGAGATTACATTGGGATTGTAGGGCGGTGAGATTACACAGGGACTGTAGGTTGTGTGAGATTACACAGGGACTGCAGGTTGTGTGAGTTTACACAGTGACTGTAGGGTGTGTGAGATTGCACGGGGATTGTAGGGTGCGTGATCACAGGTATTGTAGGGTGTGTGAGATTACACACGGACTGTAGGGTGTGTGAGATTACACGGTGATTGTAGGATGTGTGAGATTACACAGGGATTGTCGGGTGTGTGAGATTACAGGGTTTGTCGGCTGTGTGAGATTACACAGGGACTGTAGGGTATGTGAGATTACACACGGATTGTCGGGTGTACAGGATTACACAGGGATAGTAGGGTTTGTGAGATTACACAGGGATTGCAGGGTGTGTGAGATTACACAGGTATTGCAGGGTGTGTGAGATTTCACAGGGACTGTAGGGTGTGTGATATTACACAGCGACTGTAGGGTGTGTGTGATTACATGGATTGTAGGGTGTGTGAGATTACACAGGGATTGTAGGGTGTGTGTGATTACAGGGATTGTAGGTTGTGTGAGATTACACAGGGATTGTTGGGTGTGTGTGATTACACAGGGAATGCAGGGTGTGTGAGATTACGCAGGGACTGTAGGTTGTGTGAGTTTACACAGTGACTGTAGCGTGTGTGAGATTACACGGGGATTGTAGTGTGTGTGATTACAGGGATTGTCGGGTGTGTGAGATTACACACGGACTGTACGGTGTGTGAGATTACACGGTGATTGTTGGGTGTGTGAGATTACACAGGGATTGTAGGGTGGTGAGATTACACAGGGACTGTAGGGTGTGTGAGATTGCACAGCGATTGTAGGGTGTGTGTGAATACACAGGGATTGTACGGTGTGCGAGATTGCACAGGGATTGTTGGGTGTGTGAGATTATACAGGGATTGTAGGGTGTGTGAGATTTCACAGGGAATGCAGGGTATGTGAGATTACACAGGGATTGTAGCATGTGTGAGATTACACAGGTATTGTAGGGTGTGTGAGGTTACACAGGGATTGTAGGGTTTGTGAGATTACACAGGGATTGCTGGGTGTGTGAGATTACACAGGGATTGTAGGGTGTGTGAGATTACACAGGGATTGTAGGGTGTGTGAGTTTACACGGGAATTGTAGGGTGTGTGTGATTTCAGTGATTGTGGGGTGTGTGAGATTGGACAGTAATTGTAGGGTGTGTGTGATTACAGGGATTGTGGGATGTCTGAGACTACACAGGTATTGCAGGGTGTGTAAGATAACACAAGGATTGCATGGTGTGTGAGATTACACAATGATTGTAGGGTGTGTGAGATTACATAGGGATTGTAGGGTGTGTGAGATTACAGGGTTTGTAGGCTGCGTGAGATTACACAGGGACTGTAGAGTGTGTGAGATTACACAGGGATTGTCGGGTGTACAGGATTACACAGGGATAGTAGGGTTTGTGAGATTACACAGGAATTGCAGGGTGTGTGAGATTACACAGGTATTGCAGGGTGTGTGAGATTTCACAGGGACTGTAGGGTGTGTGATATTACACAGCGACTGTAGGGTGTGTGTGATTACATGGACTGTAGGGTGTGTGAGATTACACAGGGATTGTAGAGTGTGTGAGATTACATAGGGATTGTAGGATGGTGAGATTACACAGGGACTGTAGGGTGTGTGAGATTACACAGTGACTGTAGGTTGTGTGAGTTTACACAGGTATTGCAGGGTGTGTGAGGTTACACAGGGATTGTAGGGTGTGCGTGATTACAGGGATTGTCGGGTGTGTGAGATTACACAGGGATTGTAGGGTGTGTGAGATTACACAGGGATTGTTGGGTGTGTGTGATTACACAGGGAATGCAGGGTGTGTGAGATTACACAGCGACTGTAGGGTGTGTGAGATTACACAGGGATTGTAGGGTGTGTGTGATTACAGGGATTGTAGGTTGTGTGAGATTACACAGGGACTGTAGGGTGTGTGAGATTACACAGGGATTGTAGGGTGTACAGGATTACACAGGGATAGTAGGGTTTGTGAGATTACACAGGGATTGCAGGGTGTGTGAGATTACACAGGTATTGCAGGGTGTGTGAGATTACACAGGGACTGTAGGTTGTGTGAGTTTACACAGTGACTGTAGGGTGTGTGAGATTACACGGGGATTGTAGTGTGTGTGATTACAGGGATTGTCGGGTGTGTGAGATTACACACGGACTGTACGGTGTGTGAGATTACACGGTGATTGTTGGGTGTGTGAGATTACACAGGGATTGTAGGGTGTGTGAGATTACCGGATTTGTCGGCTGTCTGAGATTTCACAGGGACTGTAGGGTGTGTGATATCACACAGGGATTGTAGGGTGTGTGAGATTACACAGCGATTGTAGGGTGTGTGTGAATACACAGGGATTGTACGGTGTGCGAGATTACACAGGGATTGTTGGGTGTGTGAGATTATACAGGGATTGTAGGGTGTGTGAGATTACACAGGGAATGCAGGGTGTGTGAGATGAGACAGGGATTGTAGCATGTGTGATATTACACAGGTATTGTAGGGTGTGTGAGGTTACACAGGGATTGTAGGGTGTGCGTGATTATAGGGATTGTAGCGTGTGTGAGATTACACAGCGACTGTAGGGTGTGTGAGATTACATTGGGATTGTAGGGCGGTGAGATTACACAGGGATTGTAGGGTATGTGAGATTACACAGGGACTGTAGGGTGTGTGTGATTACAGGGATTGTAGGTTGTGTGAGATTACACAGGACTGTAGGGTGTGTGAGATTACAGAGGGATTGTAGTGTGTGTGAGATGAGACAGGGATTGTAGCATGTGTGAGATTACACAGGGATTGTAGGGTGTGTGCGACTACACAGGCATTGTAGGGTGTGTGAGATTCCAGGGATTGTAGGGTGTGTGAGATTACACAGGACTGTAGGGTGTGTGTGATTACAGAGGGATTGTAGGGTGTGTGAGATTACACAGGGATTGTAGGGTGTGTGAGGTTACACAGGGATTGTAGGGTGTCTATGATTACAGGGATTGTAGAGTGTGTGAGATTACACAGCGACTGTAAGGTGTGTGAGAATACACAGGGATTGTAGGGTGTGTGACATTACACAGGGATTGTAGGGTGTGTGAGATTACACAGGGATTGTAGGGGGTGTGAGATTACACAGAGACTGTAGGGTGTGTGTGATTACAGGGATTGTAGGGTGTGTGAGATTACACAGGGATTGTAGGGTGTGTGAGATTACCCAGGGATTGAAGGGTGTCTATGATTACAGGGATTGTAGAGTGTGAGATTACACAGCGACTGTAGGGTGTGTGAGATTACAGGGATTGTAGGGTGTGTGAGATTACACACGGACTGTAGGGTGTGTGAGATTACACGGTGATTGTAGGGTGTGTGAGATTACACAGGGATTATAGGGGCTGTGAGATTACACAGAGACTGTAGGGTGTGTGTGATTACAGGGATTGTAGGGTGTGTGAGATTACACAGCGACTGTAGGGTGTGTGAGATTACATAGGGATTGTAGGGCGGTGAGATTACACAGGGACTGTAGGGTGTGTGAGATTACAGGGATTGTAGGGTGTGTGAGATTACACAGGGATTGTCGGGTGTGTGAGATTACAGGGTTTGTAGGCAGTGTGAGATTACACAGGGACTGTAGGGTGTGTGAGATTACACAGGGGTTGTAGGGTGTACAGGATTACACAGGGATAGTAGGGTGTGTGAGATTACACAGGTATTGCAGGGTGTGTGAGATTACACAGGGACTGTAGGTTGTGTGAGTTTACACAGTGACTGTAGGGTGTGTGAGATTACACGGGGATTGTAGTGTGTGTGATTACAGGGATTGTCGGGTGTGTGAGATTACACACGGACTGTACGGTGTGTGAGATTACACGGTGATTGTTGGGTGTGTGAGATTACACAGGGATTGTAGGGTGTGTGAGATTACAGGATTTGTAGGCTGTCTGAGATTACACAGGGACTGTAGGGTGTGTGATATCACACAGGGATTGTAGGGTGTGTGAGATTACACAGCGATTGTAGGGTGTGTGTGAATACACAGGGATTGTACGGTGTGCGAGATTACACAGGGATTGTTGGGTGTGTGAGATTACCCAGGGATTGAAGGGTGTCTATGATTACAGGGATTGTAGAGTGTGAGATTACACAGCGACTGTAGGGTGTGTGAGATTACATAGGGATTGTAGGGCGGTGAGATTACACAGGGACTGTAGGTTGTGTGAGCTGACACTGTAGGTTGTGTGAGTTTACACAGTGACTGTAGGGTGTGTGAGATTGCACGGGGATTGTAGGGTGTGTGATCACAGGTATTGTAGGGTGTGTGAGATTACACAGGGATTGTCGGGTGTGTGAGATTACAGGGTTTGTAGGCTGCGTGAGATTACACAGGGACTGTAGGGTGTGTGAGATTACACAGGGATTGTCGGGTGTACAGGATTACACAGGGATAGTAGGGTTTGTGAGATTACACAGGGATTGTAGGGTGTGTGAGATTACACAGGTATTGCAGGGTGTGTGAGATTTCACATGGACTGTAGGGTGTGTGATATTACACAGCGACTGTAGGGTGTGTGTGATTACATGGATTGTAGGGTGTGTGAGATTACACAGGGATTGTGGGGTGTGTGATTACAGGGATTGTAGGTTGTGTGAGATTACACAGGGACTGTAGGGTGTGTGAGATTACACAGTGATTGTAGGGTGTGTGTGATTACACAGGGATTGTAGGGTGTGTGAGATTACACAGGGATTGTAGGGTATGTGAGATTACACAGGGACTGTAGGGTGTATGTGATTACAGGGATTGTAGGTTGTGTGAGATTACACAGGGTTTGTAGGCTGTGTGCGATTATACAGGGAATGCAGGGTGTGTGAGATTACACAGCGACTGTAGGGTGTGTGAGATTACAGAGGGATTGTAGTGTGTGTGAGATGAGACAGGGATTGTAGCATGTGTGAGATTACACAGGGATTGTAGGGTGTGTGCGACTACACAGGCATTGTAGGGTGTGTGAGATTCCAGGGATTGTAGGGTGTGTGAGATTACACAGGACTGTAGGGTGTGTGTGATTACAGAGGGATTGTAGGGTGTGTGAGATTACTCAGGGATTGTAGGGTGTGTGAGGTTACACAGGGATTGTAGGGTGTCTATGATTACAGGGATTGTAGAGTGTGTGAGATTACACAGCGACTGTAAGGTGTGTGAGAATACACAGGGATTGTAGGGTGTGTGACATTACACAGGGATTGTAGGGTGTGTGAGATTACACAGGGATTGTAGGGGGTGTGAGATTACACAGAGACTGTAGGGTGTGTGTGATTACAGGGATTGTAGGGTGTGTGAGATTACACAGGGATTGTAGGGTGTGTGAGATTACCCAGGGATTGAAGGGTGTCTATGATTACAGGGATTGTAGAGTGTGAGATTACACAGCGACTGTAGGGTGTGTGAGATTACAGGGATTGTAGGGTGTGTGAGATTACACACGGACTTTAGGGTGTGTGAGATTACACGGTGATTGTTGGGTGTGTGAGATTACACAGGGATTGTCGGGTGTGTGAGATTACAGGGTTTGTAGGCTGTGTGAGATTACACAGGGACTGTAGGGTGTGTGAGATTACACAGGGATTGTCGGTGTACAGGATTACACAGGGATAGTAGGGTTTGTGAGATTACACAGGGATTGTAGGGTGTGTGAGATTACACAGGTATTGCAGGGTGTGTGAGATTTCACAGGGACTGTAGGGTGTGTGATATTACACAGCGACTGTAGGGTGTGTGTGATTACATGGATTGTAGGGTGTGTGAGATTACACAGGGATTGTAGGGTGTGTGTGATTACAGGGATTGTAGGTTGTGTGAGATTACACAGGGACTGTAGGGTGTGTGAGATTACACAGTGTTTGTAGGGTGTGTGTGATTACACAGGGATTGTAGGGTGTGTGAGATTACACAGGGATTGTAGAGTGTGAGATTACACAGCGACTGTAGGGTGTGTGAGATTACAGGGATTGTAGGGTGTGTGAGATTACACACGGACTGTAGGTTGTGTGAGATTACACGGTGATTGTAGGGTGTGTGAGATTACACAGGGATTGTCGGGTGTGTGAGATTACAGGGTTTGTAGGCTGTGTGAGATTACACAGGGACTGTAGGGTGTGTGAGATTACACAGGGATTGTCGGGTGTACAGGATTACACAGGGATAGTAGGGTTTGTGAGATTACACAGGGATTGTAGGGTGTGTGAGATTACACAGGTATTGCAGGGTGTGTGAGATTTCACAGGGACTGTAGGGTGTGTGAGATTTCACAGGGACTGTAGGGTGTGTGAGATTACACAGTGATTGTAGGGTGTGTGTGATTACACAGGGATTGTAGGGTGTGTGAGATTACACAGGGACTGTAGGGTGTGTGTGATTACAGGGATTGTAGGTTGTGTGAGATTACACAGGGTTTGTAGGCTGTGTGCGATTATACAGGGAATGCAGGGTGTGTGAGATTACACAGCGACTGTAGGGTGTGTGAGATTACAGAGGGATTGTAGTGTGTGTGAGATGAGACAGGGATTGTAGCATGTGTGAGATTACACAGGGATTGTAGGCTGTGTGCGAATACACAGGCATTGTAGGGTGTGTGAGATTCCAGGGATTGTAGGGTGTGTGAGATTACACAGGACTGTAGGGTGTGTGTGATTACAGAGGGATTGTAGGGGGTGTGAGATTACACAGGGATTGTAGGGTGTGTGAGATTACACAGGGATTGTAGGGGGAGTGAGATTACACAGAGACTGTAGGGTGTGTGTGATTACAGGGATTGTAGGGTGTGTGAGATTACACAGGGATTGTAGGGTGTGTGAGATTACCCAGGGATTGAAGGGTGTCTATGATTACAGGGATTGTAGAGTGTGAGATTACACAGCGAATGTAGGGTGTGTCAGATTACATAGGGATTGTAGGGCGGTGAGATTACACAGGGACTGTAGGGTGTGTGAGATTACAGGGATTGTAGGGTGTGTGAGATTACACACGGACTGTAGGGTGTGTGAGATTACACGGTGACTGTAGGGTGTGTGAGATTACACAGGGATTGTCGGGTGTGTGAGATTACAGGGTTTGTAGGCAGTGTGAGATTACACAGGGACTGTAGGGTGTGTGAGATTACACAGGGGTTGTAGGGTGTACAGGATTACACAGGGATAGCAGGGTTTGTGAGATTACACAGGGATTGCAGGGTGTGTGAGATTACACGGGGATTGTAGTGTGTGTGATTTCAGGGATTGTCGGGTGTGTGAGATTACACACGGACTGTACGGTGTGTGAGATTACACGGTGATTGTTGGGTGTGTGAGATTACACAGGGATTGTAGGGTGTGTGAGATTACCGGATTTGTAGGCTGTCTGAGATTTCACAGGGACTGTAGGGTGTGTGATATCACACAGGGATTGTAGGGTGTGTGAGATTACACAGCGATTGTAGGGTGTGTGTGAATACACAGGGATTGTACGGTGTGCGAGATTACACAGGGATTTTTGGGTGTGTGAGATTATACAGGGATTGTAGGGTGTGTGAGATTACACAGGGAATGCAGGGTGTGTGAGATGAGACAGGGATTGTAGCATATGTGATATTACACAGGTATTGTAGGGTGTGTGAGGTTACACAGGGATTGTAGGGTGTGCGTGATTACAGGGATTGTAGCGTGTGTGAGATTACACAGCGACTGTAGGGTGTGTGAGATTACATTGGGATTGTAGGGCGGTGAGATTACACAGGGACTGTAGGTTGTGTGAGATTACACAGGGACTGTAGGTTGTGTGAGTTTACACAGTGACTGTAGGGTGTGTGAGATTGCACGGGGATTGTAGGGTGCGTGATCACAGGTATTGTAGGGTGTGTGAGATTACACACGGACTGTAGGGTGTGTGAGATTACACGGTGATTGTAGGATGTGTGAGATTACACGGGGATTGTCGGGTGTGTGAGATTACAGGGTTTGTCGGCTGTGTGAGATTACACAGGGATTGTAGGGTGTGTGAGATTACACAGGGATTGTCGGGTGTACAGGATTACACAGGGATAGTAGGGTTTGTGAGATTACACAGGGATTGCAGGGTGTGTGAGATTACACAGGTATTGCAGGGTGTGTGAGATTTCACAGGAACTGTAGGGTGTGTGATATTACACAGCGACTGTAGGGTGTGTGTGATTACATGGATTGTAGGGTGTGTGAGATTACACAGGGATTGTAGGGTGTGTGATTACAGGGATTGTAGGTTGTGTGAGATTACACAGGGACTGTAGGGTGTGTGAGATTACACAGTGATTGTAGGGTGTGTGTGATTACACAGGGATTGTAGGGTGTGTGAGATTACACAGGGATTGTAGGGTATGTGAGATTACACAGGGACTGTAGGGTGTGTGTGATTACAGGGATTGTAGGTTGTGTGAGATTACACAGGGTTTGTAGGCTGTGTGCGATTATACAGGGAATGCAGGGTGTGTGAGATTACACAGCGACTGTAGGGTGTGTGAGATTACAGAGGGATTGTAGTGTGTGTGAGATGAGACAGGGATTGTAGCATGTGTGAGATTACACAGGGATTGTAGGGTGTGTGCGACTACACAGGCATTGTAGGGTGTGTGAGATTCCAGGGATTGTAGGGTGTGTGAGATTACAGAGGGATTGTAGGGTGTGTGAGATTACACAGGGATTGTAGGGTGTGTGAGGTTACACAGGGATTGTAGGGTGTCTATGATTACAGGGATTGTAGAGTGTGTGAGATTACACAGCGACTGTAAGGTGTGTGAGAATACACAGGGATTGTAGGGTGTGTGACATTACACAGGGATTGTAGGGTGTGATGAGATTACACAGGGATTGTAGGGGGTGTGAGATTACACAGAGACTGTAGGGTGTGTGTGATTACAGGGATTGTAGGGTGTGTGAGATTACACAGGGATTGTAGGGTGTGTGAGATTACCCAGGGATTGAAGGGTGTCTATGATTACAGGGATTGTAGAGTGTGAGATTACACAGCGACTGTAGGGTGTGTGAGATTACATAGGGATTGTAGGGCGGTGAGATTACACAGGGACTGTAGGGTGTGTGAGATTACAGGGATTGTAGGGTGTGTGAGATTACACACGGACTGTAGGGTGTGTGAGATTACACGGTGATTGTAGGGTGTGTGAGATTACACAGGGATTGTCGGGTGTGTGAGATTACAGGGTTTGTAGGCTGTGTGAGATTACACAGGGACTGTAGGGTGTGTGAGATTACACAGGGATTGTCGGGTGTACAGGATTACACAGGGATAGTAGGGTTTGTGAGATTACACAGGGATTGTAGGGTGTGTGAGATTACACAGGTATTGCAGGGTGTGTGAGATTTCACAGGGACTGTAGGGTGTGTGATATTACACAGCGACTGTAGGGTGTGTGTGATTACATGGATTGTAGGGTGTGTGAGATTACACAGGGATTGTAGGGTGTGTGTGATTACAGGGATTGTAGGTTGTGTGAGATTACACAGGGACTGTAGGGTGTGTGAGATTACACAGTGATTGTAGGGTGTGTGTGATTACACAGGGATTGTAGGGTGTGTGAGATTACACAGGGATTGTAGGGTATGTGAGATTACACAGGGACTGTAGGGTGTGTGTGATTACAGGGATTGTAGGTTGTGTGAGATTACACAGGGTATGTAGGCTGTGTGCGATTATACAGGGAATGCAGGGTGTGTGAGATTACACAGCGACTGTAGGGTGTGTGAGATTACAGAGGGATTGTAGTGTGTGTGAGATGAGACAGGGATTGTAGCATGTGTGAGATTACACAGGGATTGTAGGGTGTGTGCGAATACACAGGCATTGTAGGGTGTGTGAGATTCCAGGGATTGTAGGGTGTGTGAGATTACACAGGACTGTAGGGTGTGTGTGATTACAGAGGGATTGTAGGGTGTGTGAGATTACACAGGGATTGTAGGGTGTGTGAGGTTACACAGGGATTGTACGGTGTCTATGATTACAGGGATTGTAGAGTGTGTGAGATTACACAGCGACTGTAAGGTGTGTGAGAATACACAGGGATTGTAGGGTGTGTGACATTACACAGGGATTGTAGGGTGTGTGAGATTACACAGGGATTGTAGGGGGTGTGAGATTACACAGAGACTGTAGGGTGTGTGTGATTACAGGGATTGTAGGGTGTGTGAGATTACACAGGGATTGTAGGGTGTGTGAGATTACCCAGGGATTGAAGGGTGTCTATGATTATAGGGATTGTAGAGTGTGAGATTACACAGCGACTGTAGGGTGTGTGAGATTACATAGGGATTGTAGGGCGGTGAGATTACACAGGGACTGTAGGGTGTGTGAGATTACAGGGATTGTAGGGTGTGTGAGATTACACACGGACTGCAGGGTGTGTGAGATTACACGGTGATTGTAGGGTGTGTGAGATTACACAGGGATTGTCGGGTGTGTGAGATTACAGGGTTTGTAGGCAGTGTGAGATTACACAGGGACTGTAGGGTGTGTGAGATTACACAGGGGTTGTAGGGTGTACAGGATTACACAGGGATAGTAGGGTTTGTGAGATTACACAGGGATTGCAGGGTGTGTGAGATTACACAGGTATTGCAGGGTGTGTGAGATTACACAGGGACTGTAGGTTGTGTGAGTTTACACAGTGACTGTAGGGTGTGTGAGATTACACGGGGATTGTAGTGTGTGTGATTACAGGGATTGTCGGGTGTGTGAGATTACACACGGACTGTACGGTGTGTGAGATTACACGGTGATTGTTGGGTGTGTGAGATTACACAGGGATTGTAGGGTGTGTGAGATTACCGGATTTGTAGGCTGTCTGAGATTACACAGGGACTGTCGGTGTGTGATATCACACAGGGATTGTAGGGTGTGTGAGATTACACAGCGATTGTAGGGTGTGTGTGAATACACAGGGATTGTACGGTGTGCGAGATTACACAGGGATTGTTGGGTGTGTGAGATTATACAGGGATTGTAGGGTGTGTGAGATTACACAGGGAATGCAGGGTGTGTGAGATGAGACAGGGATTGTAGCATGTGTGATATTACACAGGTATTGTAGGGTGTGTGAGGTTACACAGGGATTGTAGGGTGTGCGTGATTACAGGGATTGTAGCGTGTGTGAGATTACACAGCGACTGTAGGGTGTGTGAGATTACATTGGGATTGTAGGGCGGTGAGATTACACAGGGACTGTAGGTTGTGTGAGATTACACAGGGACTGTAGGTTGTGTGAGTTTACACAGTGACTGTAGGGTGTGTGAGATTGCACGGGGATTGTAGGGTGCGTGATCACAGGTATTGTAGCGTGTGTGAGATTACACACAGACTGTAGGGTGTGTGAGATTACACGGTGATTGTAGGATGTGTGAGATTACACAGGGATTGTCGGGTGTGTGAGATTACAGGGTTTGTCGGCTGTGTGAGATTACACAGGGACTGTAGGGTATGTGAGATTACACACGGATTGTCGGGTGTACAGGATTACACAGGGATAGTCGGGTTTGTGAGATTACACAGGGATTGCAGGGTGTGTGAGATTACACAGGTATTGCAGGGTGTGTGAGATTTCACAGGAACTGTAGGGTGTGTGATATTACACAGCGACTGTAGGGTGTGTGTGATTACATGGATTGTAGGGTGTGTGAGATTACACAGGGATTGTAGGGTGTGTGTGATTACAGGGATTGTAGGTTGTGTGAGATTACACAGGGATTGTTGGGTGTGTGTGATTACACAGGGAATGCAGGGTGTGTGAGATTACGCAGGGACTGTAGGTTGTGTGAGTTTACACAGTGACTGTAGCGTGTGTGAGATTACACGGGGATTGTAGTGTGTGTGATTACAGGGATTGTCGGGTGTGTGAGATTACACACGGACTGTACGGTGTGTGAGATTACACGGTGATTGTTGGGTGTGTGAGATTACACAGGGATTGTAGGGTGTTGAGATTACACAGGGACTGTAGGGTGTGTGAGATTGCACAGCGATTGTAGGGTGTGTGTGAATACACAGGGATTGTACGGTGTGCGAGATTGCACAGGGATTGTTGGGTGTGTGAGATTATACAGGGATTGTAGGGTGTGTGAGATTTCACAGGGAATGCAGGGTGTGTGAGATTACACAGGGATTGTAGCATGTGTGAGATTGCACAGGTATTGTAGGGTGTGTGAGGTTACACAGGGATTGTAGGGTTTGTGAGATTACACAGGGATTGCTGGGTGTGTGAGATTACACAGGGATTGTAGGGTGTGTGAGATTACACAGGGATTGTAGGGTGTGTGAGTTTACACGGGAATTGTAGGGTGTGTGTGATTTCAGTGATTGTGGGGTGTGTGAGATTGGACAGTAATTGTAGGGTGTGTGTGATTACAGGGATTGTGGGATGTCTGAGACTACACAGGTATTGCAGGGTGTGTCAGATATCACAAGGATTGCATGGTCTGTGAGATTACACAATGATTGTAGGGTGTGTGAGATTACATAGGGATTGTAGGGTGTGTGAGATTACAGGGTTTGTAGGCTGTGTGAGATTACACAGGGACTGTAGAGTGTGTGAGATTACAGAGGTATTGCAGGGTGTGTGAGATTTCACAGGGACTGTAGGGTGTGTGATATTACACAGCGACTGTAGGGTGTGTGTGATTACATGGACTGTAGGGTGTGTGAGATTACACAGGGATTGTAGAGTGTGTGAGATTACATAGGGATTGTAGGATGGTGAGATTACACAGGGACTTTAGGGTGTGTGAGATTACACAGTGACTGTAGGTTGTGTGAGTTTACACAGTGACTGTAGGGTGTGTGAGATCACACAGGGATTGTAGCATGTGTGATATTACACAGGTATTGTAGGGTGTGTGAGGTTACACAGGGATTGTAGGGTGTGCGTGATTACAGGGATTGTCGGGTGTGTGAGATTACACAGGGATTGTAGGGTGTGTGAGATTACACAGGGATTGTTGGGTGTGTGTAATTACACAGGGAATGCAGGGTGTGTGAGATTACACAGCGACTGTAGGGTGTGTGAGATTACACAGGGATTGTAGGGTGTGTGTGATTACAGGGATTGTAGGTTGTGTGAGATTACACAGGGACTGTAGGGTGTGTGAGATTACACAGGGATTGTAGGGTGTGCAGGATTACACAGGGATAGTAGGGTTTGTGAGATTACACAGGGATTGCAGGGTGTGTGAGATTACACAGGTATTGCAGGGTGTGTGAGATTACACAGGGACTGTAGGTTGTGTGAGTTTACACAGTGACTGTAGGGTGTGTGAGATTACACGGGGATTGTAGTGTGTGTGATTACAGGGATTGTCGGGTGTGTGAGATTACACACGGACTGTACGGTGTGTGAGATTACACGGTGATTGTTGGGTGTGTGAGATTACACAGGGATTGTAGGGTGTGTGAGATTACCGGATTTGTAGGCTGTCTGAGATTTCACAGGGACTGTAGGGTGTGTGATATCACACAGGGATTGTAGGGTGTGTGAGATTACACAGCGATTGTAGGGTGTGTGTGAATACACAGGGACTGTACGGTATGCGAGATTACACAGGGATTGTTGGGTGTGTGAGATTATGCAGGGATTGTAGGGTGTGTGAGATTACACAGGGAATGCAGGGTGTGTGAGATGAGACAGGGATTGTAGCATGTGTGATATTACACAGGTATTGTAGGGTGTGTGAGGTTACACAGGGATTGTAGGGTGTGCGTGATTACAGGGATTGTAGCGTGTGTGAGATTACACAGCGACTGTAGGGTGTGTGAGATTACATTGGGATTGTAGGGCGGTGAGATTACACAGGGATTGTAGGGTATGTGAGATTACACAGGGACTGTAGGGTGTGTGTGATTACAGGGATTGTAGGTTGTGTGAGATTACACAGGGTTTGTAGGCTGTGTGCGATTATACAGGGAATGCAGGGTGTGTGAGATTACACAGCGACTGTAGGGTGTGTGAGATTACAGAGGGATTGTAGTGTGTGTGAGATGAGACAGGGATTGTAGCATGTGTGAGATTACACAGGGATTGTAGGGTGTGTGCGACTACACAGGCATTGTAGGGTGTGTGAGATTCCAGGGATTGTAGGGTGTGTGAGATTACACAGGACTGTAGGGTGTGTGTGATTACAGAGGGATTGTAGGGTGTGTGAGATTACACAGGGATTGTAGGGTGTGTGAGGTTACACAGGGATTGTAGGGTGTCTATGATTACAGGGATTGTAGAGTGTGTGAGATTACACAGCGACTGTAAGGTGTGTGAGAATACACAGGGATTGTAGGGTGTGTGACATTACACAGGGATTGTAGGGTGTGATGAGATTACACAGGGATTGTAGGGGGTCTGAGATTACACAGAGACTGTAGGGTGTGTGTGATTACAGGGATTGTAGGGTGTGTGAGATTACACAGGGATTGTAGGGTGTGTGAGATTACCCAGGGATTGAAGGGTGTCTATGATTACAGGGATTGTAGAGTGTGAGATTACACAGCGACTGTAGGGTGTGTGAGATTACATAGGGATTGTAGGGCGGTGAGATTACACAGGGACTGTAGGGTGTGTGAGATTACAGGGATTGTAGGGTGTGTGAGATTACACACGGACTGTAGGGTGTGTGAGATTACACGGTGATTGTAGGGTGTGTGAGATTACACAGGGATTGTCGGGTGTGTGAGATTACAGGGTTTGTAGGCTGTGTGAGATTACACAGGGACTGTAGGGTGTGTGAGATTACACAGGGATTGTCGGGTGTACAGGATTACACAGGGATAGTAGGGTTTGTGAGATTACACAGGGATTGTAGGGTGTGTGAGATTGAACAGGTATTGCAGGGTGTGTGAGATTTCACAGGGACTGTAGGGTGTGTGATATTACACAGCGACTGTAGGGTGTGTGTGATTACATGGATTGTAGGGTGTGTGTGATTACAGGGATTGTAGGTTGTGTGAGATTACACAGGGACTGTAGGGTGTGTGAGATTACACAGTGATTGTAGGGTGTGTGTGATTACACAGGGATTGTAGGGTGTGTGAGATTACACAGGGATTGTAGGGTATGTGAGATTACACAGGGACTGTAGGGTGTGTGTGATTACAGGGATTGTAGGTTGTGTGAGATTACACAGGGTTTGTAGGCTGTGTGCGATTATACAGGGAATGCAGGGTGTGTGAGATTACACAGCGACTGTAGGGTGTGTGAGATTACAGAGGGATTGTAGTGTGTGTGAGATGAGACAGGGATTGTAGCATGTGTGAGATTACACAGGGATTGTAGGGTGTGTGCGAATACACAGGCATTGTAGGGTGTGTGACATTCCAGGGATTGTAGGGTGTGTGAGATTACACAGGACTGTAGGGTGTGTGTGATTACAGAGGGATTGTAGGGTGTGTGAGATTACACAGGGGTTGTAGGGTGTGTGAGGTTACACAGGGATTGTAGGGTGTCTATGATTATAGGGATTGTAGAGTGTGTGAGATTACACAGCGACTGTAAGGTGTGTGAGAATACACAGGGATTGTAGGGTGTGTGACATTACACAGGGATTGTAGGGTGTGTGAGATTACACAGGGATTGTAGGGGGTGTGAGATTACACAGAGACTGTAGGGTGTGTGTGATTACAGGGATTGTAGGGTGTGTGAGATTACACAGGGATTGTAGGGGATGTGAGATTACACAGAGACTGTAGGGTGTGTGTGATTACAGGGATTGTAGGGTGTGTGAGATTACACAGCGACTGTAGGGTGTGTGAGATTACATAGGGATTGTAGGGCGGTGAGATTACACAGGGACTGTAGGTTGTGTGAGATTACACAGGGACTGTAGGTTGTGTGAGTTTACACAGTGACTGTAGGGTGTGTGAGATTGCACGGGGATTGTAGGGTGCGTGATCACAGGTATTGTAGGGTGTGTGAGATTACACACGGACTGTAGGGTGTGTGAGATTACACGGTGATTGTAGGATGTGTGAGATTACACAGGGATTGTCGGGTGTGTGAGATTACAGGGTTTGTCGGCTGTGTGAGATTACACAGGGACTGTAGGGTGTGTGAGATTACACACGGATTGTCGGGTGTACAGGATTACACAGGGATAGTAGGGTTTGTGAGATTACACAGGGATTGCAGGGTGTGTGAGATTACACAGGTATTGCAGGGTGTGTGAGATTTCACAGGGACTGTAGGGTGTGTGATATTACACAGCGACTGTAGGGTGTGTGTGATTACATGGATTGTAGGGTGTGTGAGATTACACAGGGATTGTAGGGTGTGTGTGATTACAGGGATTGTAGCTTGTGTGAGTTTACACAGGGACTGTAGGGTGTGTGAGATTACACAGTGATTGTAGGGTGTGTGTGATTACACAGGGATTCTAGGGTGTGTGAGATTACACAGGGATTGTAGGGTATGTGAGACTACACAGGGACTGTAGGGTGTGTGTGATTACAGGGATTGTAGGTTGTGTGAGATTACACAGGGTTTGTAGGCTGTGTGCGATTATACAGGGAATGCAGGGTGTGTGAGATTACACAGCGACTGTAGGGTGTGTGAGATTACAGAGGGATTGTAGTGTGTGTGAGATGAGACAGGGATTGTAGCATGTGTGAGATTACACAGGGATTGTAGGGTGTGTGCGAATACACAGGCATTGTAGGGTGTGTGAGATTCCAGGGATTGTAGGGTGTGTGAGATTACACAGGACTGTAGGGTGTGTGTGATTACAGAGGGATTGTAGGGTGTGTGAGATTACACAGGGATTGTAGGGTGTGTGAGGTTACACAGGGATTGTAGGGTGTCTATGATTACAGGGATTGTAGAGTGTGTGAGATTACACAGCGACTGTAAGGTGTGTGAGAATACACAGGGATTGTAGGGTGTGTGACATTACACAGGGATTGTAGGGTGTGTGAGATTACACAGGGATTGTAGGGGGTGTGAGATTACACAGAGACTGTAGGGTGTGTGTGATTACAGGGATTGTAGGGTGTGTGAGATTACACAGGGATTGTAGGGGGTGTGAGATTACACAGAGACTGTAGGTTGTGTGTGATTACAGGGATTGTAGGGTGTGTGAGATTAGACAGCGACTGTAGGGTGTGTGAGATTACATAGGGATTGTAGGGCGGTGAGATTACACAGGGACTGTAGGGTGTGTGAGATTACAGGGATTGTAGGGTGTGTGAGATTACACACGGACTGTAGGGTGTGTGAGATTACACGGTGATTGTAGGGTGTGTGAGATTACACAGGGATTGTCGGGTGTGTGAGATTACAGGGTTTGTAGGCAGTGTGAGATTACACAGGGACTGTAGGGTGTGTGAGATTACACAGGGGTTGTAGGGTGTACAGGATTACACAGGGATAGTAGGGTGTGTGAGATTACACAGGTATTGCAGGGTGTGTGAGATTACACAGGGACTGTAGGTTGTGTGAGTTTACACAGTGACTGTAGGGTGTGTGAGATTACACGGGGATTGTAGTGTGTGTGATTACAGGGATTGTCGGGTGTGTGAGATTACACACGGACTGTACGGTGTGTGAGATTACACGGTGATTGTTGGGTGTGTGAGATTACACAGGGATTGTAGGGTGTGTGAGATTACCGGATTTGTAGGCTGTCTGAGATTACACAGGGACTGTAGGGTGTGTGAGATTACACAGCGATTGTAGGGTGTGTGTGAATACACAGGGATTGTACGGTGTGCGAGATTACACAGGGATTGTTGGGTGTGTGAGATTATACAGGGATTGTAGGGTGTGTGAGATTACACAGGGAATGCAGGGTGTGTGAGATGAGACAGGGATTGTAGCATGTGTGATATTACACAGGTATTGTAGGGTGTGTGAGGTTACACAGGGATTGTAGGGTGTGCGTGATTACAGGGATTGTAGCGTGTGTGAGATTACACAGCGACTGTAGGTTGTGTGAGATTACACGGTGATTGTTGGGTGTGTGATATCACACAGGGATTGTAGGGTGTGTGAGATTACACAGCGATTGTAGGGTGTGTGAGTTTACACAGTGACTGTAGGGTGTGTGAGATTGCACGGGGATTGTAGGGTGCGTGATCACAGGCATTGTAGGGTGTGTGAGATTACACACGGACTGTTGGGTGTGTGAGATTACACGGTGATTGTAGGATGTGTGAGATTACACAGGGATTGTCGGGTGTGTGAGATTACAGGGTTTGTCGGCTGTGTGAGATTACACAGGGACTGTAGGGTGTGTGAGATTACACACGGATTGTCGGGTGTACAGGATTACACAGGGA
Organism: Heptranchias perlo; assembly: GCF_035084215.1. NCBI lineage: Eukaryota > Metazoa > Chordata > Chondrichthyes > Hexanchiformes > Hexanchidae > Heptranchias > Heptranchias perlo. The sequence goes on along the minus strand of NW_027139299.1, from coordinate 271,181 downwards.
TAGTAGGGTTTGTGAGATTACACAGGGATTGCAGGGTGTGTGAGATTACACAGGTATTGCAGGGTGTGTGAGATTTCACAGGGACTGTAGGGTGTGTGATATTACACAGCGACTGTAGGGTGTGTGTGATTACATGGATTGTAGGGTGTGTGAGATTACACAGGGATTGTAGGGTGTGTGTGATTACAGGGATTGTAGGTTGTGTGAGATTACACAGGGATTGTTGGGTGTGTGTGATTACACAGGGAATGCAGGGTGTGTGAGATTACACAGGGACTGTAGGTTGTGTGAGTTTACACAGTGACTGTAGCGTGTGTGAGATTACACGGGGATTGTAGTGTGTGTGATTACAGGGATTGTCGGGTGTTTGAGATTACACACGGACTGTACGGTTTGTGAGATTACACGGTGATTGTTGGGTGTGTGAGATTACACAGGGATTGTAGGGTGGTGAGATTACACAGGGACTGTAGGGTGTGTGAGATTGCACAGCGATTGTAGGGTGTGTGTGAATACACAGGGATTGTACGGTGTGCGAGATTGCACAGGGATTGTTGGGTGTGTGAGATTATACAGGGATTGTAGGGTGTGTGAGATTTCACAGGGAATGCAGGGTGTGTGAGATTACACAGGGATTGTAGCATGTGTGAGATTACACAGGTATTGTAGGGTGTGTGAGGTTACACAGGGATTGTAGGGTTTGTGAGATTACACAGGGATTGCTGGGTGTGTGAGATTACACAGGGATTGTAGGGTGTGTGAGATTACACAGGGATTGTAGGGTGTGTGAGTTTACACGGGAATTGTAGGGTGTGTGTGATTTCAGTGATTGTGGGGTGTGTGAGATTGGACAGTAATTGTAGGGTGTGTGTGATTACAGGGATTGTGGGATGTCTGAGACTACACAGGGATTGCAGGGTGTGTGAGATAACACAAGGATTGCATGGTGTGTGAGATTACACAATGATTGTAGGGTGTGTGAGATTATATAGGGATTGTCGGGTGTGTGAGATTACAGGGTTTGTCGGCTGTGTGAGATTACACAGGGACTGTAGGGTGTGTGAGATTACACACGGATTGTCGGGTGTACAGGATTACACAGGGATAGTAGGGTTTGTGAGATTACACAGGGATTGCAGGGTGTGTGAGATTACACAGGTTTTGCAGGGTGTGTGAGATTTCACAGGGACTGTAGGGTGTGTGATATTACACAGCGACTGTAGGGTGTGTGTGATTACATGGATTGTAGGGTGTGTGAGATTACACAGGGATTGTAGGGTGTGTGTGATTACAGGGATTGTAGGTTGTGTGAGATTACACAGGGACTGTAGGGTGTGTGAGATTACACAGTGATTGTAGGGTGTGTGTGATTACACAGGGATTGTAGGGTGTGTGAGATTACACAGGGATTGTTGGGTGTGTGTGATTACACAGGGAATGCAGGGTGTGTGAGATTACACAGGGACTGTAGGTTGTGTGAGTTTACACAGTGACTATAGCGTGTGTGAGATTACACGGGGATTGTAGTGTGTGTGATTACAGGGATTGTCGGGTGTGTGAGATTACCCAGGGATTGAAGGGTGTCTATGATTACAGGGATTGTAGAGTGTGAGATTACACAGCGACTGTAGGGTGTGTGAGATTACATAGGGATTGTAGGGCGGTGAGATTACACAGGGACTGTAGGGTGTGTGAGATTACACAGGGATTGTAGGGTGTGTGAGATTACCCAGGGATTGAAGGGTGTCTATGATTACAGGGATTGTAGAGTGTGAGATTACACAGCGACTGTAAGGTGTGTGAGAATACACAGGGATTGTAGGGTGTGTGACATTACACAGGGATTGTAGGGGGTGTGAGATTACACAGAGACTGTAGGGTGTGTGTGATTACATAGGGATTGTAGGGCGGTGAGATTACACAGGGACTGTAGGGTGTGTGAGATTACAGGGATTGTAGGGTGTGTGAGATTACACACGGACTGTAGGGTGTGTGAGATTACACGGTGATTGTAGGGTGTGTGAGATTACACAGGGATTGTCGGGTGTGTGAGATTACAGGGTTTGTAGGCAGTGTGAGATTACACAGGGACTGTAGGGTGTGTGAGATTACACAGGGGTTGTAGGGTGTACAGGATTACACAGGGATAGTAGGGTTTGTGAGATTACACAGGGATTGCAGGGTGTGTGAGATTACACAGGGACTGTAGGTTGTGTGAGTTTACACAGTGACTGTAGGGTGTGTGAGATTACACGGGGATTGTAGTGTGTGTGATTACAGGGATTGTCGGGTGTGTGAGATTACACACGGACTGTACGGTGTGTGAGATTACACGGTGATTGTTGGGTGTGTGAGATTACACAGGGATTGTAGGGTGTGTGAGATTACCGGATTTGTAGGCTGTCTGAGATTACACAGGGACTGTCGGTGTGTGATATCACACAGGGATTGTAGGGTGTGTGAGATTACACAGCGATTGTAGGGTGTGTGTGAATACACAGGGATTGTACGGTGTGCGAGATTACACAGGGACTGTAGGTTGTGTGAGTTTACACAGTGACTGTAGGGTGTGTGAGATTGCACGGGGATTGTAGGGTGCGTGATCACAGGCATTGTAGGGTGTGTGAGATTACACACGGACTGTTGGGTGTGTGAGATTACACGGTGATTGTAGGATGTGTGAGATTACACAGGGATTGTCGGGTGTGTGAGATTACAGGGTTTGTCGGCTGTGTGAGATTACACAGGGACTGTAGGGTGTGTGAGATTACACACGGATTGTCGGGTGTACAGGATTACACAGGGATAGTAGGGTTTGTGAGATTACACAGGGATTGCAGGGTGTGTGAGATTACACAGGTATTGCAGGGTGTGTGAGATTTCACAGGGACTGTAGGGTGTGTGATATTACACAGCGACTGTAGGGTGTGTGTGATTACATGGATTGTAGGGTGTGTGAGATTACACAGGGATTGTAGGGTGTGTGTGATTACAGGGATTGTAGGTTGTGTGAGATTACACAGGGATTGTTGGGTGTGTGTGATTACACAGGGAATGCAGGGTGTGTGAGATTACACAGGGACTGTAGGTTGTGTGAGTTTACACAGTGACTGTAGCGTGTGTGAGATTACACGGGGATTGTAGTGTGTGTGATTACAGGGATTGTCGGGTGTTTGAGATTACACACGGACTGTACGGTGTGTGAGATTACACGGTGATTGTTGGGTGTGTGAGATTACACAGGGATTGTAGGGTGGTGAGATTACACAGGGACTGTAGGGTGTGTGAGATTGCACAGCGATTGTAGGGTGTGTGTGAATACACAGGGATTGTACGGTGTGCGAGATTGCACAGGGATTGTTGGGTGTGTGAGATTATACAGGGATTGTAGGGTGTGTGAGATTTCACAGGGAATGCAGGGTGTGTGAGATTACACAGGGATTGTAGCATGTGTGAGATTACACAGGTATTGTAGGGTGTGTGAGGTTACACAGGGATTGTAGGGTTTGTGAGATTACACAGGGATTGCTGGGTGTGTGAGATTACACAGGGATTTTAGGGTGTGTGAGATTACACAGGGATTGTAGGGTGTGTGAGTTTACACGGGAATTGTAGGGTGTGTGTGATTTCAGTGATTGTGGGGTGTGTGAGATTGGACAGTAATTGTAGGGTGTGTGTGATTACAGGGATTGTGGGATGTCTGAGACTACACAGGTATTGCAGGGTGTGTGAGATAACACAAGGATTGCATGGTGTGTGAGATTACACAATGATTGTAGGGTGTGTGAGATTATATAGGGATTGTAGGGTGTGTGAGATTACAGGGTTTGTAGGCTGTGTGAGATTACACAGGGACTGTAGAGTGTGTGAGATTACACAGGGATTGTCGGGTGTACAGGATTACACAGGGATAGTAGGGTTTGTGAGATTACACAGGGATTGCAGGGTGTGTCAGATTACACAGGTATTGCAGGGTGTGTGAGATTTCACAGGGACTGTAGGGTGTGTGATATTACACAGCGACTGTAGGGTGTGTGTGATTACATGGATTGTAGGGTGTGTGAGATTACACAGGGATTGTAGAGTGTGTGAGATTACATAGGGATTGTAGGATGGTGAGATTACACAGGGACTGTAGGGTGTGTGAGATTACACAGTGACTGTAGGTTGTGTGAGTTTACACAGTGACTGTAGGGTGTGTGAGATCACACAGGGATTGTAGCATGTGTGATATTACACAGGTATTGTAGGGTGTGTGAGGTTACACAGGGATTGTAGGGTGTGCGTGATTACAGGGATTGTTGGGTGTGTGTGATTACAGGGATTGTAGGGTGGTGAAATTACACAGGGACTGTAGGGTGTGTGAGATTACACAGGGACTGTAGGTTGTGTGAGTTCACACAGTGACTGTAGGGTGTGTGAGATTACACGGGGATTGTAGTTTGTGTGATTACAGGGATTGTCGGGTGTGAGATTACACACGGACTGTACGGTGTGTGAGATTTCACGATGATTGTTGGGTGTGTGAGATTACACAGGGACTGTAGGGTGTGTGAGATCACACAGGGATTGTAGGGTGTGTGAGATTGCACAGCGATTGTAGGGTGTGTGTGAATACACAGGGATTGTCCGGTGTGCGAGATTGCACAGGGATTGTTGGGTGTGTGAGATTATACAGGGATTGTAGGGTGTGTGAGATTTCACAGGGAATGCAGGGTGTGTGAGATTACACAGGGATTGTAGCATGTGTGAGATTACACAGGTATTGTAGGGTGTGTGAGGTTACACAGGGATTGTAGGGTATGCGTGATTACAGGGATTGTAGGGTGTGTGAGATTACACAGGGATTGTAGGGTGTGTGTGATTACACAGGGATTGTAGGGTGTGTGAGATTACACAGCGACTGTAGGGTGTGTGAGATTACACAGGGATTGTAGGGTGTGTGAGATCACACAGGGTTTGTAGGGTGTGTGCGGTTACACAGCATTGTAGGGTGTGTGTGATTACAGGGATTGTAGGGTGTGTGCGATTACACAGGGATTGTAGGGTGTGTGTGATTACAGGGATTGTGGGGTGTGTGAGATTACAGAGGGACTGTGGGGTGTGTGAGATTACACATGGATTGTAGGGTGTGTGTGATTACAGGGATTGTAGGGTGTGTGAGATTGCACCGGGACTGTTGGGCATGTGAGATTACACAGGGATTGTAGGGTGTGTGTGATTACACAGGGTTTGTAGGGTGTGTGAGATTACACAGTGATTGCAGGGAGTATGAGATTACACAGGGTTTGCAGGGTGTACAGGTTTACACAGGGTTTGTCCGGTTTGTGAGATTACACAGGGATTGCAGGGTGTGTGAGATTACACAGGTATTGCAGGGTGTGTGATATTACACAGCGACTGTCGGTTCTGTGAGATTACAAAAAGGATTGTCGGGAATGTGTGATTACACAGGGATTGTAGTGTATGTGAGATTACACAAGGATTGTATGGTGTGTGAGATTACACAATGATTGTAGGGTGTGTGAGATTACATAGGGATTGTAGGGTGTGTGGGATTACAGGGATTTTAGGGTGTGTGAGATTACACAGGGATTGTAGGGTGTGTGAGATCACAAAGGGTTTGTAGTGTGTGTGCGATTGCACAGCGATTGTAGGGTGTGTGAGATAACACAGCGATTGTAGGGTGTGTGAGATTACATTGGGATTGTAGGGTGTATGTGATTACAGGGATTGTGGGGTTTGTGAGATTACACAGGGACTGTAGGGTGTGTGAGATTACACAGGGATTGAAGGATGTGTGTGATTACAGGGATTGTAGGGTGTGTGAGATTACACAGGGACTGGAGGGTGTGTGAGATTACACAGGGACTGGAGGGTTTGTGAGATTACACAGGGACTGTAGGGTGTGTGAGATTACACAGGGATTGAAGGGTGTGTGTGATTACAGGGATTGTAGGGTGTGTGTGATTACACCGGGACTGTTGCGCATGTGAGATTACACTAGGACTGTAGGGTGTGTGTGATTACACAGGGATTGAAGGGTGTGTGTAATTACACAGGGATTGTAGGGTGTGTGAGAATACACAGGGACTGGAGGGTGTGTGAGATTACACAGGGATTGTAGGGTGTGTGAGATTACACAGGGATTGTAGGGTGTGTGAGATTACACAGGGATTGTAGAGAGTGTGAGATTACACAGGGACAGGAGGGTGTGTTAGATTACACGGTGATTGTAGGGTGTGTGTGATTACACAGGGATTGTAGGGTGTGTGAGATTACATTGGGATTGTAGGGTGTGTGTGATTACAGGGATTGTGGGGTGTGTGAGATTACACAGGTATTGTAGGGTGTGTGAGATTACACCGGGACTGTTGCGCATGTGAGATTACACTAGGACTGTAGGGTGTGTGTGATTGCACAGGGATTGAAGGGTGTGTGTAATTACACAGGGATTGTAGCATGTGTGAGATTACACAGGGATTGTAGGATGTGTGAGGTTACACAGGGATTGTAGGATGTGTGAGGTTACACAGGGATTGTCGGGTGTATGAGATTACACAGGGACAGGAGCGTGTTTGAGATTACACAGGAAATGTAGGATGTGTGAGATTACAGAGGGACAGTAGGGTGTGTGAGATTACAGAGGGACATGAGGGTGTGTTAGCTTACACGGTGATTGTAGGGTGTGTGTGATTACACAGGGACTGGAGGGTGTGTGAGATTACACAGGGATTGTAGGGTGTGTGAGATTACACAGGGATTGTATGTTGTCTGAGATTACACAGGGAATGTAGCGTGTGAGAGATTACACAGGGATTGTAGGGTGTGTGTGATTACACAGGGACAGGAGGGTGTTTGAGATTACACAGGATTTGTAGGGTGTGTGAGATTACAGAGGGACAGTAGGTTGTGTGAGATTACAGAAGGACAGTAGGGTGTGTGAGATTACACGGTGATTGTAGGGTGTGTGAGATTACACAGGGATTGTAGGGTGTGTGAGATTACATAGGGATTGTAGGGCGTGTGAGATTACAGAGGGATTGTAGGATGTGTGAGATTACCGGGTTTGTAGGCTGTGTGAGATTACACAGGGACTGTAGGGTGTGTGAGATTACACAGGGATTGCAGGGTGTGTGAGATTACACAGGGATTGAATGATGTGTGAGATTACCGGGTTTGTAGGCTGTCTGAAATTACACAGGGACTATAGGGTGTGTGAGATCACACAGTGACTGTAGGGTGTGTGAGATTACACAGCGATTGTAGGGTGTGTGTGAATACACAGGGATTGTACGGTGTGTGGGATTACACAGGGATTGTTGGGTGTGTGCGATTACAGGGATTGTAGGGTGTGTCAGATTACTCAGGGAGTGTAGGGTGTGTCCGTTTAAAAAGGGACTTTAGGGTGCGTGAGATTACACAGGGATTGCAGGGTGTGTGAGATTACACAGGTATTGCATGGTGTGTGTGATTACACAGGGACTGGAGAGTGTGTGAGATTACACAGGGATTGTAGGGTGTGTGAGATTACACAGGGATTGTATGGTGTGTGAGATTACACAGGGACAGGAGGGTGTGTGAGATTACACAGGAATTGTAGGATGTGTGAGATTACAGAGGGACAGCAGGGTGTGTGAGATTACACAGGGATTGTAGGGTGTGTGAGATTACAGGGATAGTAGGGTGCGTGAGATTACACAGGGATTGTAGGGTGTGTGAGATTACACGTGAATTGTAGGGTGTGTGTGATTACAGGGATTGTGGGGTGTGTGAGATTAGACAGTGATTGTAGGGTGTGTGTGATTACAGGGATTGTTAGGTGTGTGAGATTACACAGGGATTGTTGGGTGAGTTTGATTACAGGGATTGTAGGGTGTGTGAGATTACACAGTGATTGTAGGGTGTGTGTGATTACAGGGATTGTAGGGTGTGTGAGATTACACAGGGATTGAAGGGTGTGTGAGATTACACAGGGATTGTAGGGTGTGTGAGTTTACACAGGGATTGTAGGGTGTGTGTGATTACAGGGATTGTAGGGTGTGTGAGATTACTCAGGGAGTGTAGGGTGTGTCCGTTTAAAAAGGGACTGTAGGGTGCGTGAGATTACACAGGGATTGCAGGGTGTGTGAGATTACACAGATATTGCATGGTGTGTGTGATTGCACAAGGATTGGAGGGTGTGTTAGATTACACAAGGATTGTATGCTGTGTGAGATTACACAGTGATTGTAGGGTGTGTGAGATTACATAGGGATTGTAGGGTATGTGAGATTACACAGCGATTGTCGGGTGTGTGTGATTACAGGGATTGTGGGGTGTGTGAAATTACACTGGGAATGTCGGGTGTGTGAGATTACACAGGGACTGTTGGGCATGTGAGATTACACAGGGATTGGAGGGTGTGTGTGATTACACAGGGACTGGAGGGTGTGTGAGATTACACAGGGATTGTAGGGTGTGTGAGATTACACAGGGATTGTATGTTGTCTGAGATTACACACGGAATGCAGCGTGTGTAAGATTACACAGGGATTGTAGGGTGTGTGATTCCACAGGGACAGGAGGGTGTGTGAGATTACACAGGAATTGTAGGGTGTGTGAGATTACAGAGGGACAGTAGGGTGTGTGAGATTACAGAGGGACAGTAGGGAGTGTGAGATTACACAGGGATTGTAGGGCATGTGTAATTACAGAGGGATTGTAGGATGTGTGAGATTACCGGGTTTGTAGGCTGTGTGAGATTACACAGGGACTGTAGGGTGTGTGAGATTACACAGGGGTTGCAGGGTGTGTGATCTTACACAGGAATTGAATGATGTGTGTGATTACACAGGGATTGCAGTGTGTGTGTGATTACAGGGATTGTAGGGTGTGCGAATTTACCCAGGGAATGAAGGGTGTGTGTGATTACAGGGATTGTAGAGTGTGTGAGATTACACCGGGACTGTTGGGCATGTGAGATTACACAGGGATTGTAGGGTGTGTGTGATTACACAGGGACTGGAGGGTGTGTGAGATTACACAGGGATTGTAGGGTGTGTGAGATTACACAGGGATTGTATGTTGTCTGAGATTACACACGGAATGTAGCGTTTGTGAGATTGCACAGGGATTGTAGGGTGTGTGTGATTACACAAGGACAGGAGGGTGTGTGAGATTACACAGGAATTGTAGGGTGTGTGAGATTACAGAGGGACAATAGGGTGTGTGAGATTACACGGTAATTGCAGGGTGTGTGAGATTATACAGGGATTGTAGGGTGTGTGAGATTACAGAGGGAAAGTAGGGTGTGTGAGATTACACAGGGATTGTAGGGCGTGTGAGATTACAGAGGGATTGTAGGATGTGTGAGATTACCGGGTTTGTAGGCTGTGTGAGATTACACAGGGACTGTAAGGTGTGTGAGATTACACAGGAATTGAATGATGTGTGAGATTACACAGGGATTGCAGTGTGTGTGTGATTACAGGGATTGTAGGGTGTGTGAATTTACCCAGGGATTGAAGGGTGTGTGCGATTACAGGGATTGTAGAGTGTGTGAGATTACTCAAGGAGTGTAGGGTGTGTCCGTTTAAAAAGGGACTGTAGGGTGCGTGAGATTACACAGGGATTGCAGGGTGTGTGAGATTACACAGGTATTGCATGGTGTGTGAGATTGCACAGGGATTGTAGGGTGTGTTAGATTACACAAGGATTGTATGCTGTGTGAGATTACACAGTGATTGTAGGGTGTGTGAGATTACACAAGGATTGTATGCTGTGTGAGATTACACAGTGATTGTAGGGTGTGTGAGATTACATAGGGATTGTATGCTGTGTGAGATTACACAGCGATTGTGGGCTGTGTGAAATTACACAGGGACTGTCGGGTGTGTGAGATTACAGGGATTGTAGAGTGTGTGAGATTACACCGGGACTGTTGGGCATGTGAGATTACACAGGGATTGTAGGGTGTGTGTGATTACACAGGGACAGGAGGGTGTGTGAGATTACACAGGAATTGTAGGGTGTATGAGATTACAGAGGGACAGAAGGGTGTGTGAGATTACACGGTAATTGTAGGGTGTGTGAGATTACACAGGGATTCTAGGGTGTGTGAGATTACACAGGGACTGTAGGGTGTGTGAGATTACACAGGGATTGCAGGGTGTGTGAGATTACACAGGAATTGAATGATGCTTGAGATTACACAGGGATTGCAGTGTGTGTGTGTTTACAGGGATTGTAGGGTGTGTGAATTTACCCAGGGATTGAAGGGTGTGTGTGATTACAGGCATTGTAGAGTGTGTGAGATTACACAGTGACTGTAGTGTGTGTGAGATTACCCAGGGATTGTAGGATGTGTGAGACTACACAGGAATTGAAGGGTGTGTGAGATTACACAGGGATGGCAGGCTGTACAGGATTACACAGGGATAGTAGGGTTTGTGAGATGACACAGGGATTGCAGGGTGTGTGAGATTACACAGCTATTGCAGGGTGTGTGAGATTTCACATGGACTGTAGGGTGTGTGATATTACACAGGGACTGTAGGGTGTGTGTGATTACATGGATTGTAGGGTGTGTGAGATTACACAGGGATTGTAGGGTGTGTGTGATTACAGGGATTGTCGGTTGTGTAAGATTACACAGGGACTGTAGAGTGTGTGAGATTACATCGGGATTGTAGGGTGGTGAGATGACACAGGGACTATAGGGTGTGTGAGATTATACAGGGACTCTAGGTTGTGTGAGTTTACACAGTGACTGTAGGGTGTGTGAGATTACACGGGGATTGTACGGTGTGTGTGATTACAGGGATTGTAGGGTGTGAGAGATTACACACGGACTGTAGGGTGTGTGAGATTACACGGTGATTGTAGGGTGTGTGAGATTACACAGGGATTGTAGGGTGTGTGAGATTACAGGGTTTGTAGGCTGTGTGAGATTACACAGGGACTGTAGGGTGTGTGAGATTACACTGGGATTGCAAGGTGTACAGGATTACACAGCGATAGTAGGGTTTGTGAAATTACACAGGGATTGCAGGGTGTGTCAGGTTACACAGGGATTGTGGGGTGTGTGTGATTACAGGGATTGTAGGGTGTGTGAGATAACACAGGTATTGTCGGGTGTGTGTGATTACACAGGGTTTGCAGGGTGTACAGGCTTACACAGGGTTTGTAGGGTTCGTGAGATTACACAGGGATTGCAGGGTGTGTGAGATTACATAGGGATTGTAGGGTGTGTGAGTTCACAAAAAGGATTGTAGGGTTCGTGTGATTCCACAGGGATTGTAGGGTGTGTGAGATTACACAGCGACTGTAGGGTGTGTGAGATTACACAGGGATTGTAGCGTGTGTGAGATTACACAGGGATTGTAGCGTGTGTGAGATTAAACAGGGATTATAGGGTGTGTGTGATTACAGGGATTGTTGGGTGTTGAGATTACACAGGGATTGTAGGGTGTGTGAGATTACACAGGGATTGTAGGGTGTGTGAGATTACACAGTGATTGCAGGGAGTGTGAGATTACACAGGGTTTGCAGGGTGTACAGGCTTACACAGGGTTTGTCGGGTTTGTGAGATTACACAGGGATTGCTGGGTGTGTGAGATTACACAGGTATTGCAGGGTGTGTGAGATTACACAATGATTGTAGGGTGTGTGAGATTACATAGGGATTGTAGGGTGTGTGAGATTACAGGGGTTGTAGGGTGTATGAGATCACACATGGTTTGTAGGGTGTGTGAGATCACACAGGGTTTGTAGGGTGTGTGCGATTACACAGCGATTGTAGGGTGTGTGTGATTACAGGGATTGTGGGGTGTGTGAGATTACACAGGGACTGTGGGGTGTGTGAGATTACATAGGGATTGTAGGGTGTGTGAGATTACACAGGGACAGGAGGGTGTGTGAGATTACACAGGAATTGTAGGATGTGTGAGATTACAGAGGGACAGCAGGGTGTGTGAGATTACACAGGGATTTTAGGGTGTGTGAGATTACAGGGATAGCAGGGTGTGTCAGATTACACAGGGACTGTAGGGTGCGTGAGATTACACAGGGATTGTAGGGTGTGTGAGATTACACGTGAATTGTAGGGTTTGTGTGATTACAGGGATTGTGGGGTGTGTGAGATTAGACAGTGATTGTAGGGTGTGTGTGATTACAGGGATTGTTAGGTGTGTGAGATTACACAGGGTTTGTAGGGTGTGTGTGATTACAGGGATTGTAGGGTGTGTGAGATTACACAGTGATTGTAGGGTGTGTGTGATTACAGGGATTGTAGGGTGTGTGAGATTACACAGGGATTATGGGGTGTGTGTGATTACAGGGATTGTAGGGGGTGTGAGATTACACAGGGAGCGTAGGGTGTGTCCGTTTCAAAAGAGACTGTAGGGTGCGTGATATTACACAGGGATTGCAGGGTGTGTGAGATTAGACAGGGATTGTAGGGTGTGTGAGATTACACAGGGATTGCAGGGTGTGCGTGATTACACATCGACTGTAGGGTGTGTGAGATTACACAGGGATTGAAGGGTGTGTGAGATTACACAGGGATTGCAGGGTGTGTGAGATTACACAGGGATGATAATTTATGTGAGATTACACAGCGATTGTTGGGTGTGTGAGATTACAGAGGGACACTAGGGTGTGTGAGATTACACGGTGATTGTAGGGTGTGTGAGATTACAGAGGGACAGTAGGGTGTGTGACATTACACAGGGATTGTAGGGCGTGTGAGATTACAGAGGGATTGTAGGATGTGTGAGATTACCGGGTTTGTAGGCTGTGTGAGATAACACAGGGACTGTAGGGTGTGTGAGATTACACAGGGATTGCAGGGTGTGTGAGATTACACAGGAATTGAATGATGTGTGAGATTACACAGGGATTGCAGTGTGTGTGTGATTACAGGGATTGTAGGGTGTGTGAATTTACCCAGGGATTGAAGGGTGTGTGTGATTACAGGGATTGTAAAGTGTGTGAGATTACACCGGGACTGTTGGGCATGTGAGATTACACAGGGATTGTAGGGTGTGTGTGATTATACAGGGACTGGAGGGTGTGTGAGATTACACAGGGATTGTAGGGTGTGTGAGATTACACAGGGATTGTATGTTGTCTGAGATTACACAGGGAATGTAGCGTGTGTGAGATTACACTGGGATTGTAGGGTGTGTGTGATTACACAGGGACAGGAGGGAGTGTGAGATTACACAGGAATTGTAGGGTGTGTGAGATTACAGAGGGACAGAAGGGTGTGTGAGATTACAGAGGGACAGAAGGGTGTGTGAGATTACAGAGGGAAAGTAGGGTGTGTGAGATTACACAGGGATTGTATGGCGTGTGAGATTACAGAGGGATTGTAGGATGTGTGAGATTACCGGGTTTGTAGGCTGTGTGAGATTACACAGGGACTGTAGGGTGTGTGAGATTACACAGGGATTGCAGTGTGTGTGTGATTACAGGGATTGTAGGGTGTGTGAATTTACCCAGGGATTGAAGGGTGTGTGTGATTACAGGGATTGTAGGATGTGTGAGATTACACAGGAATTGAAGGGTGTGTGAGATTACACAGGGATGGCAGGCTGTACAGGATTACACAGGGATAGTAGGGTTTGTGAGATGACACAGGGATTGCAGGGTGTGTGAGATTACACAGGTATTGCAGGGTGTGTGAGATTTCACAGGGATTGTAGGGTGTGTGATATTACACAGGGACTGTAGGGTGTGTGTGATTACATGGATTGTAGGGTGTGTGAGATTACACAGGGATTGTAGGGTGTGTGTGATTACAGGGATTGTAGGTTGTGTGAGATTACACAGGGACTGTAGGGTGTGTGAGATTACAAAGGGATTGTCGGGTGGTGAGATGACACAGGGACTGTAGGGTGTGTGAGATTACACATGGACTGTAGGTTGTGTGAGTTTACACAGTGACTGTAGGGTGTGTGAGATTACACGGCGATTGTAGGGTGTGTGTGATTACAGGGATTGTAGGGTGTGAGAGATTGCACACGGACTGTAGGGTGTGTGAGATTACACGGTGATTGTAGGGTGTGTGAGATTACACAGGGATTGTAGGGTGTGTGAGATTACAGGGTTTGTAGGCTGTGTGATATTACACAGGGACTGTAGGGTGTGTGAGATTACACTGGGATTGCAGGGTGTGTCAGATTACACTGGGATTGCAGGGTGTGTCAGATTACACAGGGATTGTACAGTGTGTGTGATTACAGGGATTGTAGGGTGTGTGAGATTAGACAGTAATTGTAGGGTGTGTGTGATTACAGTGATTGTGGGTGTGTTAGATTAGACAGTAATTGTAGGGTGTGTGTGATTACAGGGATTGTGGGATGTGTGAGATTATACAGGGATTTTATAGTGAGTGTGATTACAGGGATTGTAGGGTGTGTGAGATAACACAGCGATTGTAGGGTGTGTGTGATTACACAGGGTTTGCAGGGTGTACAGGCTTACACAGGGTTTGTAGGGTTCGTGAGATTACACAGGGATTGCAGGGTGTGTGAGATTACATAGGGATTGTAGGGTGTGTGATCTTACAAAAAGGATTGTCGGGAATGTGTGATTCCACAGGGATTGTATGGTGTGTGAGATTACACAATGATTGTCGGGTGTTTGAGATTACATAGGGATTGAAGGGTGTGTGAGATTACACAGGGATTGTAGGGTGGTGAGATTACAGAGGGACTGTAGTGTGTGTGAGATTACAAAGGGACTGTAGGTTGTGTGAGTTTACACAGTGACTGTAGGGTGTGTGAGATTACACGGGGATTGTAGGGTGTGTGTGAATACACAGGGATTGTACGGTGTGCGAGATTGCACAGGGATTGTTGGGTGTGTGAGATTATACAGGGACTGTAGGGTGTGTGAGATTTCACAGGGAATGCAGGGTGTGTGAGATTACACAGGGATTGTAGCATGTGTGAGATTACACAGGTATTGTAGGGTGTGTGAGGTTACACAGGGATTGTAGGGTATGCGTGATTACAGGGATTGTCGGGTGTGTGAGATTACACAGGGATTGTAGGGTGTGTGTGATGACACAGGGATTGTAGGGTGTGTCAGATTACACAGGGTTTGTAGGGTGTGTGAGATTACACAGGGATTGTTGGGTGTGTGTGATTACACAGGGAATGCAGGGTGTGTGAGATTACACAGGGACTGTAGGGTGAGTGAGATTACATAGGGATTGTAGGGTGGTGAGATTACACAGGGACTGTAGGGTGTGTGAGATTACACAGGGACTGTAGGTTGTGTGAGTTTACACAGTGACTGTAGGGTGTGTGAGATTACACAGGGTTTGTAGGGTGTGTGAGATTACACAGGGATTGTACGGTGTGCGAGAATGCACAGGGATTGTTGGGTGTGTGAGATTATACAGGGATCGTAGGGTGTGTGTGATTTCACAGGGAATGCAGGGTGTGTGAGATTACACAGGGATTGTAGCATGTGTGAGATTACACAGGTATTGTAGGGTGTGTGAGATTACACAGGGATTGTAGGGTGTGTGTGATGACACAGGGATTGTAGGGTGTGTGAGATTACACAGGGATTGTAGGGTGTGTGTGATTACACAGGGATTGTAGGGTGTGTGTGATTACAGGGATTGTAGGTTGTGTGAGATTATACAGGGACTGTAGGGTGTGTGAGATTACAAAGGGATTGTCGGGTGGTGAGATGACACAGGGACTGTAGGGTGTGTGAGATTACACATGGACTGTAGGTTGTGTGAGTTTACACAGTGACTGTAGGGTGTGTGAGATTACACGGCGATTGTAGGGTGTGTGTGATTACAGGGATTGTAGGGTGTGAGAGATTGCACACGGACTGTAGGGTGTGTGAGATTACACGGTGATTGTAGGGTGTGTGAGATTACACAGGGATTGTAGGGTGTGTGAGATTACAGGGTTTGTAGGCTGTGTGATATTACACAGGGACTGTAGGGTGTGTGAGATTACACTGGGATTGCAGGGTGTGTCAGATTACACAGGGATTGTCGGGTGGGTGAGATTACACAGGGATTGTAGGGTGTGTGAGATTACACGGGAATTGTTGGGTGTGTGTGATTACAGGGATTGTGGGATGTGTGAGATTATACAGGGATTGTACAGTGTGTGTGATTACAGGGATTGTAGGGTGTGTGAGATTAGACAGTAATTGTAGGGTGTGTGTGATTACAGTGATTGTGGGTGTGTTAGATTAGACAGTAATTGTAGGGTGTGTGTGATTACAGGGATTGTGGGATGTGTGAGATTATACAGGGATTTTATAGTGAGTGTGATTACAGGGATTGTAGGGTGTGTGAGATAACACAGCGATTGTAGGGTGTGTGTGATTACACAGGGTTTGCAGGGTGTACAGGCTTACACAGGGTTTGTAGGGTTCGTGAGATTACACAGGGATTGCAGGGTGTGTGAGATTACATAGGGATTGTAGGGTGTGTGATCTTACAAAAAGGATTGTCGGGAATGTGTGATTCCACAGGGATTGTATGGTGTGTGAGATTACACAATGATTGTCGGGTGTTTGAGATTACATAGGGATTGAAGGGTGTGTGAGATTACACAGGGATTGTAGGGTGGTGAGATTACAGAGGGACTGTAGTGTGTGTGAGATTACAAAGGGACTGTAGGTTGTGTGAGTTTACACAGTGACTGTAGGGTGTGTGAGATTACACGGGGATTGTAGGGTGTGTGTGAATACACAGGGATTGTACGGTGTGCGAGATTGCACAGGGATTGTTGGGTGTGTGAGATTATACAGGGACTGTAGGGTGTGTGAGATTTCACAGGGAATGCAGGGTGTGTGAGATTACACAGGGATTGTAGCATGTGTGAGATTACACAGGTATTGTAGGGTGTGTGAGGTTACACAGGGATTGTAGGGTATGCGTGATTACAGGGATTGTCGGGTGTGTGAGATTACACAGGGATTGTAGGGTGTGTGTGATGACACAGGGATTGTAGGGTGTGTGAGATTACACAGGGTTTGTAGGGTGTGTGAGATTACACAGGGATTGTTGGGTGTGTGTGATTACACAGGGAATGCAGGGTGTGTGAGATTACACAGGGACTGTAGGGTGAGTGAGATTACATAGGGATTGTAGGGTGGTGAGGTTACACAGGGACTGTAGGGTGTGTGAGATTACACAGGGACTGTAGGTTGTGTGAGTTTACACAGTGACTGTAGGGTGTGTGAGATTACACAGGGTTTGTAGGGTGTGTGAGATTACACAGGGATTGTACGGTGTGCGAGAATGCACAGGGATTGTTGGGTGTGTGAGATTATACAGGGATCGTAGGGTGTGTGAGATTTCACAGGGAATGCAGGGTGTGTGAGATTACACAGGGATTGTAGCATGTGTGAGATTACACAGGTATTGTAGGGTGTGTGAGATTACACAGGGATTGTAGGGTGTGTGTGATGACACAGGGATTGTAGGGTGTGTGAGATTACACAGGGATTGTAGGGTGTGTGTGATTACACAGGGATTGTAGGGTGTGTGAGATTACACAGGGATTGTAGGGTGTGTGAGATTACACAGGGATTGTAGGGTGTGTGAGATTACACAGGGATTGTAGGGTGTGTGTGATTACACAGGGAATGCAGGGTGTGTGAGATTACACAGCGACTGTAGGGTGTGTGAGATTACACAGGGATTGTAGGGTGTGTGAGATTACACAGGGATTAAAGCATGTGTGAGATTACACAGTGATTGTGGGGTGTGTGAGATTGGACAGTAATTGTAGGGTGTGTGTGATTACAGGGATTCTGGGATGTGTGAGACGACACAGGGATTATAGGGTGTGTGTGATTACAGGGATTGTAGGGTGTGTGAGATAACACAGGGATTCTAGGGTGCGTGTGATTACACAGGGATTGTAGGGTGCGTGTGATTACACAGCGACTGTAGGGTGTGTGAGATTACACAGGGATTGAAGGGTGTGTGTGATTACAGGGTTTGTCGGGTATGTCAGATTAAAAAGGGACTGTAGGGTGTGTGAGATTACACAGTGATTGCAGGGAGTGTGAGATTACACAGGGTTTGCAGGGTGTACAGGCTTTCACAGGGTTTGTAGGGTTTGTGAGATTACACAGGTATTGCAGGGTGTGTGAGATTACACAGTGATTGCAGGGAGTGTGAGATTACACAGGGTTTGCAGGGTGTACAGGCTTTCACAGGGTTTGTAGGGTTTGTGAGATTACACAGGTATTGCAGGGTGTGTGAGATTACACAATGATTGTAGGGTGTGTGAGATTACATAGGGATTGTAGGGTGTGTGAGATTACAGGGGTTGTAGGGTGTGTGAGATCACACAGGGTTTGTAGGATGTGTGAGATCACACAGGGTTTGTAGGGTGTGTGCGATTACACAGCGATTTTAGGGTGTGTGTGATTACAGGGATTGTGGGGTGTGTGAGATTACACATGGATTGTAGGGTGTGTGTGATTACAGGGATTGTAGGGTGTGTGAGATTGCACCGGGACTTTTGGGCATGTGAGATTACACAGGGATTATAGGGTGTATGTGATTACACAGTGATTGAAGGGTGTGTGTGATTACACAGGGACTGGATAGTGTGTGAGAATACACAGGGATTGCAGGGTGTGTGAGATTACACAGGGATTGTATGGTGTGTGAGACGACACAGGGACAGGAGGGTGTGTGAGATTACACAGGAATTGTAGGATGTGTGAGATTACAGAGGGACAGCAGGGTGTGTGAGATTACACAGGGACTGTAGGGTGTGTGCGATTACAGGGATAGTAGGGTGTGTCAGATTACACAGGGACTGTAGGGTGCGTGAGATTACACAGGGATTGTAGGGTGTGTGAGATTACACGTGAATTGTAGGGTTTGTGTGATTACAGGGATTGTGGGGTGTGTGAGATTAGACAGTGATTGTAGGGTGTGTGTTATTACAGGGATTGTTAGGTGTGTGAGATTAAACAGGGATTGTAGGGTGTGTGTGATTACAGGGTTTGTAGGGTGTGTGAGATTACACAGTGATTGTAGGGTGTGTGTGATTACAAGGATTGTAGGGTGTGTGAGATTACACAGGGATTATGGGGTGTGTGTGATTACAGGGATTGTAGGGGGTGTGAGATTACAAAGGGATTGTAGGGTGTGTGAGATTACACAGGGATGGTAAATTGTGTTAGATTACACAGGGACTGTAGGGTGTGTGTGATTACACAGGTATTGCATGGTGTGTGTGATTGCACAGGGATTGTAGGGTGTGTTAGATTACACAAGGATTGTATGGTGTGTCAGATTACACAGTGATTGTAGGGTGTGTGAGATTACACAGGGACTGTAGGGTGTGTGAGATTACACAGGGATTGTGTGGTGTGTGAGATTACACAGGGATTGTAGGGTGTGTCAGATTAAAAAGGGACTGTATGGTGTGTGAGATTACACAGTGATTGCAGGGAGTATGAGATTACACAAGGTTTGCAGGGTGTGCAGGCTTACACAGGGTTTGTCCGGTTTGTGAGATTACACAGGGATTGCAGGGTGTGTGAGATTACACAGGTATTGCAGGGTGTGTGATATTACACACCGACTGTAGGTTCTGTGAGATTACAAAAAGGATTGTCGGGAATGTGTGATTACACAGGGATTGTAGGGTGTGTCAGATTACACATGGATTGTATGGTGTGTGAGATTACACAATGATTGTAGGGTGTGTGAGATTACACAGGGATTGTAGGGTGTGTGAGATTACACAATGATTGTAGGGTGTGTGAGATTACACAAGGATTGTATGGTGTGTGAGATTACACAATGATTGTAGGGTGTGTCAGATTACACAAGGATTGTATGGTGTGTGAGATTACACAATGATTGTAGGGTGTGTGCGATTACACAGCGATTGTAGGGTGTGTGAGATTACATTGAGATGGTAGGGTGTGTGTGATTACAGGGATTGTGGGGTGTGTGAGATTACACAGGGACTGTAGGATGTGTGAGATTACACAGGAATTGTAGGATGTGTGAGATTACAGAGGGACAGTAGGGTGTGTGAGATGACAGAGGGACAGGAGGGTGTGTTAGATTACACGGTGATTGTAGGGTGTTTGAGATTACAGAGGGACAGTAAGGTGTGTGAGATTACAGAGGGACAGGAGGGTGTGTTAGATTACACGGCGATTGTCGGGTGTGTGTGATTACACAGGGACTGGAGGGTGTGTGAGATTACACAGGGATTGTAGGGTGTGTGAGATTACACAGGGATTGTATGTTGTCTGAGATTACACAGGGAATGTAGCGTGTGTGAGATTACACAGGGATTGTAGGGTGTGTGCGATTACACAGGGACTGGAGGGTGTTTGAGATTACACAGGATTTGTAGGGTGTGTGAGATTACAGAGGGACAGCAGGGTGTGTGAGATTACAGAAGGACAGTAGGGTGTGTGAGATTACACGGTGATTGTAGGGTGTGTGAGATTACACAGGGATTGTAGGGTGTGTGAGATTACAGAGGGAAAGTAGGGTGTGTGAGATTACACAGGGATTGTAGGGCGTGTGAGATTACACTGGGATTGAATGATGTGTGAGATTACAGAGGGATTGTAGGATGTGTGAGATTACCGGGTTTGTAGGCTGTCTGAAATTAGACAGGGACTATAGGGTGTGTGAGATCACACAGTGACTGTAGGGTGTGTGATATTACACAGGGATTGTTGGGTACGTGTGATAACAGGGATTGTAGGGTGTTTCAGATTACTCAGGGAGTGTAGGGTGTGTCCGTTTAAAAAGGGACTATAGGGTGCGTGAGATTACACAGGAATTGCAGGGTGTGTGAGATGACACAGGTATTGCATGGTGTGTGTGATTACACAGGGACTGGAGAGTGTGTGAGAATTTAGGAGGCATGGTTAGTAAGTTTGCAGATGACACCAAAATTGGTGGCATTGTGGACAGTGAAGAAGGTTATCTAGGATTGCAACGGGATCTTGATAAATTGGGCCAGTGGGCCGATGAATGGCAGATGGAGTTTAATTTAGATAAATGTGAGGTGATGCATTTTGGTAGATCGAATCGGGCCAGGACCTACTCCGTTAATGGTAGGGCGTTGGGGAGAGTTATAGAACAAAGAGATCTAGGAGTACAGATTCATAGCTCCTTGAAAGTGGAGTCACAGGTGGATAGGGTGGTGAAGAAGGCATTCAGCATGCTTGGTTTCATTGGTCAGAACATTGAATGCAGGAGTTGGGATGTCTTGTTGAAGTTGTACAGGGCGTTGGTGAGGCCACACTTGGAGTACTGTGTACAGTTCTGGTCACCCTATTATAGAAAGGATATTATTAAACTAGAAAGAGTGCAGAAAAGATTTACTAGGATGCTACCGGGACTTGATGGTTTGACTTACAGGGAGAGGTTAGACAGACTGGGACTTTATTCCCTGGAGAGTAGGAGGTTAAGGGGTGATCTTATAGAAGTCTATAAAATAATGAGGGGCATAGATAAGGTCGATAGTCAAAATCTTTTCCCAAAGGTAGGGGAGTCTATAACGAGGGGGCACAGATTTAAGGTGAGAGGGGAGAGATACAAAAGGATCCAGAGGGGCAATTTTTTCACTCAAAGGGTGGTGAGTGTCTGGAACGAGCTGCCAGAGGCAGTAGTAGAGGCGGGTACAATTTTGTCTTTTAAAAAGCATTTGGACAGTTACATGGGGAAGATGGGTATCGAGGGATATGGGCCAAGTGCAGGCAATTGGGACTAGCTTAGTGGTATAAACTGGGCGACATGGACATGTTGGGCCGAAGGGCCTGTTTCCATGTTGTAACTTCTATGATTCTATGATTCTATGATTACACAGGGATTGTAGGGTGTGTGAGATTACACAGGGATTGTATGGTGTGTGAGATTACACAGGGACAGGAGGGTGTGTGAGATTACACAGGGATTGTAGGGTGTGTGAGATTACACAGGAATTGTAGGATGTGTGAGATTACAGAGGGACAGCAGGGTGTGTGAGATTACACAGGGATTGTAGGGTGTGTGAGATTACATGTGAATTGTAGGGTTTGTGTGATTACAGGGATTATGGGGTGTGTGAGATTAGACAGTGATTGTAAGGTGTGTGTGATTACAGGGATTGTTAGGTGTGTGAGATTAAACAGGGATTGTTAGGTGTGTGTGATTACAGGGATTGTAGGGTGTGTGAGATTACACAGTGATTGTAGGGTGTGTGTGATTACAGGGATTGTAGGGTGTGTGTGATTACACAGGGATTGAAGGGTGTGTGAGATTACACAGGGACTGTAGGGTGTGTGTGATTACAGGGATTGTAGGGTGTGTGAGATTACTCAGGGAGTGTAGGGTGTGTCCGTTTAAAAAGGGACTGTAGGGTGCGTGAGATTACAAAGGGATTGCAGGGTGTGTGAGATTACACAGGTATTGCATGGTTTGTGTGATTGCACAGGGATTGTAGGGTGTGTTAGATTACACAAGGATTGTATGCTGTGTGAGATTACACAGTGATTGTAGGGTGTGTGAGATTACATAGGGATTGTAGGGTATGTGAGATTACACAGCGATTGTCGGGTGTGTGTGATTACAGGTGATTGTGGGGTGTGTGAAATTACACTGGGACTGTCGGGTGTGTGAGATTACAGAGGGACAGTAGGGTGTGTGAGATTACAGAGGGACAGTAGGGTGTGTGAGATTACAGAGGGACAGTAGGGTGTGTGAGATTACAGAGGGACAGTCGGGTCTGTGAGATTACACGGCGATTGTCGGGTGTGTGAGATTGCAGAGGGACAGTAGGGTGTGTGAGATTGCACGGCGATTGTAGGGTGTGTGAGATTACCGGGTTTGTAGGCTGTGTGAGATTACACAGGGACTGTAGGGTGTGTGAGATTACACAGGGATTGCAGGGTGTGTGAGTTTACACAGGAATTGAATGATGTGTGAGATTACACAGGGATTGCAGTGTGTGTGTGATTACAGGGATTGTAGGGTGTGTGAATTTACCCAGGGAATGAAGGGTGTGTGTGATTACAGGGATTGTAGAGTGTGTGAGATTACACCAGGACTGTTGGGCATGTGAGATTACACAGGGATTGTAGGGTGTGTGTGATTACACAGTGACTGGAGGGTGTGTGAGATTACACAGGAATTGTAGGGTGTGTGAGATTACACAGGGATTGTATGTTGTCTGAGATTACACAGGGAATGTAGCGTGTGTGAGATTACACAGGGATTGTAGGGTGTGTGAGATTACAGAGGGACAGAAGGGTGTGTGAGATTACAGAGGGACAGTAGGGTGTGTGAGATTACACGGTAATTGTAGGGTGTGTGAGATTACACAGGGATTGTAGGGTGTGTGAGATTACAGAGGGAAAGTAGGGTGTGTGAGATTACACAGGGATTGTAGGGCGTGTGAGATTACAGAGGGATTGTAGGATGTGTGAGATTACCGGGTTTGTCGTCTGTGTGAGATGACACAGGGACTGTAGGGTGTGTGAGATTACACAGGGATTGCAGGGTGTGTGAGATTACACAGGAATTGAATGATGTGTGAGATTACACAGGGATTGCAGTGTGTGTGTGATTACAGGGATTGTAGGGTGTGTGAATTTACCCAGGGATTGAAGGGTGTGTGTGATTACAGGGATTGTAGAGTGTGTGAGATTACACAGGGATTGTAGGATGTGTGAGATTACACAGGAATTGAAGGGTGTGTGAGATTACACAGGGATGGCAGGCTGTACAGGATACAACAGGGATAGTAGGGTTTGTGAGATAACACAGGGATTGCAGGGTCTGTGAGATTACACAGCTATTGAGGGGTGTGTGAGATTTCACAGGGACTGTAGGGTGTGTGATATTACACAGGGACTGTAGGGTGTGTGTGATTACATGGATTGTAGGGTGTGTGAGATTACACAGGGATTGTAGGGTGTGTATGATTACAGGGATTGTAGGTTGTGTGAGATTACACAGGGACTGTACAGTGTGTGAGATTTCACAGGGATTGTAGGGTGGTGAGATGACACAGGGACTGTAGGGTGTGTGAGATTACACAGGGACTCTCGGTTGTGTGAGTTTACACAGTGACTGTCGGGTGTGTGAGATTACACGGGGATTGTAGGGTGTGTGTGATTACAGGGATTGTAGGGTGTGAGAGATTACACACGGACTGTAGGGTGTGTGTGATTACACGGTGATTGTAGGGTGTGTGAGATTACACAGGGATTGAAGGGTGTGTGAGATTACATGGTTTGTAGGCTGTGTGAGATTACACAGGGACTGTAGGGTGTGTGAGATTACACACGGATTGCAGGGTGTACAGGATTACAAAGCGATAGTAGGGTTTGTGAGATTACACAGGGATTGCAGGGTGTGTCAGATAACACAGGGACTGTCGGGTTTGTGAGATTACACAGGGATTGCTGGGTGTGTGAGATTACACAGGGATTGTAGGGTGTGTGAAATTACACGGGAATTGTAGGGTGTGTGTGATTACAGTGATTGTGGGGTGTGTGAGATTAGACAGTAATTGTAGGGTGTGTGTGATTACAGGGATTGTTGGGTGTGTGAGATTACACAGGGACTGTAGGGTGTGTGTGATTACAGGGATTGTTGGGTGTGCGAGATTACACAGGGATTGTAGGGTGTGTCAGATTAAAAAGGGACTGTGGGGTGTGTGAGATTACACAGTGATTGCAGGGAGTGTGAGATTACACAGGGTTTGCAGGGTGTACAGGCTTACACAGGGTTTGTCGGGTTTGTGAGATTACACAGGGATTGCTGGGTGTGTGAGTTTACAAAAAGGATTGTCGGGAATGTGTGATTCCACAGGGATTGTAGGGTGTGTGAGATTACACAGTGATTGCAGGGAGTGTGAGATTACACAGGGTTTGCAGGGTGTACAGGCTTACACAGGGTTTGTCCGGTTTGTGAGATTACACAGGGATTGCTGGGTGTGTGAGATTACAGGGATTGTAGGGAGTATGAGATCACACAGGGATTGTATGGTGTGTGCGATTACACAGCGATTGTAGGGTATGTGTGATTGCAGGGATTGTAGGTTGTGTGAGATTACACAGTGATTGTAGGGTGTGATTGATTACACACGGACTGGAGGGTGTGTGAGATTACACAGGGATTGTAGGGTGTGTGAGATTCCACAGGGATTGTATGTTGTCTGAGATTACACACGGAATGTAGCGTGTGTAAGATTACACAGGGATTGTAGGGCGTGTGTGATTACACAGGGACAGGAGGGTATGTGAGATTACACAGGAATTGGAGGGTGTGTGAGATTACAGAGGGACAGTAGGGTGTGTGAGATTACAGAGGGACAGTAGGGTGTGTGAGATTATACGGCGATTGTAGGGTGTGTGCGATTACAGAGGGACAGTAGGGTGTGTGAGATTACACAGGGATTGTAGGGCATGTGAGATTACAGAGGGATTGTAGGATGTGTGCGATTACCGGGTTTGTAGGCTGTGTGAGATTACACAGGGACTGTAGGGTGTGTGAGATTACACAGGGGTTGCAGGATGTGTGTGATTACAGGGATTGTAGGGTGTGTGAATTTACCCAGGGAATGAATGGTGTGTGTGATTACAGGGATTGTAGAGTGTGTGAGATTACACCGGGACTGTTGGGCATGTGAGATTACACAGGGATTGTAGGGTGTGTGTGATTACACAGGGATTGTAGGGTGTGTGAGATTACAGAGGGACAGAAGGGTGTGTGAGATTACAGAGGGACAGTAGGGTGTGTGAGATTACACGGTGATTGTAGGGTGTGTGAGATTACACAGGGATTGTAGGGTGTGTGAGATTATAGAGGGAAAGTAGGGTGTGTGAGATTACACAGGGATTGTAGGGCGTGTGAGATTACAGAGGGATTGTAGGATGTGTGACATTACCGGGTTTGTAGGCTGTGTGAGATTACACAGGGACTGTAGGGTGTGTGAGATTACACAGGGATTGCAGGGTGTGTGAGATTACACATGAATTGAATGATGTGTGAGATTACACAGGGATTGCAGTGTGTGTGTGATTACAGGGATTGTAGGGTGTGTGAATTTAACCAGGGATTGAAGGGTGTGTGTGATTACAGGGATTGTAGAGTGTGTGACATTACACAGCGACTGTAGGGTGTGTGAGATTACACAGGGATTGTAGGATATGTGAGATTACACAGGAATTGAAGGGTGTGTGAGATTACACAGGGATGGCAGGCTGTACAGGATTACACAGGGATAGTAGGGTTTGTGAGATAACACAAGGATTGCAGGGTGTGTGAGATTACACAGCTATTGAGGGGTGTGTGAGATTTCACAGGGACTGTAGGGTGTGTGATATTACACAGGGACTGTAGGGTGTGTGTGATTACATGGATTGTAGGGTGTGTGAGATTACACAGGGATTGTAGGGTGTGTGTGATTACAGGGATTGTAGGTTGTGTGAGATTACACAGGGACTGTAGAGTGTGTGAGATTACATAGGGATTGTAGGGTGGTGAGATGACACAGGGACTGTAGGGTGTGTGAGATTACACAGGGACTCTCGGTTGTGTGAGTTTAAACAGTGACTGTAGGGTGTGTGAGATTACACGGGGATTGTAGGGTGTGTGTGATTACAGGGATTGTAGGGTGTGAGAGATTACACACGGACTGTAGGGTGTGTGAGATTACACGGTGATTGTAGGGTGTGTGAGATTACACAGGGATTGAAGGGTGTGTGAGATTACAGGGTTTGTAGGCTGTGTGAGATTACACAGGGACTGTAGGGTGTGTGAGATTACACTGGGATTGCAGGGTGTACAGGATTACACAGCGATAGTAGGGTTTGTGAGATTACACAGGGATTGCAGGGTGTGTCAGATTACACAGGGACTGTAGGGTGCGTGAGATTACACAGGGATTGTAGGGTGCGTGAGATTACACGGGAATTGTAGGGTGTGTGTGATTGCAGTGATTGTGGGATGTGTGAGATTACACAGGGACTGTAGGGTGTGTGTGATTACATGGATTGTAGGGTGTGTGAGATTACACAGGGATTGTAGGGTGTGTGTGATTACAGGGATTGTAGGTTGTGTGAGATTACACAGGGACTGTAGAGTGTGTGAGATTACATAGGGATTGTAGGGTGGTGAGATGACACAGGGACTGTAGGGTGTGTGAGATTACACAGGGACTCTAGGTTGTGTGAGATTAAACAGTGACTGTAGGGTGTGTGAGATTACACGGGGATTGTAGGGTGTGTGTGATTACAGGGATTGTAGGGTGTGAGAGATTACACACGGACTGTAGGGTGTGTGAGATTACACGGTGATTGTAGGGTGTGTGAGATTACACAGGGATTGTAGGGTGTGTGTGATTACAGGGATTGTTGGGTGTGTGAGATTACACAGGAATTGTAGGGTGTGTGTGATTACAGGGATTGTTGGGTGTGCGAGATTACACAGGGATTGTAGGGTGTGTCAGATTAAAAAGGGACTGTGGGGTGTGTGAGCTTACACAGTGATTGCAGGGAGTGTGAGATTACACAGGTATTGCAGGGTGTGTGAGATTACACAATGATTGTAGGGTGTGTGAGATTACATTGGGATTGTAGGGTGTGAGAGATTACACACGGACTGTAGGGTGTGTGAGATTACACGGTGATTGTAGGGTGTGTGAGATTACACAGGGATTGAAGGGTGTGTGAGATTACAGGGTTTGTAGGCTGTGTGAGATTACACAGGGACTGTAGGGTGTGTGAGATTACACTGGGATTGCAGGGTGTACAGGATTACACAGCGATAGTAGGGTTTGTGAGATTACACAGGGATTGCAGGGTGTGTCAGATTACACAGGGACTGTAGGGTGCGTGAGATTACACAGGGATTGTAGGGTGCGTGAGATTACACGGGAATTGTAGCGTGTGTGTGATTACAGGGATTGTAGGGTGTGTGAGATAACACAGGGATTGTAGGTTGTGTGTGATTACACAGGGTTTGTAGGGTTCGTGAGATTACACAGGGATTGTAGGGTGTGTGAGATTACATAGGGATTGTAGGGTGTGTGAGTTTACAAAAAGGATTGTCGGGAATGTGTGATTCCACAGGGATTGTAGGGTGTGTGAGATTACACAGGGATTGAAGGATGTGTGAGATTACACAGGGATTGTAGGGTGTGTGTGATTACAGGGATTGTTGGGTGTGTGAGATTACACAGGAATTGTAGGGTGTGTGTGATTACAGGGATTGTTGGGTGTGCGAGATTACACAGGGATTGTAGGGTGTGTCAGATTAAAAAGGGACTGTGGGGTGTGTGATCTTACACAGTGATTGCAGGGAGTGTGAGATTACACAGGTATTGCAGGGTGTGTGAGATTACACAATGATTGTAGGGTGTGTGAGATTACATTGGGATTGTAGGGTGTGTGAGATTACAGGGGTTGTAGGGTGTATGAGATCACACAGGGTTTGTAGGGTGTGTGCGATTACACAGGAATTGAATGATGTGTGTGATTACACAGGGATTGCAGTGTGTGTGTGATTACAGGGATTGTAGGGTGTGTGAATTTACCCAGGGAATGAATGGTGTGTGTGATTACAGGGATTGTAGAGTGTGTGAGATTACACCAGGACTGTTGGGCATGTGAGATTACACAGGGATTGTAGGGTGTGCGTGATTACACAGGGACTGGAGGGTGTGTGAGATTACACAGGGATTGTAGGGTGTGTGAGATTACACAGGGATTGTATGTTGTCTGAGATTACACAGGGAATGTAGCGTGTGTGAGATTACACAGGGATTGTAGGGTGTGTGAGATTACAGAGGGACAGAAGGGTGTGTGAGATTACAGAGGGACAGTAGGGTGTGTGAGATTACACGGTGATTGTAGGGTGTGTGAGATTATAGAGGGAAAGTAGGGTGTGTGAGATTACACATGGATTGTAGGGCGTGTGTGATTACAGAGGGATTGTAGGATGTGTGAGATTACCGCGTTTGTAGGCTGTGTGAGATTACACAGGGACTGTAGGGTGTGTGAGATTACACAGGGATTGCAGGGTGTGTGAGATTACACAGGAATTGAATGATGTGTGAGATTACACAGGGATTGCAGTGTGTGTGTGATTACAGGGATTGTAGGGTGTGTGAATTTACCCAGGGATTGAAGGGTGTGTGTGATTACAGGGATTGTAGAGTGTGTGACATTACACAGCGACTGTAGGGTGTGTGAGATTACACAGGGATTGTAGGATGTGTGAGATTACACAGGAATTGAAGGGTGTGTGAGATTACACAGGGATGGCAGGCTGTACAGGATTACACAGGGATAGTAGGGTTTGTGAGATAACACAAGGATTGCAGGGTGTGTGAGA
Organism: Heptranchias perlo; assembly: GCF_035084215.1. Lineage (NCBI taxonomy): Eukaryota > Metazoa > Chordata > Chondrichthyes > Hexanchiformes > Hexanchidae > Heptranchias > Heptranchias perlo. The sequence goes on along the minus strand of NW_027139299.1, from coordinate 241,828 downwards.
TTACACAGCTATTGAGGGGTGTGTGAGATTTCACAGGGACTGTAGGGTGTGTGATATTACACAGGGACTGTAGGGTGTGTGTGATTACATGGATTGTAGGGTGTGTGAGATTACACAGGGATTGTAGGGTGTGTGTGATTACAGGGATTGTAGGTTGTGTGAGATTACACAGCGACTGTAGAGTGTGTGAGATTACATAGGGATTGTAGGGTGGTGAGATGACACAGGGACTGTAGGGTGTGTGAGATTACACAGGGACTCTAGGTTGTGTGAGTTTACACAGTGACTGTAGGGTGTGTGAGATTACACGGGCATTGTAGGGTGTGTGTGATTACAGGGATTGTAGGGTGTGAGAGATTACACACGGACTGTAGGGTGTGTGAGATTACACGGTGATTGTAGGGTGTGTGAGATTACACAGGGATTGAAGGGTGTGTGAGATTACAGGGTTTGTAGGCTGTGTGAGATTACACAGGGACTGTAGGGTGTGTGAGATTACACTGGGATTGCAGGGTGTACAGGATTACACAGCGATAGTAGGGTTTGTGAGATTACACAGGGATTGCAGGTGTGTCAGATTACACAGGGACTGTAGGGTGCGTGAGATTACACAGGGATTGTAGGGTGTGTGAGATTACACAGGGATTGAAGGGTGTGTGAGATTACAGGGTTTGTAGGCTGTGTGAGATTACACAGGGACTGTAGGGTGTGTGAGATTACACTGGGATTGCAGGGTGTACAGGATTACACAGCGATAGTAGGGTTTGTGAGATTACACAGGGATTGCAGGGTGTGTCAGATTACACAGGGACTGTAGGGTGCGTGAGATTACACAGGGATTGTAGGATGCGTGAGATTACACGGGAATTGTAGGGTGTGTGTGATTGCAGTGATTGTGGGATGTGTGAGATTACACAGGGACTGTAGGGTGTGTGTGATTACATGGATTGTAGGGTGTGTGAGATTACACAGGGATTGTAGGGTGTGTGTGATTACAGGGATTGTAGGTTGTGTGAGATTACACAGGGACTGTAGAGTGTGTGAGATTACATAGGGATTGTAGGGTGGTGAGATGACACAGGGACTGTAGGGTGTGTGAGATTACACAGGGACTCTAGGTTGCGTGAGATTAAACAGTGACTGTAGGGTGTGTGAGATTACACGGGGATTGTAGGGTGTGTGTGATTACAGGGATTGTAGGGTGTGAGTGATTACACACGGACTGTAGGGTGTGTGAGATTACACGGTGATTGTAGGGTGTGTGAGATTACACAGGGATTGTAGGGTGTGTGTGATTACAGGGATTGTTGGGTGTGTGAGATTACACAGGAATTGTAGGGTGTGTGTGATTACAGGGATTGTTGGGTGTGCGAGATTACACAGGGATTGTAGGGTGTGTCAGATTAAAAAGGGACTGTGGGGTGTGTGAGCTTACACAGTGATTGCAGGGAGTGTGAGATTACACAGGTATTGCAGGGTGTGTGAGATTACACAATGATTGTAGGGTGTGTGAGATTACATTGGGATTGTAGGGTGTGAGAGATTACACACGGACTGTAGGGTGTGTGAGATTACACGGTGATTGTAGGGTGTGTGAGATTACACAGGGATTGAAGGGTGTGTGAGATTACAGGGTTTGTAGGCTGTGTGAGATTACACAGGGACTGTAGGGTGTGTGAGATTACACTGGGATTGCAGGGTGTACAGGATTACACAGCGATAGTAGGGTTTGTGAGATTACACAGGGATTGCAGGGTGTGTCAGATTACACAGGGACTGTAGGGTGCGTGAGATTACACAGGGATTGTAGGGTGCGTGAGATTACACGGGAATTGTAGCGTGTGTGTGATTACAGGGATTGTAGGGTGTGTGAGATTACATAGGGATTGTAGGGTGTGTGAGTTTACAAAAAGGATTGTCGGGAATGTGTGATTCCACAGGGATTGTAGGGTGTGTGAGATTACACAGGGATTGAAGGATGTGTGAGATTACACAGGGATTGTAGCGTGTGTGAGATTACACAGGGATTGTAGGGTGTGTGTGATTACAGGGATTGTTGGGTGTGTGAGATTACACAGGAATTGTAGGGTGTGTGTGATTACAGGGATTGTTGGGTGTGCGAGATTACACAGGGATTGTAGGGTGTGTCAGATTAAAAAGGGACTGTGGGGTGTGTGATCTTACACAGTGATTGCAGGGAGTGTGAGATTACACAGGTATTGCAGGGTGTGTGAGATTACACAATGATTGTAGGGTGTGTGAGATTACATTGGGATTGTAGGGTGTGTGAGATTACAGGGGTTGTAGGGTGTATGAGATCACACAGGGTTTGTAGGGTGTGTGCGATTACACAGGAATTGAATGATGTGTGTGATTACACAGGGATTGCAGTGTGTGTGTGATTACAGGGATTGTAGGGTGTGTGAATTTACCCAGGGAATGAATGGTGTGTGTGATTACAGGGATTGTAGAGTGTGTGAGATTACACCAGGACTGTTGGGCATGTGAGATTACACAGGGATTGTAGGGTGTGCGTGATTACACAGGGACTGGAGGGTGTGTGAGATTACACAGGGATTGTAGGGTGTGTGAGATTACACAGGGATTGTATGTTGTCTGAGATTACACAGGGAATGTAGCGTGTGTGAGATTACACAGGGATTGTAGGGTGTGTGAGATTACAGAGGGACAGAAGGGTGTGTGAGATTACAGAGGGACAGTAGGGTGTGTGAGATTACACGGTGATTGTAGGGTGTGTGAGATTATAGAGGGAAAGTAGGGTGTGTGAGATTACACATGGATTGTAGGGCGTGTGTGATTACAGAGGGATTGTAGGATGTGTGAGATTACCGGGTTTGTAGCCTGTGTGAGATTACACAGGGACTGTAGGGTGTGTGAGATTACACAGGGATTGCAGGGTGTGTGAGATTACACAGGAATTGAATGATGTGTGAGATTACACAGGGATTGCAGTGTGTGTGTGATTACAGGGATTGTAGGGTGTGTGAATTTACCCAGGGATTGAAGGGTGTGTGTGATTACAGGGATTGTAGAGTGTGTGACATTACACAGCGACTGTAGGGTGTGTGAGATTACACAGGGATTGTAGGATGTGTGAGATTACACAGGAATTGAAGGGTGTGTGAGATTACACAGGGATGGCAGGCTGTACAGGATTACACAGGGATAGTAGGGTTTGTGAGATAACACAAGGATTGCAGGGTGTGTGAGATTACACAGCTATTGAGGGGTGTGTGAGATTTCACAGGGACTGTAGGGTGTGTGATATTACACAGGGACTGTAGGGTGTGTGTGATTACATGGATTGTAGGGTGTGTGAGATTACACAGGGATTGTAGGGTGTGTGTGATTACAGGGATTGTAGGTTGTGTGAGATTACACAGCGACTGTAGAGTGTGTGAGATTACATAGGGATTGTAGGGTGGTGAGATGACACAGGGACTGTAGGGTGTGTGAGATTACACAGGGACTCTAGGTTGTGTGAGTTTACACAGTGACTGTAGGGTGTGTGAGATTACACGGGCATTGTAGGGTGTGTGTGATTACAGGGATTGTAGGGTGTGAGAGATTACACACGGACTGTAGGGTGTGTGAGATTACACGGTGATTGTAGGGTGTGTGAGATTACACAGGGATTGAAGGGTGTGTGAGATTACAGGGTTTGTAGGCTGTGTGAGATTACACAGGGACTGTAGGGTGTGTGAGATTACACTGGGATTGCAGGGTGTACAGGATTACACAGCGATAGTAGGGTTTGTGAGATTACACAGGGATTGCAGGGTGTGTCAGATTACACAGGGACTGTAGGGTGCGTGAGATTACACAGGGATTGTAGGGTGTGTGAGATTACACGGGAATTGTAGGGTGTGTGTGATTACAGGGATTGTGGGATGTGTGAGATTCCACAGGGATTGTAGTGTGTGTGTGATTACACAGGGATTGTAGGGTGTGTGAGATAACACAGGGATTGTAGGTTGTGTGTGATTACACAGGGTTTGTAGGGTTCGTGTGATTACACAGGGATTGTAGGGTGTGTGAGATTACACAGGGATTGTAGGGTGTGTCAGATTAAAAAGGGACTGTGGGGTGTGTGAGATTACACAGTGATTGCAGGGAGTGTGAGATTACACAGGGTTTGCAGGGTGTACAGGTTTACACAGGGTTTGTCGGGTTTGTGAGATTACACAGGGATTGCTGGGTGTGTGAGATTACACAGGTATTGCAGGGTGTGTGAGATTACACAATGATTGTAGGGTGTGTGAGATTACATAGGGATTGTAGGGTGTGTGAGATTACAGGGGTTGTAGGGTGTATGAGATCACACAGGGTTTGTAGGGTGTGTGCGATTCCACAGCGATTGTAGGGTATGTGTGATTACAGGGATTGTGGGGTGTGTGAGATTACACCGGGACTGCAGGGTGTGTGAGATTACACAGGGATTGTAGGGTGTGTGAGATCACACAGGGTTTGTAGGGTGTGTGTGATTACAGGGATTGTAGGGTGAGTGAGATTACACAGGGATTGTGGGGTGTGTGAGATTACACAGGGACTGTGGGGTGTGTGAGATTACACAGGGATTGTAGGGTGTGTGTGATTACAGGGATTGTAGGGTGAGTGAGATTACACAGGGATTGAAGGGTGTGTGCGATTACGCAGGGATTGTAGGGTGTCTGAGATTACACAGGGATGGTAAGGTGTGTGAGATTACACAGGGACTGTAGGGACTTTTTGATTACAGGGATTGTAGGGTATGTGTGATTACAGGGTTTGTTAGGTGTGTGAGTTTACACAGGTATTGTAGGGTGTGTGTGATTACGGGGATTGTAGGGTGTGTGAGATTACACAGGGATTGTGGGGTGTGTGTGATTACAGGGATTGTAAGGTGTGTGAGATTACACAGGGATTGTAGAGTGTGCGTGATTACACATCGACTGTAGGGTGTGTGAGATTCCACAGGGATTGAAGGGTGTGTGCGATTACACAGGGATTGTAGGGTGTCTGAGATTACACAGGGATGGTAAGGTGTGTGAGATTACACAGGGACTGTAGGGTGTTTTTGATTACAGGGATTGTAGGGTGTGTGAGATTATACAGGGAGTGTAGGGTGTGTCAGATTACACAGGAATTGTAGGGTGTGTGAGATTACAGAGGGACAGAAGGGTGTGTGAGATTACACAGGGATTGCAGGGAGTGTGAGATTACACAGGGATTGCAGGGTGTACAGGATTACACAGGGATTGTTGGGTTTGTGAGATTACACAGGGATTGCAGGGTGTGTGAGATTACACAGGTATTGCATGGTGTGTGTGATTACACAGGGATTGTAGGGTGTGTTAGATTGCACAAGGATTGTATGGTGTGTGAGATTACACAGTGATTGTAGGGTGTGTGAGATTATACAGCGATTTTAGGGTGTGTCTGATTACAGGGATTGTGGGGTGTGTGAAATTACACAGGGAATGAAGGGTGTGTGAGATTAAACAGGGATTGTTGGGTGTGTGAGATTACACCGGGACTGTTGGGCATGTGAGATGACACAGGGATTGTAGGGTGTGTGTGATTACATCGGGATTGTAGGGTGTGTGAGATTACATAGGGATTGTAGGGTGTGTGAGATTACACAGGAAATGTAGCGTGTGTGAGATTACACAGAGATTGTCGGGTGTGTGTGATTAAACAGGGACAGGAGGGTGTGTGAGATTACACAGGGATTGTAGGGTGTGTGAGATTACAGAGGGAAAGTAGGGTGTGTGAGATTACACAGGGACTGTAGGGCGTGTGAGATTACAGAGGGATTGTAGGACGTGTGAGATTACACAGGGATTGTAGGGAGGGTGAGATTACACAGGGATTGTCGGGTATGTGAGAAAACATCGGGATTGTATGGGTATGTGAGATTACAAAGGGACTGTATGCTGTGTGCGATTACAGGGATTGTAGGGTGTGTGAGATTACACAGGGATTGTAGGGTGTGTCTGATTACACAGGGAATGCAGGGTGTGTGAGATTACACAGCGACTGTAGGGTGTGTGAGATCACACAGGGTTTGTAGGGTGTGTGTGATTACAGGGATTGTAGGGTGAGTGAGATTACACAGGGATTGTGGGGTGTGTGAGATTACACAGGGACTGTGGGGTGTGTGAGATTACACAGGGATTGTAGGGTGTGTGTGATTACAGGGATTGTAGGGTGAGTGAGATTACACAGGGATTGAAGGGTGTGTGCGATTACGCAGGGATTGTAGGGTGTCTGAGATTACACAGGGATGGTAAGGTGTGTGAGATCACACAGGGTTTGTAGGGTGTGTGCGATTCCACAGCGATTGTAGGGTATGTGTGATTACAGGGATTGTGGGGTGTGTGAGATTACACCGGGACTGCAGGGTGTGTGAGATTACACAGGGATTGTAGGGTGTGTGAGATCACACAGGGTTTGTAGGGTGTGTGTGATTACAGGGATTGTAGGGTGAGTGAGATTACACAGGGATTGAAGGGTGTGTGTGATTACACAGGGATTGTAGGGTGTGTGAGATCACACAGGGTTTGTAGGGTGTGTGTGATTACAGGGATTGTAGGGTGAGTGAGATTACACAGGGATTGTGGGGTGTGTGAGATTACACAGGGACTGTGGGGTGTGTGAGATTACACAGGGATTGTAGGGTGTGTGTGATTACAGGGATTGTAGGGTGAGTGAGATTACACAGGGATTGAAGGGTGTGTGCGATTACGCAGGGATTGTAGGGTGTCTGAGATTACACAGGGATGGTAAGGTGTGTGAGATTACACAGGGACTGTAGGGACTTTTTGATTACAGGGATTGTAGGGTATGTGTGATTACAGGGTTTGTTAGGTGTGTGAGTTTACACAGGTATTGTAGGGTGTGTGTGATTACGGGGATTGTAGGGTGTGTGAGATTACACAGGGATTGTGGGGTGTGTGTGATTACAGGGATTGTAAGGTGTGTGAGATTACACAGGGATTGTAGGGTGTGCGTGATTACACATCGACTGTAGGGTGTGTGAGATTCCACAGGGATTGAAGGGTGTGTGCGATTACACAGGGATTGTAGGGTGTCTGAGATTACACAGGGATGGTAAGGTGTGTGAGATTACACAGGGACTGTAGGGTGTTTTTGATTACAGGGATTGTAGGGTGTGTGAGATTATACAGGGAGTGTAGGGTGTGTCAGATTACACAGGAATTGTAGGGTGTGTGAGATTACAGAGGGACAGAAGGGTGTGTGAGATTACACAGGGATTGCAGGGAGTGTGAGATTACACAGGGATTGCAGGGTGTACAGGATTACACAGGGATTGTTGGGTTTGTGAGATTACACAGGGATTGCAGGGTGTGTGAGATTACACAGGTATTGCATGGTGTGTGTGATTACACAGGGATTGTAGGGTGTGTGAGATTATACAGCGATTTTAGGGTGTGTCTGATTACAGGGATTGTAGGGTGTGTTAGATTGCACAAGGATTGTATGGTGTGTGAGATTACACAGTGATTGTAGGGTGTGTGAGATTATACAGCGATTTTAGGGTGTGTCTGATTACAGGGATTGTGGGGTGTGTGAAATTACACAGGGAATGAAGGGTGTGTGAGATTAAACAGGGATTGTTGGGTGTGTGAGATTACACCGGGACTGTTGGGCATGTGAGATGACACAGGGATTGTAGGGTGTGTGTGATTACATCGGGATTGTAGGGTGTGTGAGATTACATAGGGATTGTAGGGTGTGTGAGATTACACAGGAAATGTAGCGTGTGTGAGATTACACAGAGATTGTCGGGTGTGTGTGATTAAACAGGGACAGGAGGGTGTGTGAGATTACACAGGGATTGTAGGGTGTGTGAGATTACAGAGGGAAAGTAGGGTGTGTGAGATTACACAGGGATTGTAGGGCGTGTGAGATTACAGAGGGATTGTAGGACGTGTGAGATTACACAGGGATTGTAGGGAGGGTGAGATTACACAGGGATTGTCGGGTATGTGAGAAAACATCGGGATTGTATGGGTATGTGAGATTACAAAGGGACTGTATGCTGTGTGCGATTACAGGGATTGTAGGGTGTGTGAGATTACACAGGGATTGTAGGGTGTGTCTGATTACACAGGGAATGCAGGGTGTGTGAGATTACACAGCGACTGTTGGGTGTGTGAGATTACACAGGGATTGTAGTGTGTGTGAGATTACACAGGGATTGTAGCATGTGTGAGATTACACAGGGATTGTTGGGTGTGTGCGACTACGCAGGGATTGTAGGGTGTGTGTGATTACAGGGATTGTAGGGTGTGTGAGATTACACAGCGATTGTGGGGTGTGTGACATTACACTGGTGCTGCAGGGTGTGTGTGATTACAGGGATTGTAGGGTGTGTTAGATTACAGGGGCTGTAGGGTGTGTGAGATTACACAGCGATTGTCGGGTGTGTGTGATTACAGGGATTGTGGGGTGTGTGAGATTACACAGGGATTGTAGGGTGTGTGTGATTACAGGGATTGTAGGGTGTGTGAGATTACACCGGGACTGTTGGGCATGTGAGATTTCACAGGGATTGTAGGGTGTGTGTGATTACACAGGGACTGGAGGGTGTGTGAGATTACACATGGATTGTAGGGTGTGTGAGATTACACAGGGATTGTATGGTGTCTGAGACTACACAGGAAATGTAGCGTGTGTAAGATTACAGGGATTGTGGGTTGTGTGAAATTACACAGGGACTGTAGGGTGTGTGTGATTACAGGGATTGTAGGGTGTGTGAGATTACACCGGGACTGTTGGGCATGTGAGATGACACAGGGTTTGTCGGGTGTGTGTGATTACACAGGGATTGTAGGGTGTGTGAGATTACATAGGGATTGTATTGTATCTGAGATTACACAGGTAATGTAGCGTGTGTGAAATTACACAGGGACAGGAGGGTGTGTGATATTACACAGGAATTGTAGGGTGTGTGTGATTACACAGGGACAGGAGGGTGTGTGATATTACACAGGAATTGTAGGGTGTGTGTGATTACACAGGGACAGGAGGGTGTGTGATATTACACAGGAATTGTAGGGTGTGTGTGATTACACAGGGACAGGAGGGTGTGTGATATTACACAGGAATTGTAGGGTGTGTGTGATTACACAGGGACAGGAGGGTGTGTGATATTACACAGGAATTGTAGGGTGTGTGAGATTACAGAGGGACAGTAGGGTGTGTGAGATTACACAGGGACTGTAGGGCGTGTGAGATTACAGAGGGATTGTAGGATGTGTGAGATTACACAGGGATTGTAGGGTATGGGAGATAACATCGGGATTGTAGGGTATGTGAGATTACAAAGGGACTGTATGCTGTGTGCGATTACAGGGATTGTAGGGTGTGTGAGATTACACAGTGATTACAGGGTGTGTCTGATTACACAGGTAATGCAGGGTGTGTGAGATTACACAGCGACTGTAGGGTGTGTGCGATTACACAGGGATTGTAGTGTGTGTGAGATTACACAGGGATTGTAGCATGTGTGAGATTACACAGGGATTGTTGGGTGTGTGCGACTACACAGGAATTGTAGGGTGTGTGTGATTACAGGGATTGTAGGGTGTGTGAGATTACACAGCGATTGTAGGGTGTGTGTGATTACAGTGATTGTAGGGTGTGTGCGATTATACAAGGATTGAAGGGTATGTGAGGATACACAGGGATTGAAGGGTGTGTGAGATAACACAGGGATTGTGGCGTGTGTGAGATTACACTGGTGCTGTAGGGTGTGTGTGATTACAGGGATTGTAGGGTGTGTGAGATTACAGGGGCTGTAGGGTGTGTGAGATTACACAGCGATTGTAGGGTGTTTGTGATTACAGGGAATGTGGGGTGTGTGAAATTACACCGGGACTGTAGTGTGTGTGAGATTACACAGGGATTGTAGGGTGTGTGTGATTACAGGGATTGTAGGGTGTGTGAGATTACACCGGGACTGTTGGGCATGTGAGATTTCACAGGGATTGTAGGGTGTGTGTGATTGCACAGGGACTGGAGGGTGCGTGAGATTACACAGGGATTGTAGGGTGTGTGAGATTACACGGGAATTGTAGGGTGTGTGTGATTACAGGGATTGTGGGATGTGTGAGATTCCACAGGGATTGTAGTGTGTGTGTGATTACACAGGGATTGTAGGGTGTGTGAGATAACACAGGGATTGTAGGTTGTGTGTGATTACACAGGGTTTGTAGGGTTCGTGTGATTACACAGGGATTGTAGGGTGTGTGAGATTACACAGGGATTGTAGGGTGTGTCAGATTAAAAAGGGACTGTGGGGTGTGTGAGATTACACAGTGATTGCAGGGAGTGTGAGATTACACAGGGTTTGCAGGGTGTACAGGTTTACACAGGGTTTGTCGGGTTTGTGAGATTACACAGGGATTGCTGGGTGTGTGAGATTACACAGGTATTGCAGGGTGTGTGAGATTACACAATGATTGTAGGGTGTGTGAGATTACATAGGGATTGTAGGGTGTGTGAGATTACAGGGGTTGTAGGGTGTATGAGATCACACAGGGTTTGTAGGGTGTGTGCGATTCCACAGCGATTGTAGGGTATGTGTGATTACAGGGATTGTGGGGTGTGTGAGATTACACCGGGACTGCAGGGTGTGTGAGATTACACAGGGATTGTAGGGTGTGTGAGATCACACAGGGTTTGTAGGGTGTGTGTGATTACAGGGATTGTAGGGTGAGTGAGATTACACAGGGATTGTGGGGTGTGTGAGATTACACAGGGACTGTGGGGTGTGTGAGATTACACAGGGATTGTAGGGTGTGTGTGATTACAGGGATTGTAGGGTGAGTGAGATTACACAGGGATTGAAGGGTGTGTGCGATTACGCAGGGATTGTAGGGTGTCTGAGATTACACAGGGATGGTAAGGTGTGTGAGATTACACAGGGACTGTAGGGACTTTTTGATTACAGGGATTGTAGGGTATGTGTGATTACAGGGTTTGTTAGGTGTGTGAGTTTACACAGGTATTGTAGGGTGTGTGTGATTACGGGGATTGTAGGGTGTGTGAGATTACACAGGGATTGTGGGGTGTGTGTGATTACAGGGATTGTAAGGTGTGTGAGATTACACAGGGATTGTAGAGTGTGCGTGATTACACATCGACTGTAGGGTGTGTGAGATTCCACAGGGATTGAAGGGTGTGTGCGATTACACAGGGATTGTAGGGTGTCTGAGATTACACAGGGATGGTAAGGTGTGTGAGATTACACAGGGACTGTAGGGTGTTTTTGATTACAGGGATTGTAGGGTGTGTGAGATTATACAGGGAGTGTAGGGTGTGTCAGATTACACAGGAATTGTAGGGTGTGTGAGATTACAGAGGGACAGAAGGGTGTGTGAGATTACACAGGGATTGCAGGGAGTGTGAGATTACACAGGGATTGCAGGGTGTACAGGATTACACAGGGATTGTTGGGTTTGTGAGATTACACAGGGATTGCAGGGTGTGTGAGATTACACAGGTATTGCATGGTGTGTGTGATTACACAGGGATTGTAGGGTGTGTTAGATTGCACAAGGATTGTATGGTGTGTGAGATTACACAGTGATTGTAGGGTGTGTGAGATTATACAGCGATTTTAGGGTGTGTCTGATTACAGGGATTGTGGGGTGTGTGAAATTACACAGGGAATGAAGGGTGTGTGAGATTAAACAGGGATTGTTGGGTGTGTGAGATTACACCGGGACTGTTGGGCATGTGAGATGACACAGGGATTGTAGGGTGTGTGTGATTACATCGGGATTGTAGGGTGTGTGAGATTACATAGGGATTGTAGGGTGTGTGAGATTACACAGGAAATGTAGCGTGTGTGAGATTACACAGAGATTGTCGGGTGTGTGTGATTAAACAGGGACAGGAGGGTGTGTGAGATTACACAGGGATTGTAGGGTGTGTGAGATTACAGAGGGAAAGTAGGGTGTGTGAGATTACACAGGGACTGTAGGGCGTGTGAGATTACAGAGGGATTGTAGGACGTGTGAGATTACACAGGGATTGTAGGGAGGGTGAGATTACACAGGGATTGTCGGGTATGTGAGAAAACATCGGGATTGTATGGGTATGTGAGATTACAAAGGGACTGTATGCTGTGTGCGATTACAGGGATTGTAGGGTGTGTGAGATTACACAGGGATTGTAGGGTGTGTCTGATTACACAGGGAATGCAGGATGTGTGAGATTACACAGCGACTGTAGGGTGTGTGAGATCACACAGGGTTTGTAGGGTGTGTGTGATTACAGGGATTGTAGGGTGAGTGAGATTACACAGGGATTGTGGGGTGTGTGAGATTACACAGGGACTGTGGGGTGTGTGAGATTACACAGGGATTGTAGGGTGTGTGTGATTACAGGGATTGTAGGGTGAGTGAGATTACACAGGGATTGAAGGGTGTGTGCGATTACGCAGGGATTGTAGGGTGTCTGAGATTACACAGGGATGGTAAGGTGTGTGAGATCACACAGGGTTTGTAGGGTGTGTGCGATTCCACAGCGATTGTAGGGTATGTGTGATTACAGGGATTGTGGGGTGTGTGAGATTACACCGGGACTGCAGGGTGTGTGAGATTACACAGGGATTGTAGGGTGTGTGAGATCACACAGGGTTTGTAGGGTGTGTGTGATTACAGGGATTGTAGGGTGAGTGAGATTACACAGGGATTGAAGGGTGTGTGTGATTACACAGGGATTGTAGGGTGTGTGAGATCACACAGGGTTTGTAGGGTGTGTGTGATTACAGGGATTGTAGGGTGAGTGAGATTACACAGGGATTGTGGGGTGTGTGAGATTACACAGGGACTGTGGGGTGTGTGAGATTACACAGGGATTGTAGGGTGTGTGTGATTACAGGGATTGTAGGGTGAGTGAGATTACACAGGGATTGAAGGGTGTGTGCGATTACGCAGGGATTGTAGGGTGTCTGAGATTACACAGGGATGGTAAGGTGTGTGAGATTACACAGGGACTGTAGGGACTTTTTGATTACAGGGATTGTAGGGTATGTGTGATTACAGGGTTTGTTAGGTGTGTGAGTTTACACAGGTATTGTAGGGTGTGTGTGATTACGGGGATTGTAGGGTGTGTGAGATTACACAGGGATTGTGGGGTGTGTGTGATTACAGGGATTGTAAGGTGTGTGAGATTACACAGGGATTGTAGGGTGTGCGTGATTACACATCGACTGTAGGGTGTGTGAGATTCCACAGGGATTGAAGGGTGTGTGCGATTACACAGGGATTGTAGGGTGTCTGAGATTACACAGGGATGGTAAGGTGTGTGAGATTACACAGGGACTGTAGGGTGTTTTTGATTACAGGGATTGTAGGGTGTGTGAGATTATACAGGGAGTGTAGGGTGTGTCAGATTACACAGGAATTGTAGGGTGTGTGAGATTACAGAGGGACAGAAGGGTGTGTGAGATTACACAGGGATTGCAGGGAGTGTGAGATTACACAGGGATTGCAGGGTGTACAGGATTACACAGGGATTGTTGGGTTTGTGAGATTACACAGGGATTGCAGGGTGTGTGAGATTACACAGGTATTGCATGGTGTGTGTGATTACACAGGGATTGTAGGGTGTGTTAGATTGCACAAGGATTGTATGGTGTGTGAGATTACACAGTGATTGTAGGGTGTGTGAGATTATACAGCGATTTTAGGGTGTGTCTGATTACAGGGATTGTGGGGTGTGTGAAATTACACAGGGAATGAAGGGTGTGTGAGATTAAACAGGGATTGTTGGGTGTGTGAGATTACACCGGGACTGTTGGGCATGTGAGATGACACAGGGATTGTAGGGTGTGTGTGATTACATCGGGATTGTAGGGTGTGTGAGATTACATAGGGATTGTAGGGTGTGTGAGATTACACAGGAAATGTAGCGTGTGTGAGATTACACAGAGATTGTCGGGTGTGTGTGATTAAACAGGGACAGGAGGGTGTGTGAGATTACACAGGGATTGTAGGGTGTGTGAGATTACAGAGGGAAAGTAGGGTGTGTGAGATTACACAGGGATTGTAGGGCGTGTGAGATTACAGAGGGATTGTAGGACGTGTGAGATTACACAGGGATTGTAGGGAGGGTGAGATTACACAGGGATTGTCGGGTATGTGAGAAAACATCGGGATTGTATGGGTATGTGAGATTACAAAGGGACTGTATGCTGTGTGCGATTACAGGGATTGTAGGGTGTGTGAGATTACACAGGGATTGTAGGGTGTGTCTGATTACACAGGGAATGCAGGGTGTGTGAGATTACACAGCGACTGTTGGGTGTGTGAGATTACACAGGGATTGTAGTGTGTGTGAGATTACACAGGGATTGTAGCATGTGTGAGATTACACAGGGATTGTTGGGTGTGTGCGACTACGCAGGGATTGTAGGGTGTGTGTGATTACAGGGATTGTAGGGTGTGTGAGATTACACAGCGATTGTGGGGTGTGTGACATTACACTGGTGCTGCAGGGTGTGTGTGATTACAGGGATTGTAGGGTGTGTTAGATTACAGGGGCTGTAGGGTGTGTGAGATTACACAGCGATTGTCGGGTGTGTGTGATTACAGGGATTGTGGGGTGTGTGAGATTACACAGGGATTGTAGGGTGTGTGTGATTACAGGGATTGTAGGGTGTGTGAGATTACACCGGGACTGTTGGGCATGTGAGATTTCACAGGGATTGTAGGGTGTGTGTGATTACACAGGGACTGGAGGGTGTGTGAGATTACACATGGATTGTAGGGTGTGTGAGATTACACAGGGATTGTATGGTGTCTGAGACTACACAGGAAATGTAGCGTGTGTAAGATTACAGGGATTGTGGGTTGTGTGAAATTACACAGGGACTGTAGGGTGTGTGTGATTACAGGGATTGTAGGGTGTGTGAGATTACACCGGGACTGTTGGGCATGTGAGATGACACAGGGTTTGTCGGGTGTGTGTGATTACACAGGGATTGTAGGGTGTGTGAGATTACATAGGGATTGTATTGTATCTGAGATTACACAGGTAATGTAGCGTGTGTGAAATTACACAGGGATTGTAGGGTGTGTGAGATTACACAGGGACAGGAGGGTGTGTGATATTACACAGGAATTGTAGGGTGTGTGTGATTACACAGGGACAGGAGGGTGTGTGAGATTACAGAGGGACAGTAGGGTGTGTTAGATTACACGGCGATTGTAGGGTGTGTGAGATTACACAGGGATTGTAGGGTGTGAGAGATTACAGAGGGAAAGTAGGGTGTGTGAGATTACACAGGGACTGTAGGGCGTGTGAGATTACAGAGGGATTGTAGGATGTGTGAGATTACACAGGGATTGTAGGGTATGGGAGATAACATCGGGATTGTAGGGTATGTGAGATTACAAAGGGACTGTATGCTGTGTGCGATTACAGGGATTGTAGGGTGTGTGAGATTACACAGTGATTACAGGGTGTGTCTGATTACACAGGGAATGCAGGGTGTGTGAGATTACACAGCGACTGTAGGGTGTGTGCGATTATACAAGGATTGAAGGGTATGTGAGGATACACAGGGATTGAAGGGTGTGTGAGATAACACAGGGATTGTGGCGTGTGTGAGATTACACTGGTGCTGTAGGGTGTGTGTGATTACAGGGATTGTAGGGTGTGTGAGATTACAGGGGCTGTAGGGTGTGTGAGATTACACAGCGATTGTAGGGTGTTTGTGATTACAGGGAATGT
Organism: Heptranchias perlo; assembly: GCF_035084215.1. Lineage (NCBI taxonomy): Eukaryota > Metazoa > Chordata > Chondrichthyes > Hexanchiformes > Hexanchidae > Heptranchias > Heptranchias perlo. The sequence continues at coordinate 226,054 of NW_027139299.1, read as the reverse complement.
GGGGTGTGTGAAATTACACCGGGACTGTAGTGTGTGTGAGATTACACAGGGATTGTAGGGTGTGTGTGATTACAGGGATTGTAGGGTGTGTGAGATTACACAGGGATTGTATGGTGTCTGAGATTACACAGGGAATGTAGCGTGTGTGAGATTACACAGGGATTGTAGGATGTGTGAGATTACACAGGGACAGGAGGGTGTGTGAGATTACACAGGAATTGTAGGGTGTGTGAGATTACAGAGGGACAGTAGGGTGTATGAGATTACACAGGGACAGGAGAGTGTGTGAGATTACACAGGAATTGTAGGGTGTGTGAGATTACAGAGGGACAGTAGGGTGTGTGAGATTACAGAGGTACAGTAGGGTGTGTTAGATTACACGGTGATTGTAGGGTGTGTGAGATTACACAGTGATTATAGGGTGTGTGAGATTAAAGAGGGAAAGTAGGGTGTGTGAGATTACACAGGGATTGTAGGGCGTGTGAGATTACAGAGGGATTGTAGGGTGTGTGATTACACAGGGATTGTAGGGTGTGTAGGATTACACAGGGATTGTAGGGTGTGTGTGATTACACAGGGATTGTAGGGTGTGTCTGATTACACAGGGAATGCAGGGTGTGTGAGATTACACCGCGACTCTAGGGTGTGTGAGATTACACAGGGATTGTAGTGTGTGAGAGATTACACAGTGATTGCAGCATGAGTGAGATTACACAGGGATTGCAGGGTGTATGCGACTACACAGGGATTGTAGGGTGTGTGTGATTACAGGGATTGTAGGGTGTGTGAGATTACACAGGGATTGTAGGGTCTGTGTGATTACAGGGATTGTAGGGTGTGTGAGATTACACAGGGATTGAAGGGTGTGTGAGGTTACACAGGGATTGTAGGGTGTGTGAGATAACACAGGGATTGTGGGGTGTGTGAGATTAAACTGGTGCTGTAGGGTGTGTGTGATTACAGGGATTGTCGGGTGTGTGAGATTACACAGGGATTGTAGGGTGTGTCAGATTACACTGGGACTGTAGGGTGCGTGTGATTACACAGCGATTGTGGGGTGTGTGAGATTAGACAGTGATTGTCGGGTGTGTGAGATTACACAGGGTTTGTAGGGTGTGTGTGATTACATGGATTGTAGGGTGTGTGAGATTACACAGGGATTGTAGGGTGTGTGAGATTACATAGGGATTGTAGGGTGTGTGAGATTACATGGATTGTGGGGTGTGTGAGATTACACAGGGATTGTAGGGTGTGTGTGATTACACAGGGATTGTAGGGTGTGTGTGATTACATGGATTGTGGGGTGTGTGAGATTACACAGGGATTGTAGGGTGTGTGTGATTACATGGATTGTGGGGTGTGTGAGATTACACAGGGATTGTAGGGTGTGTGTGATTACACAGGGATTGTAGGGTGTGTGAGATTACGCAGGGATTGAAGGGTGTGTGAGATTACACAGGGATGTGAGGATCACTGAGCGGCTACAGGGCATTCTCAAGGGGGAGGGTGAGCAGGCAGAGGTTGTGGTCCACATTGGGACCAACGACATAGGTAGGAAGGGAGATGAGGTCCTGCATCAAGAATTTAGGGAGCTAGGTAGCAGATTAAAGAGCAGGACCTCAAAGGTTGTAATCTCTGGATTACTCCCAGTGCCACGGGCTAGTGAGTATAGAAATAGGAGGATAGAACAGATGAATGCGTGGCTAAAGAGTTGGTGCAGGAGGGAGGGTTTCAGTTTCCTGGATCACTGGGCCTGCTTCTGGGGAAGGTGGGACTTGTACAAGTCGGACGGGTTGCACCTGAACCAGAGCGGGACAAATATCCTTGCGGGGAGGTTTGCTAGCACTGTTGGGGGTGTTTAAACTAACTTGGCAGGGGGATGGGATACAGAGTGGAGCTACAATAGGGGGTGATGTGCAGCCAAATATAGAGAAAAAAACAAGTCAGCTTGGAAGACAGGGCAAATATGTGAGGGCAAGGCTGGATGGCATCTATTTTAATGCAAGGAGTCTTGCGAATAAGGTGGATGAACTGAAGGTGTTGATAAACACATGGGAGTATGATATTGTTGCTGTCACAGAGACATGGTTGAGGGAGGGGCAAGACTGGCAGCTCAATATTCCGGGGTAAAGAATCTTCAGGCGAGACAGAGGGGGAGGTATAAGAGGAGGGGGGGTGGCAATATTAATTAAAGAATCAATTACTGCCATAAGGAGGGATGATATATTAGCAGGTTCCTCTAATGAGGCCATATGGGTGGAGCTTAAAAACAAAAAGGGGGCAAGCACTTTGATGGGAGTGTACTATAGACCCCCAAACAGTCAGGGGGAGATAGAGGAACAGATATGTAGGCAAATCTCAGAAAATTGTGCAAATAATAGGGTAATAATAGTGGGGGATTTCAACTTCCCCAATATTAACTGGGATACTCAGAGTGTAAAAGGCTTAGAGGGTACAAAATTCTTAACGTGCATCCAGGAGAGCTTTTTGAGCCAGCATGTAGAAAGTCCTACAAGAGAGGGGGCGGTACTGGACCTAATTCTAGGGAATGTGGCCGGCCAAGTGGAAGAAGTGCTAGTAGGTGAGCACTTTGGTGACAGTGACCATAATTCGGTGAGATTTAAGGTGGTCATGGAAAAGGACAGGGAGGGGCCGGAAATAAAGGTTCTAAATTGGGGGAAGGCTGATTTTAATAGGATAAGGCAGGATCTGGCCAAAATGGACTGGGATCAGCTGCTTGTAGGAAAATCCACATCGGAGCAATGGGAGTCTTTCAGAAGGGAGATTGAGACCATACAATGGCAACATGTTCCCGTAAAGGTCAAGGGTGGTTCCAAGAACTTCAGGGAACCTTGGATGTCAGGGGATATACGAGAATGGATTAGGAAAAAAAGGAGGGCTTTTGGCAGATACAAAAGGCTAAAGACGGAGGAAGCCCTAGAGGAGTACAAAAAGTGCAGGGGGATACTTAAAAAAGAAATTAGGAGATCAAGGAGGGGCCATGAAATGACACTGGCGAGCAAAATAAAGGAAAATCCTAAGATGTTTTATAAGTATATTAAGGGTAAGAGGATGACGAGGGAAAAAATAGGGCCCATTAGGGACAAAAATGGCAATCTGTGTGTGGAGCCGGCAGATGTAGGAGGGGTTCTAAATGAATTTTTTGCATCTGTTTTCACTATGGAGAAGGACGATGTAGACATAGAAATACGGCAGGGGGACTGTGATATACTCGAACATATTAACATCGAGCGGGAGGAGGTATTGGCGGTTTTAGCAGGCCTAAAAATGGATAAATCCCCAGGCCCGGACGAAATGTATCCCAGGCTACTGTGTGAGGCAAAGGAGGAGATTGCGGGGGCTCTGACACATATATTCAGAACCTCTCTGGCCACAGGGGATGTGCCAGAGGACTGGAGAACCGCTAATGTAATACCATTATTCAAGAAGGGGAGTAGGGAAAAACCGGGGAACGACAGGCCAGTGAGCCTAACATCAGTGGTAGGAAAATTATTGGAAAAAATTCTGAAGGACAAAATTAGTCTCCACTTGGAGAAGCAAGGATTAATCAGGGATAGTCAACATGGCTTTGTCAAGGGAAGATCATGTCTGACTAATTTGATTGAATTTTTTGAGGGGGTGACTAGGCGTGTGGATGAGGGTAACGCAGTGGATGTGGTATACATGGATTTCAGTAAGGCCTTCGATAAAGTCCCCCACAGGAGACTGGTCAAGAAGGTACGAGCCCATGGAATCCAGGGTGCCTTGGCGCTTTGGATACAAAACTGGCTTAGTGGCAGAAGGCAGAGGGTGATGGCCGAAGGTTGTTTTTGTGACTGGAAGCCTGTGGCCAGTGGGGTACCACAGGGATCGGTGCTGGGTCCCTTGCTGTTTGTGGTCTACATTAATGACTTGGACATGAATGTAAAAGGTATGATCAGTAAGTTCGCTGATGATACAAAAATTGGTAGGGTGGTAAATAGCGAGGAGGATAGCCTCAGTCTGCAGGACGATATAGATGGGTTGGTCAGATGGGCGGAACAGTGGCAAATGGAATTTAACCCGGAAAAGTGCGAGGTGATGCACTTTGGAGGGACTAACAAGGCAAGGGAATACACAATGAATGGGAGGACCCTAGGCAAGACAGAGGGTCAGAGGGATCTTGGTGTGCAAGTTCACAGATCCCTGAAGGCGGCGGAACAGGTAGATAAGGTGGTAAAGAAGGCATATGGGATACTTGCCTTTATTAGCCGAGGCATAGAATATAAGAGCAAGGAGGTTATGATGGAGCTGTATAAAACACTGGTTCGGCCACAGCTGGAGTACTGTGTGCAGTTCTGGTCGCCACACTACAGGAAGGATGTGATCGCTTTGGAGAGGGTGCAGAGGAGATTCACCAGGATGTTACCAGGGCTGGAGCACTTCAGCTATGAAGAGAGACTGGGAAGATTGGGTTTGTTTTCCTTGGAGCAGAGGAGGCTGAGGGGGGACATGATTGAGGTGTACAAAATTATGAGGGGCACAGATAGGATGGATACTAAGGAGCTTTTTCCCTTCGTTGAGGGTTCTATAACAAGGGGACATCGATTCAAGGTAAAAGGCGGGAGGTTTAGAGGGGATTTGAGAAAGAACTTTTTCACCCAGAGGGTGGTTGGAGTCTGGAACTCACTGTCTGAAAGGGTTGTGGAGGCAGGAACCCTCACAACATTCAAGAAGCATTTGGATGAGCACTTGAAATGCCATAGCATACAAGGCTACGGACCAAATGCTGGAATATGGGATTAGAGTAGACAGGGCTGATGGCCGGCGCGGACACGATGGGCCGAAGGGCCTCTATCCGTGCTGTATAACTCTATGACTCTATGACTCTATTACACAGGGATGGTAAGATGTGTGAGATTACACAGGGACTGTAGGGTGTGTGTGATTACAGGGATTGCAGGGTGCGTGAGATTACACAGGGATTGCAGGGAGTGTGAGATTACACAGGGATTGCAGGGGGTACAGGATTTCACAGGAATTGTAGGGTTTGTGAGATTACACAGGGATTGCAGGGTGTGTGAGATTACACAGGGATTAGAGGGTGTACAGGATTACACAGGGATTGTAGGGTTTGTGAGATTACACAGGAATTGTAGAGTATGTGAGATTACAGAGGGACAGTAGGGTGTGTGAGATTACACGGTGATTGTAGGGTGTGTGAGATTACAGTAGGAAAGTAGGGTGTGTGAGATTACACAGGGTTTGTAGGGTGTGGAAGATTACACGGGGATTGTAGGGTGTTTGAGATTACATCGGGATTGTAGGGTGTGTGAGATTACACATTGATTGTAGGTTGTGTGAGAATACACAGGGAATGTAGGGTGTGTGAGATGACACAGGTATTGTAGGGTGTGTGAGATTACACAGGGATTGCATGATGTGTGTGATTACACAGGGACTGGAGGGTGTGTGAGATCACACAGGGATTGTGGGGTGTGTGAGATTACACAGGGACTGTAGGGTGTGTGAGATTACACAGCGATTGTAGGGTGTGTGAGATTGCACAGGGACTGTAGGGTGTGTGAGATTGCACAGGGACTGTAGGGTGTGTGAGATTGCACAGGGACTGTAGGGTGTGTGAGATTGCACAGGGATTGCATGATGTGTGTGATTACACAGGGACTGTAGGGTGTGTGAGATTACACAGGGACTGTAGGGTGTGTGAGATTACACAGCGATTGTAGGGTGTGTGAGATTGCACAGGGACTGTAGGGTGTGTGAGATTGCACAGGGACTGTAGGGTGTGTGAGATTGCACAGGGACTGTAGGGTGTGTGAGATTACACAGCGATTGTAGGGTGTGTGAGATTGCACAGGGACTGTAGGGTGTGTGAGATTGCACAGGGACTGTAGGGTGTGTGAGATTACACAGCGATTGTAGTGTGTGTGAGATTACAGGGATTGTAGGTTGTGTGAGATTACACAGGGATTGTAGGGTGTTTGAGATTACACTAGGACTGTAGGGTGTTTGAGATTACACGGGGACTGTAGGGTGTGTGAGATTACACAGGGACTGTAGGGTGTGTGAGATTGCACAGGGATTTTGAGGTGTGTGAGATTACACAGAGATTGTAGGGTGTGTGAAATTGCACAGGGACTGTAGGGTGTGTGAGATTACACAGGGATTGTCGGGTGTGTGAGATTACACAGGGATTGTAGGGTGTGTGAGATTACACACGGACTGTAGGGTGTGTGAGATTGCACAGGGATTTTGGGGTGTGTGAGATTACACAGAGATTGTAGGGTGTGTGAAATTGCACAGGGATTGTAGGGTGTGTGAGATTACATAGGGATTGTCGGGTTTGTGAGATTACACAGGGACTGTCGGGTGTGTTAGATGACACAGGGATTGTAGGTTGTGTGAGATTACACAGGGAATGTAGGGTGTGTGAGATTACACAGGGACTGTAGGGTGTGTGAGATTACACAGGGATTGTAGGGTGTGTGAGATTACACAGGGATTGTAGGGTGTGTGAGATTACACAGTGATTGTAGGATGTGTGAGATTGCACAGGGACTGTAGGGTGTGTGAGATTACACAGGGATTTTAGGGTGTGTGAGATTACACAGGGACTGTAGGGTGTGTGAGATTACAGGGATTGTAGGGTGTGTGAGATTACACAGGGACTGTAGGGTGTGTGAGATTATACAGGAATTCTAAAGTGTGTGAGATTGCACAGGGACTGTTGGGTGTGTTAGATTTCTCAGGGACTGTAGGGTGTGTGAGGTTGCAGGGGATTGTAGGGTGTGTGAGATTACACGGGGACTGTAGGGTGTGTGAGGTTGCAGGGCATTGTAGGGTGTGTGAGGTTGCAGGGCATTGTAGGGTGTGTGAGATTACACAGGGATTGTAGGGTGTGTTAGATTACTACATTCCTTGTGTCATCTCGAACACCGTACAGTCCAGTCGCCCGCACTACTCCCCGCTCCCATTTCACGCTATTCTCCCGCTCCCAATTCCCCGCTCCACTCCCCGCTCCCCAATCCACGCTCTACTCCCGCTCCCCAATCCACGATGTACTCCCGCTCCCCATTCCCTGCTCTGCTCCCGCTCCCCATTCCCCGCTCTCAACCCAGTCCCCATTCCCCGCTCTACTCCTGCTCCCCATTCCCCGCTCTCAACCCAGTCCCCATTCCCCGCTCTACTCCTGCTCCCCATTCCCTGCTCTCAACCCAGTCCCCATTCCCCGCTCGACTCCTGGTCCCCATTCCCAACTCTAATCCAAGTCCCCATTCCCAACTCTCCTCCAAATCCACATTCCCCGCTGTACTCCCAGTTACCACTCCCCACTCTACTCCCTGTCCTTATTCCGCACTCTACTCCCGATCCTCATTCCCCACTCTACTCCCTGTCCCCATTCCCTGCTCCACTCACTGTCCCCATTCCCAACTCTGCTCTCTGTCCCCATTCCCCACTCTACTCCCAGTCCTCATTCCCCACTATACTCCCTGTTCTCATTCACACTCTACTCCCTGTCCCCATTCCCCACTCTACTCCCTGTCCTTATTCCCCACTCTACTCCCTGTCCCCATTCCCTGCTCCACTCACTGTCCTCATTCCGCACTCTACTCCCTGTCCCCATTCCCAATTTACTCCCGGTCTCCATTCCGCACTCTACTCCCTGTCCCCATTCCCAATCTACTCCCGGTCTCCATTCCCCACTCTACTCCCTGTCCCCATTCCCAATCTACACCCGGTCTCCATTCCCCACTCTACTCCCTGTCCCCATTCCCCAATCTACTCCCGGTTCCCATTCCCCACATACTCCCAGTCCCCATTCCCCACTTTACTTCCGGTCTCCATTCCCCACTCTAGTCCCGCTACCCAATCCACGCTCTACTCCCGGTCCCCATTCCCTGCACGTCTCCCGCTCCACATTCCCCGCTCTTCTCCCGCTCCCATTCCCCGCTCTTCTCCCGCTCCCCAATCCACGCTCTTCTCCCGCTCCCATTCCCCAATCTACTTCCAGTCCCCATTCCCCGCTCTCATCCCAGTCCCCATTCCACGCTCTACTCCTGGTCCCCATTCCCAACTCTAATCCAAGTCCCCATTCCCAACTCTCCTCCAAGTCCCCATTCCCCGCTCTACTCCCGGTTACCACTCCCCACTCTACTCCCTGTCCCCATTCCCCAATCTAATCCCTGTCCCCATTCCCAACTCTATTCTCTGTCCCCATTCCCCAATCTACTCCCTGTCCACATTCCCCACTCTATTCCCAGTGCCCATTCCCCACTCTACTCCCTGTCCCCATTCCCCACTCTACTCCCTGTCCCCATTCCCCACTCTACTCCCAGTCCACATTCCCCGCTCTCCACCCAGTCCCCATTCCCCACTCTACTCCCTGTCCCCATTCCCCACTCTACTCCCTGTCCCCATTCCCCACTCTACTCCCTGTCCCCATTCCCCACTCTACTCCCTGTCCCCATTCCCCACTTTACTCCCGGTCCCCATTCCCCACTCTACTCCCGCTCCCCAATCCACGCTCTCCTCTCGCTCCCCATTCCCCGCTCTACTCCCGCTCCCCATTCCCCGCTCTACTCCCGCTCCCCAATCCCTGCTGTTCTCCCGCTCCCCATTCCCCGCTCTCCTCCCGCTCCCCAATCCCCGCTCTACTCCCGCTCCCCAATCCACGCTCCACTCCCGCTCCCCAATCCACGCTCGACTCCCGCTCCCCAATCCCCGCTCTACTCCCGGTCCCCATTCCCTGCTCTTCTCCCGCTCCCCAATCCCTGCTCTTCTCCCGCTCCCCATTCCCCGCTCAACTCCCGCTCCCCAATCCCCGCTCAACTCCCGCTCCCCAATCCCCGCTCTACTCCCGGTCCCCATTCCCTGCTCTTCTCCCGCTCCCCATTCCCTGCTCTTCTCCCGCTCCCCATTCCCCGCTCAACTCCCGCTCCCCAATCCACGCTCTACTCCCGCTCCCCAATCCACGCTCTACTCTCGCTCCCCAATCCACGCGCTTCTCCCGCTCCCATTCCCCACTTTACTTCCAGTACCCATTCCCCACTCTACTCCCTCTCCTCATTCCCCACTCTACTCCCTGTCCTCATTCCACGCACTACTCCCTGTCCTCATTCCCCACTCTACTCCCTGTCCTCATTCCACGCACTACTCCCTGTCCCAATCCCCCCTCTACTCGCTGTCCCCATTCCCCACTCTATTCCCAGTGCCCATTCTGCACTCTACTCCCTGTCCACATTCCACACTCTATTCCCAGTGCCCATTCCCCACTCCACTCCCAGTCCCCGTTCCCCGCTCTCATCTCAGTCCCCATTCACCGCTCGACACCTGGTCCCCATTCCCCACTCTAATCCAAGACCCCTTTCCCAACTCTCCTCCCGGTCCCCATTCCCCACTATACTCCCAGTCCCCATTCCCCACTCTACTCCCACTCCCCATTCCCCGCTCTCAACCCAGTCCCCATTTCCCGCTCTACTCCTGCTCCCCATTCCCCACTCTCAACCCAGTCCCCATTCCCCGCTCGACTCCTGGTCCCCATTCCCAACTCTAATCCAAGTCCCCATTCCCAACTCTCCTCCAAATCCACATTCCCCGCTGTACTCCCAGTTACCACTCCCCACTCTACTCCCTGTCCTTATTCCGCACTCTACTCCCGATCCTCATTCCCCACTCTACTCCCTGTCCTCATTCCCCACTCTACTCCCTGTCCCCATTCCCTGCTCCACTCACTGTCCCCATTCCCAACTCTGCTCTCTGTCCCCATTCCCCACTCTACTCCCAGTCCCCATTCCCCGCTCTACTCCCGATCCTCATTCCCCTCTCTACTCCCTGTCCTCATTCCCCACTCTGCTCCCTGTCCTCATTCCCCACTCTACTCCCTGTCCCCATTCCCTGCTCCACTCACTGTCCCCATTCCCAACTCTGCTCTCTGTCCCCATTCCCCGCTCTACTCCCGATCCTCATTCCCCTCTCTACTCCCTGTCCTCATTCCCCACTCTACTCCCAGTCCCCATTCCCAACTCCACTCTCTGTCCCCATTCCACACTCTACTCCCTGTCCCCATTCCCCACTCTACTCCCTGTCCTTATTCCGCACTCTACTCCCGATCCCCATTCCCCTCTCTACTCCCTGTCCTCATTCCCCACTCTACTCCCTGTCCCCATTCCCTGCTCCACTCACTGACCTCATTCACACTCTACTCCCAGTCCTCATTCCGCACTCTACTCCCTGTCCCCATTCCCAATCTACTCCCGGTCTCCATTCCCCACTCTACTCCCTGTCCCCATTCCCCAATCTACTCCCGGTTCCCATTCCCCACATACTCCCAGTCCCCATTCCCCACTTTACTTCCGGTCTCCATTCCCCACTCTAGTCCCGCTACCCAATCCACGCTCTACTCCCGGTCCCCATTCCCTGCTCGTCTCCCGCTCCACATTCCCCGCTCTTCTCCCGCTCCCATTCCCCGCTCTACTCCCGCTCCCCAATCCACGCTCTTCTCCCGCTCCCATTCCCCAATCTACTTCCAGTCCCCATTCCCCGCTCTCATCCCAGTCCCCATTCCACGCTCAACTCCTGGTCCCCATTCCCAACTCTAATCCAAGTCCCCATTCCCAACTCTCCTCCAAGTCCACATTCCCCGCTCTACTCCCGGTTACCACTCCCCACTCTACTCCCTGTCCCCATTCCCCAATCTAATCCCTGTCCCCATTCCCAACTCTATTCTCTGTCCACATTCCCCACTCTATTCCCAGTGCCCATTCCCCACTCTACTCCCTGTCCCCATTCCCCACTCTACTCCCTGTCCCCATTCCCCACTCCACTCCCAGTCCCCATTCCCCGCTCTCCACCCAGTCCCCATTCCCCACTCTACTCCCAGTCCCCATTCCCCGCTCTCCTCACGGTCCCCATTCCCCACGCTACTCTCTGTCCCCATTCCCCACTCTACTCCCTGTCCCCATTCCCCACTTTACTCCCGGTCCCCATTCCCCACTCTACTCCCGCTCCCCAATCCACGCTCTCCTCCCGCTCCCCATTCCCCGCTCTACTCCCGCTCCCCATTCCCCGCTCTACTCCCGCTCCCCATTCCCCGCTCTACCCCCGCTCACCAATCCCTGCTCTTCTCCCGCTCCCCATTCCCCGCTCTCCTCCCGCTCCCCAATCCCCGCTCTACTCCCGCTCCCCAACCCACGCTCCACTCCCGCTCCCCAATCCACGCTCCACTCCCGCTCCCCAATCCACGCTCTCCTCCCTTTCCCCATTCCCCGCTCTACTCCCGCTCCCCATTCCCCGCTCGACTCCCGCTCCCCAATCCCCGCTCTACTCCCGGTCCCCATTCCCCGCTCGACTCCCGCTCCCCAATCCACGCTCCACTCCCGCTCCCCAATCCACGCTCTCCTCCCGCTCCCCATTCCCCGCTCTACTCCCGCTCCCCATTCCCCGCTCGACTCCCGCTCCCCAATCCCCGCTCTACTCACGGTCCCCATTCCCCGCTCGACTCCCACTCCCCATTCCACGCTCTACTCCCGCTCCCCATTCCCCGCTCGACTCCCGCTCCCCAATCCCCGCTCTACTCCCGGTCCCCATTCCCTGCTCTTCTCCCGCTCCCCATTCCCAGCTCTTCTCCCGCTCCCCAATCCCCGCTCAACTCCCGCTCCCCATTCCCCGCTCTACTCCCGGTCTCCATTCCCCACTCTACTCCCGGATCCCATTCCCCACTCTACTCCCAGTGTCCATTCCCCACTCTACTCCCAGTCACCATTCCCCACTCGACTCCCTGTCCTCATTCCCCACTCTACTCCCGGTCCCCATTCCCAACTCTACTCCCAGTCCCCATTCCCCACAACCCTCCCTGTCCTCATTCCCCACTCTACTCCCGGTCCCCATTCCCAACTCTACTCCCAGTCGCCATTCCCCACAACCCTCCCTGTCCTCTTTCCCCACTCTACTCCCTGTCCCCATTCCCCACTCTACTTCCGGTCCCCATTCTACGCTCGACTCCCTGTCCACATTCCCCACTCTATTCCCAGTGTCCATTCCCCGCTCTACTCCCAGTGCCCATTCCGCACTCTACTCCTGGTCCACATTCCCTGCTCTCCTCCCGGTCACAATTCCCCACTCTACTCCCTGTCCCCATTCCACACTCGACTCCCGCTCCCCAATCCCCGCTCTACTCACGGTCCCCATTCCCCGCTCGACTCCCACTCCCCATTCCACGCTCTACTCCCGCTCCCCATTCCCCGCTCGACTCCCGCTCCCCAATCCCCGCTCTACTCCCGGTCCCCATTCCCTGCTCTTCTCCCGCTCCCCAATCCCTGCTCTTCTCCCGCTCCCAATTCCCCGCTCAACTCCCGCTCCCCAATCCCCGCTCAACTCCCGCTCCCCAATCCCCGCTCTACTCCCGGTCCCCATTCCCTGCTCTTCTCCCGCTCCCCATTCCCTGCTCTTCTCCCGCTCCCCATTCCCCGCTCAACTCCCGCTCCCCAATCCACGCTCTACTCCCGCTCCCCAATCCACGCTCTACTCTCGCTCCCCAATCCACGCGCTTCTCCCGCTCCCATTCCCCACTTTACTTCCAGTACCCATTCCCCACTCTACTCCCTCTCCTCATTCCCCACTCTACTCCCTGTCCTCATTCCACGCACTACTCCCTGTCCTCATTCCCCACTCTACTCCCTGTCCTCATTCCACGCACTACTCCCTGTCCCAATCCCCCCTCTACTCGCTGTCCCCATTCCCCACTCTATTCCCAGTGCCCATTCTGCACTCTACTCCCTGTCCACATTCCCCACTCTATTCCCAGTGCCCATTCCCCACTCCACTCCCAGTCCCCGTTCCCCGCTCTCATCTCAGTCCCCATTCACCGCTCGACACCTGGTCCCCATTCCCCACTCTAATCCAAGACCCCTTTCCCAACTCTCCTCCCGGTCCCCATTCCCCACTATACTCCCAGTCCCCATTCCCCACTCTACTCCCACTCCCCATTCCCCGCTCTCAACCCAGTCCCCATTCCCCGCTCTACTCCTGCTCCCCATTCCCCGCTCTCAACCCAGTCCCCATTCCCCGCTCGACTCCTGGTCCCCATTCCCAACTCTAATCCAAGTCCCCATTCCCAACTCTCCTCCAAATCCACATTCCCCGCTGTACTCCCAGTTACCACTCCCCACTCTACTCCCTGTCCTTATTCCGCACTCTACTCCCGATCCCCATTCCCCTCTCTACTCCCTGTCCTCATTCCCCACTCTACTCCCTGTCCCCATTCCCTGCTCCACTCACTGACCTCATTCACACTCTACTCCCAGTCCTCATTCCGCACTCTACTCCCTGTCCCCATTCCCAATCTACTCCCGGTCTCCATTCCCCACTCTACTCCCCGTCCCCATTCCCCAATCTACTCCCGGTTCCCATTCCCCACATACTCCCAGTCCCCATTCCCCACTTTACTTCCGGTCTCCATTCCCCACTCTAGTCCCGCTACCCAATCCACGCTCTACTCCCGGTCCCCATTCCCTGCTCGTCTCCCGCTCCACATTCCCCGCTCTTCTCCCGCTCCCATTCCCCGCTCTACTCCCGCTCCCCAATCCACGCTCTTCTCCCGCTCCCATTCCCCAATCTACTTCCAGTCCCCATTCCCCGCTCTCATCCCAGTCCCCATTCCACGCTCAACTCCTGGTCCCCATTCCCAACTCTAATCCAAGTCCCCATTCCCAACTCTCCTCCAAGTCCACATTCCCCGCTCTACTCCCGGTTACCACTCCCCACTCTACTCCCTGTCCCCATTCCCCAATCTAATCCCTGTCCCCATTCCCAACTCTATTCTCTGTCCACATTCCCCACTCTATTCCCAGTGCCCATTCCCCACTCTACTCCCTGTCCCCATTCCCCACTCTACTCCCTGTCCCCATTCCCCACTCCACTCCCAGTCCCCATTCCCCGCTCTCCACCCAGTCCCCATTCCCCACTCTACTCCCAGTCCCCATTCCCCGCTCTCCTCACGGTCCCCATTCCCCACGCTACTCTCTGTCCCCATTCCCCACTCTACTCCCTGTCCCCATTCCCCACTTTACTCCCGGTCCCCATTCCCCACTCTACTCCCGCTCCCCAATCCACGCTCTCCTCCCGCTCCCCATTCCCCGCTCTACTCCCGCTCCCCATTCCCCGCTCTACTCCCGCTCCCCATTCCCCGCTCTACCCCCGCTCACCAATCCCTGCTCTTCTCCCGCTCCCCATTCCCCGCTCTCCTCCCGCTCCCCAATCCCCGCTCTACTCCCGCTCCCCAACCCACGCTCCACTCCCGCTCCCCAATCCACGCTCCACTCCCGCTCCCCAATCCACGCTCTCCTCCCTTTCCCCATTCCCCGCTCTACTCCCGCTCCCCATTCCCCGCTCGACTCCCGCTCCCCAATCCCCGCTCTACTCCCGGTCCCCATTCCCCGCTCGACTCCCGCTCCCCAATCCACGCTCCACTCCCGCTCCCCAATCCACGCTCCACTCCCGCTCCCCAATCCACGCTCTCCTCCCGCTCCCCATTCCCCGCTCTACTCCCGCTCCCCATTCCCCGCTCGACTCCCGCTCCCCAATCCCCGCTCTACTCACGGTCCCCATTCCCCGCTCGACTCCCACTCCCCATTCCACGCTCTACTCCCGCTCCCCATTCCCCGCTCGACTCCCGCTCCCCAATCCCCGCTCTACTCCCGGTCCCCATTCCCTGCTCTTCTCCCGCTCCCCATTCCCAGCTCTTCTCCCGCTCCCCAATCCCCGCTCAACTCCCGCTCCCCATTCCCCGCTCTACTCCCGGTCTCCATTCCCCACTCTACTCCCGGATCCCATTCCCCACTCTACTCCCAGTGTCCATTCCCCACTCTACTCCCACTCCCCATTCCCCGCTCTACTCCCGGTCTCCATTCCCCACTCTACTCCCGGATCCCATTCCCCGCTCTACACCCAGTGCCCATTCCCCACTCTACTCCCAGTTACCATTCCCCGCTCTAACCCTGTCCCCATTCCCCACTCCTCTCCCTGTCCCCATTCCCTACTTGACTCCCGGTCCCCATTCCCCACTCTACTCCCAGTCACCATTCCCCACTCGACTCCCTGTCCTCATTCCCCACTCTACTCCCGGTCCCCATTCCCAACTCTACTCCCAGTCCCCATTCCCCACAACCCTCCCTGTCCTCATTCCCCACTCTACTCCCGGTCCCCATTCCCAACTCTACTCCCAGTCGCCATTCCCCACAACCCTCCCTGTCCTCTTTCCCCACTCTACTCCCTGTCCCCATTCCCCACTCTACTTCCGGTCCCCATTCTACGCTCGACTCCCTGTCCACATTCCCCACTCTATTCCCAGTGTCCATTCCCCGCTCTACTCCCAGTGCCCATTCCGCACTCTACTCCTGGTCCACATTCCCTGCTCTCCTCCCGGTCACAATTCCCCACTCTACTCCCTGTCCCCATTCCACACTCGACTCCCGCTCCCCAATCCCCGCTCTACTCACGGTCCCCATTCCCCGCTCGACTCCCACTCCCCATTCCCCGCTCGACTCCCGCTCCCCAATCCCCGCTCTACTCCCGGTCCCCATTCCCTGCTCTTCTCCCGCTCCCCAATCCCTGCTCTTCTCCCGCTCCCAATTCCCCGCTCAACTCCCGCTCCCCAATCCCCGCTCAACTCCCGCTCCCCAATCCCCGCTCTACTCCCGGTCCCCATTCCCTGCTCTTCTCCCGCTCCCCATTCCCTGCTCTTCTCCCGCTCCCCATTCCCCGCTCAACTCCCGCTCCCCAATCCACGCTCTACTCCCGCTCCCCAATCCACGCTCTACTCTCGCTCCCCAATCCACGCGCTTCTCCCGCTCCCATTCCCCACTTTACTTCCAGTACCCATTCCCCACTCTACTCCCTCTCCTCATTCCCCACTCTACTCCCTGTCCTCATTCCACGCACTACTCCCTGTCCTCATTCCCCACTCTACTCCCTGTCCTCATTCCACGCACTACTCCCTGTCCCAATCCCCCCTCTACTCGCTGTCCCCATTCCCCACTCTATTCCCAGTGCCCATTCTGCACTCTACTCCCTGTCCACATTCCCCACTCTATTCCCAGTGCCCATTCCCCACTCCACTCCCAGTCCCCGTTCCCCGCTCTCATCTCAGTCCCCATTCACCGCTCGACACCTGGTCCCCATTCCCCACTCTAATCCAAGACCCCTTTCCCAACTCTCCTCCCGGTCCCCATTCCCCACTATACTCCCAGTCCCCATTCCCCACTCTACTCCCACTCCCCATTCCCCGCTCTCAACCCAGTCCCCATTCCCCGCTCTACTCCTGCTCCCCATTCCCCGCTCTCAACCCAGTCCCCATTCCCCGCTCGACTCCTGGTCCCCATTCCCAACTCTAATCCAAGTCCCCATTCCCAACTCTCCTCCAAATCCACATTCCCCGCTGTACTCCCAGTTACCACTCCCCACTCTACTCCCTGTCCTTATTCCGCACTCTACTCCCGATCCTCATTCCCCTCTCTACTCCCTGTCCTCATTCCCCACTCTACTCCCTGTCCCCATTCCCTGCTCCACTCACTGTCCCCATTCCCAACTCTGCTCTCTGTCCCCATTCCCCACTCTACTCCCAGTCCCCATTCCCCGCTCTACTCCCGATCCTCATTCCCCTCTCTACTCCCTGTCCTCATTCCCCACTCTACTCCCTGTCCTCATTCCCCACTCTACTCCCTGTCCCCATTCCCTGCTCCACTCACTGTCCCCATTCCCAACTCTGCTCTCTGTCCCCATTCCCCACTCTACTCCCAGTCCCCATTCCCCGCTCTACTCCCGATCCTCATTCCCCTCTCTACTCCCTGTCCTCATTCCCCACTCTACTCCCAGTCCCCATTCCCAACTCCACTCTCTGTCCCCATTCCACACTCTACTCCCTGTCCCCATTCCCCACTCTACTCCCTGTCCTTATTCCGCACTCTACTCCCGATCCCCATTCCCCTCTCTACTCCCTGTGTTCATTCCCCACTCTACTCCCTGTCCCCATTCCCTGCTCCACTCACTGTCCTCATTCACACTCTACTCCCAGTCCTCATTCCGCACTCTACTCCCTGTCCCCATTCCCAATCTACTCCCGGTCTCCATTCCCCACTCTACTCCCTGTCCCCATTCCCCAATCTACTCCCGGTTCCCATTCCCCACATACTCCCAGTCCCCATTCCCCACTTTACTTCCGGTCTCCATTCCCCACTCTAGTCCCGCTACCCAATCCACGCTCTACTCCCGGTCCCCATTCCCTGCTCGTCTCCCGCTCCACATTCCCCGCTCTTCTCCCGCTCCCATTCCCCGCTCTACTCCCGCTCCCCAATCCACGCTCTTCTCCCGCTCCCATTCCCCAATCTACTTCCAGTCCCCATTCCCCGCTCTCATCCCAGTCCCCATTCCACGCTCAACTCCTGGTCCCCATTCCCAACTCTAATCCAAGTCCCCATTCCCAACTCTCCTCCAAGTCCACATTCCCCGCTCTACTCCCGGTTACCACTCCCCACTCTACTCCCTGTCCCCATTCCCCAATCTAATCCCTGTCCCCATTCCCAACTCTATTCTCTGTCCACATTCCCCACTCTATTCCCAGTGCCCATTCCCCACTCTACTCCCTGTCCCCATTCCCCACTCTACTCCCTGTCCCCATTCCCCACTCCACTCCCAGTCCCCATTCCCCGCTCTCCACCCAGTCCCCATTCCCCACTCTACTCCCAGTCCCCATTCCCCGCTCTCCTCACGGTCCCCATTCCCCACGCTACTCTCTGTCCCCATTCCCCACTCTACTCCCTGTCCCCATTCCCCACTTTACTCCCGGTCCCCATTCCCCACTCTACTCCCGCTCCCCAATCCACGCTCTCCTCCCGCTCCCCATTCCCCGCTCTACTCCCGCTCCCCATTCCCCGCTCTACTCCCGCTCCCCATTCCCTGCTCTTCTCCCGCTCCCCATTCCCCGCTCTCCTCCCGCTCCCCAATCCCCGCTCTACTCTCGCTCCCCAACCCACGCTCCACTCCCGCTCCCCAATCCACGCTCCACTCCCGCTCCCCAATCCACGCTCTCCTCCCTTTCCCCATTCCCCGCTCTACTCCCGCTCCCCATTCCCCGCTCGACTCCCGCTCCCCAATCCCCGCTCTACTCCCGCTCCCCATTCCCCGCTCTACTCCCGCTCCCCATTCCCCGCTCGACTCCCGCTCCCCAATCCCCGCTCTACTCACGGTCCCCATTCCCCGCTCGACTCCCACTCCCCATTCCACGCTCTACTCCCGCTCCCCATTCCCCGCTCGACTCCCGCTCCCCATTCCCCGCTCGACTCTCACTCCCCATTCCACGCTCTACTCCCGCTCCCCATTCCCCGCTCGACTCCCACTCCCCATTCCACGCTCTACTCCCGCTCCCCATTCCCCGCTCGACTCCCGCTCCCCAATCCCCGCTCGACTCCCGGTCCCCATTCCCTGCTCTTCTCCCGCTCCCCATTCCCTGCTCTTCTCCCGCTCCCCAATCCCCGCTCAACTCCCGCTCCCCATTCCCCGCTCTACTCCCGGTCTCCATTCCCCACTCTACTCCCGGATCCCATTCCCCACTCTACTCCCAGTGCCCATTCCCCACTCTACTCCCACTCCCCATTCCCCGCTCTACTCCCGGTCTCCATTCCCCACTCTACTCCCGGATCCCATTCCCCGCTCTACACCCAGTGCCCATTCCCCACTCTACTCCCAGTTACCATTCCCCGCTCTAACCCTGTCCCCATTCCCCACTCCTCTCCCTGTCCCCATTCCCTACTTGACTCCCGGTCCCCATTCCCCACTCTACTCCCAGTCACCATTCCCCACTCGACTCCCTGTCCTCATTCCCCACTCTACTCCCGGTCCCCATTCCCAACTCTACTCCCAGTCCCCATTCCCCACAACCCTCCCTGTCCTCATTCCCCACTCTACTCCCGGTCCCCATTCCCAACTCTACTCCCAGTCCCCATTCCCCACAACCCTCCCTGTCCTCATTCCCCACTCTAGTCCCTGTCCCCATTCCCCACTCCACTCCCGGTCCCCATTCCCCACTCTAGTCCCTGTCCCCATTCCCCACTCTACTCCCGGTCCCCATTCCCCACTCTAGTCCCTGTCCCCATTCGCCACTCTACTCCCTGTCCTCATTCCCCACTCGACTCCCTGTTCCCATTCCCAACTCTACTCTCTGTCCCCATTCCCCACTCTACTCTCTGTCCCCATTCCCCACTCTACTCCCTGTCCCCATTCCACACTCTATTCCCAGTGCCCATTTCTCACTCTACTCACACTCCCCATTCCCCGCTCTCCTCACTGTCCCCATTCCCCACTCTAGTCCCTGTCCCCATTCCCCACTCGACTCCCTGTCCCTGTTCCCCACTCCACTCCCGGTCCCCATTCCCCACTCTAGTCCCTGTCCCCATTCCCCACTCCACTCCCGGTCCCCATTCCCCACTCTAGTCCCTGTCCGCATTCCCCACTCTACTCCCGGTCCCCATTCCCCACTCGAGTCCCTGTCCCCATTCGCCACTCTACTCCCTGTCCTCATTCCCCACTCGACTCCCTGTCCCCATTCCCAACTCTACTCTCTGTCCCCATTCCCCACTCTACTCTCTGTCCCCATTCCCCACTCTACTCCCTGTCCCCATTCCCCACTCTACTCCCTGTCCCCATTCCCCACTCCACTCCCAGTCCCCATTCCCCGCTCTCCACCCAGTCCCCATTCCCCACTCTACTCCCAGTCCCCATTCCCCGCTCTCCTCACGGACCCCATTCCCCACTCTACTCTCTGTCCCCATTCCCCACTCTACTCCCTGTCCCCATTCCCCACTTTACTCCCGGTCCCCATTCCCCACTCTACTCCCGCTCCCCAATCCACGCTCTCCTCCCGCTCCCCATTCCCCGCTCTACTCCCGCTCCCCATTCCCTGCTCTTCTCCCGCTCCCCATTCCCCGCTCTCCTCCCGCTCCCCAATCCCCGCTCTGCTCCCGCTCCCCAAACCACGCTCCACTCCCGCTCCCCAATCCACGCTCTCCTCCCTTTCCCCATTCCCCGCTCTACTCCCGCTCCCCATTCCCCGCTCGACTCCCGCTCCCCAATTCCCGCTCTACTCCCGGTCCCCATTCCCCGCTCGACTCCCGCTCCCCAATCTACGCTCCACTCCCGCTCCCCAATCCACGCTCCACTCCCGCTCCCCTATCCACGCTCTCCTCCCGCTCCCCATTCCCCGCTCTACTCCCGCTCCCCATTCCCCGCTCGACTCCCGCTCCCCAATCCCCGCTCTACTCACGGTCCCCATTCCCCGCTCGACTCCCACTCCCCATTCCACGCTCTACTCCCGCTCCCCATTCCCCGCTCGACTCCCGCTCCCCAATCCCCGCTCTACTCCCGGTCCCCATTCCCTGCTCTTCTCCCGCTCCCCATTCCCTGCTCTTCTCCCGCTCCCCAATCCCCGCTCAACTCCCGCTCCCCAATCCCCGCTCGACTCCCGGTCCCCATTCCCTGCTCTTCTCCCGCTCCCCATTCCCTGCTCTTCTCCCGCTCCCCAATCCCCGCTCAACTCCCGCTCCCCAATCCCCACTCTACTCCCTGTCCCCATTCCACGCACTACTCCCTGTCCCAATCCCCCCTCTACTCGCTGTCCCCATTCCCCACTCTCCTCCCTGACCCCATTCTGCACTCTACTCCCTGTCCACATTCCCCACTCTATTCCCAGTGCCCATTCCGCACTCTACTCCCTGTCCACATTCCCCACTCTATTCCCAGTGCCCATTCCCCACTCCACTCCCAGTCCCCGTTCCCCGCTCTCATCCCAGTCCCCATTCACCGCTCGACACCTGGTCCCCATTCCCCACTCTCATCCCAGTCCCCATTCCCCACTCTACTCCTGGTCCCCATTCCCCACTCTAATCCAAGACCCCTTTCCCAACTCTCCTCCCGGTCCCCATTCCCCACTCTACTCCCAGTGCCCATTCCCCACTCTACTCCCACTCCCCATTCCCCGCTCTACTCCCGGTCTCCATTCCCCACTCGACTCCCGGATCCCATTCCCCACTCTACTCCCAGTGCCCATTCCCCACTCTACTCCCACTCCCCATTCCCCGCTCTACTCCCGGTCTCCATTCCCCACTCTACTCCCGGATCCCATTCCCCGCTCTACACCCAGTGCCCATTCCCCACTCTACTCCCAGTTACCATTCCCCGCTCTAACCCTGTCCCCATTCCCCACTCCTCTCCCTGTCCCCATTCCCTACTTGACTCCCGGTCCCCATTCCCCACTCTACTCCCAGTCACCATTCCCCACTCGACTCCCTGTCCTCATTCCCCACTCTACTCCCGGTCCCCATTCCCAACTCTACTCCCAGTCCCCATTCCCCACAACCCTCCCTGTCCTCATTCCCCACTCTACTCCCGGTCCCCATTCCCAACTCTACTCCCAGTCCCCATTCCCCACAACCCTCCCTGTCCTCTTTCCCCACTCTACTCCCTGTCCCCATTCCCCACTCTACTTCCGGTCCCCATTCTACGCTCGACTCCCTGTCCACATTCCCCACTCTATTCCCAGTGCCCATTCCCCGCTCTACTCCCAGTGCCCATTCCGCACTCTACTCCTGGTCCACATTCCCTGCTCTCCTCCCGGTCACAATTCCCCACTCTACTCCCTGTCCCCATTCAACACTCCACTCCCAGTCCCCATTCCCCGCTCTCCTCACTGTCCCCGTTCCCCACTCTAGTCCCTGTCCCCATTCCCCACTCGACTCCCTGTCCCTGTTCCCCACTCCACTCCCGGTCCCCATTCCCCACTCTAGTCCCTGTCCCCATTCCCCACTCCACTCCCGGTCCCCATTCCCCACTCTAGTCCCTGTCCCCATTCCCCACTCTACTCCCGGTCCCCATTCCCCACTCTAGTCCCTGTCCCCATTCGCCACTCTACTCCCTGTCCTCATTCCCCACTCGACTCCCTGTCCCCATTCCCAACTCTACTCTCTGTCCCCATTCCCCACTCTACTCTCTGTCCCCATTCCCCACTCCACTCCCAGTCCCCGTTCCCCGCTCTCATCCCAGTCCCCATTCACCGCTCGACACCTGGTCCCCATTCCCCACTCTCATCCCAGTCCCCATTCCCCACTCTACTCCTGGTCCCCATTCCCCACTCTAATCCAAGACCCCTTTACCAACTCTCCTCCCGGTCCCCATTCCCCACTCTACTCCCAGTGCCCATTCCCCACTCTACTCCCACTCCCCATTCCCCGCTCTACTCCCGGTCTCCATTCCCCACTCGACTCCCGGATCCCATTCCCCACTCTACTCCCAGTGCCCATTCCCCACTCTACTCCCACTCCCCATTCCCCGCTCTACTCCCGGTCTCCATTCCCCACTCTACTCCCGGATCCCATTCCCCGCTCTACACCCAGTGCCCATTCCCCACTCTACTCCCAGTTACCATTCCCCGCTCTAACCCTGTCCCCATTCCCCACTCCTCTCCCTGTCCCCATTCCCTACTTGACTCCCGGTCCCCATTCCCCACTCTACTCCCAGTCACCATTCC
Source organism: Heptranchias perlo (assembly GCF_035084215.1). Classification (NCBI taxonomy): domain Eukaryota; kingdom Metazoa; phylum Chordata; class Chondrichthyes; order Hexanchiformes; family Hexanchidae; genus Heptranchias; species Heptranchias perlo. Next base: position 203,484 of record NW_027139299.1, on the reverse strand, counting down.
CCACTCGACTCCCTGTCCTCATTCCCCACTCTACTCCCGGTCCCCATTCCCAACTCTACTCCCAGTCCCCATTCCCCACAACCCTCCCTGTCCTCATTCCCCACTCTACTCCCGGTCCCCATTCCCAACTCTACTCCCAGTCCCCATTCCCCACAACCCTCCCTGTCCTCTTTCCCCACTCTACTCCCTGTCCCCATTCCCCACTCTACTTCCGGTCCCCATTCTACGCTCGACTCCCTGTCCACATTCCCCACTCTATTCCCAGTGCCCATTCACCGCTCTACTCCCAGTGCCCATTCCGCACTCTACTCCTGGTCCACATTCCCTGCTCTCCTCCCGGTCACAATTCCCCACTCTACTCCCTGTCCCCATTCCACACTCCACTCCCAGTCCCCATTCCCCGCTCTCCTCACTGTCCCCATTCCCCACTCTAGTCCCTGTCCCCATTCCCCACTCGACTCCCTGTCCCTGTTCCCCACTCCACTCCCGGTCCCCATTCCCCACTCTAGTCCCTGTCCCCATTCCCCACTCCACTCCCGGTCCCCATTCCCCACTCTAGTCCCTGTCCCCATTCCCCACTCTACTCCCGGTCCCCATTCCCCACTCTAGTCCCTGTCCCCATTCGCCACTCTACTCCCTGTCCTCATTCCCCACTCGACTCCCTGTCCCCATTCCCAACTCTACTCTCTGTCCCCATTCCCCACTCTACTCTCTGTCCCCATTCCCCACTCTACTCCCTGTCCCCATTCCACACTCTATTCCCAGTGCCCATTCCTCACTCTACTCACACTCCCCATTCCCCACTCTACACCCGGTTCCCATTCCTCAATCTACTCCTGGTCCCCATTCCCCACTCTAGTCCCTGTCCCCATTCCCCACTCTACTCCCAGTCCCCATTCCACACTCTACTCCGAGTCACCATTCCCCGCTCTCCTCCCGGTCACCATTCCCCACTCGAAACCCGGTTCCCATTCCCCACTCTACTCCCGGTCCCCATTCCACACTCTACTCCCTGTCCCCATTCCCCACTCTAGTCCCTGTCCCCATTCCCCACTCTAGTCCCTGTCCCCATTCCCCACTCGACTCCCTGTCCCCATTCCCCACTCGACTCCCCGTCCCCGTTCCCCACTCTCCTCCCTGTCCCCATTCCCCACTTCAGTCCCTGTCCCCATTCCCCACTCTACTCCCTGTCCGCATTAACCACTCTACTCCCGGTCCCCATTCTGGCTCCACTCCCAGTCCCAGTTCCCTGCTCGACTCACAGTCCCCATTCCCCGCTCTTCTCCCGCTCCCATTCCCCGCTCTACTCCCGCTCCCCAATCCACGCTCTTCTCCCGCTCCCATTCCCCAATCTACTTCCAGTCCCCATTCCCCGCTCTCATCCCAGTCCCCATTCCACGCTCTACTCCTGGTCCCCATTCCCAACTCTAATCCAAGTCCCCATTCCCAACTCTCCTCCAAGTCCCCATTCCCCGCTCTACTCCCGGTTACCACTCCCCACTCTACTCCCTGTCCATATTCCGCACTCGACTCCCGATCCCCATTCCCCTCTCTACTCCCTCTCCTCATTCCCCACTCTACTCCCTGTCCTCATTCCACGCACTACTCCCTGTCCCAATCCCCCCTCTACTCGCTGTCCTCATTCCCCACTCTCCTCCCTGACCCCATTCTGCACTCTACTCCCTGTCCACATTCCCCACTCTATTCCCAGTGCCCATTCCCCACTCCACTCCCAGTCCCCGTTCCCCGCTCTCATCCAAGTCCTCATTCACCGCTCTACACCTGCTCCCCATTCCGCACTCTCATCCCAGACCCCATTCCCCACTCGACTCCTGGTCCCCATTCCCCACTCTAATCCAAGACCCATTTCCCAAATCTCCGCCCGGTCCCCATTCCCCACTATACTCCCAGTGCCCATTCCCCACTCTACTCCCACTCCCCATTCCCCGCTCTCCTCCCGCTCCCCACTCCCCACTCTACTCCCAGTGCCTATTCCCCACTCTACTCCCACTCCACATTCCCCGCTCTACTCCCGGTCTCCATTCCCCACTCTACTCCCGGATCCCATTCCCCGCTCTACACCCAGTGCCCATTCCCCACTCTACTCCCAGTTCCCATTCCCCGCTCTAACCCTGTCCCCATTCCCCACTCCTCTCCCTGTCCCCATTCCCTACTTGACTCCCGTCCCCATTCCCCACTCTACTCCCAGACCCCATTCCCCGCTCAACACCCGGGCTCCAGTCCCCACTCAACTCCTGGTCTACATTCCCCACTCCACTCCCTGTCCCCATTCCCTACTCGACTCACTGTCCTCATTCCCCACTCTACTCCATGTCCCATTCCCTGCTCTACTCCCAGGCTCCAGTCCCCACTCTACTCCTGGTCCACATTCCCCACTCTACTCCTGGTCCACATTCCCCACTCTACTCCCTGTCCCCATTCCCCACTCTACTCCCTGTCCTCATTCCCCACTCTACTCCCTGTCCTCATTCCATGCACTACTCCCTGTCCCAATTTGCCACTCTACTCCCTGTCCCCGTTCCCCGCTCTACTTCCGGTCCACATTCTACGCTCGACTCCCTGTCCACATTCCCCACTCTATTCCCAGTGCCCATTCCCCGCTCTACTCCCAGTGCCCATTCCGCACTCTACTCCTGGTCCACATTCCTTGCTCTCCTCCCGGTCACAATTCCCCACTCTACTCCCTGTCCCCATTCCACACCCCACTCCCAGTCCCCATTCCCCGCTCTCCTCACTGTCCCCATTCCCCACTCTAGTCCCTGTCCCCATTCCCCACTCGACTCCCTGTCCCTGTTCCCCACTCCACTCCCGGTCCCCATTCCCCACTCTAGTCCCTGTCCCCATTCCCCACTCTACTCCCGGTCCCCATTCCCCACTCGACTCCCTGTCCCCATTCCCCACTCTACTCCCTGTCCTCATTCCCCACTCGACTCCCTGTCCCCATTCCCAAATCTACTCTCTGTCCCCATTCCCCACTCTATTCCCTGTCCCCATTCCACACTCTATTCCCAGTGCCCATTCCTCACTCTACTCACACTCCCCATTCCCCACTCTACACCCGGTTCCCATTCCTCAATCTACTCCTGGTCCCCATTCCCCACTCTAGTCCCTCTCCCCATTCCCCACTCTCCTCCCTGTCCCCATTCCACACTCTACTCCGAGTCCCCATTCCACGCTCTCCTCCCGGTCACCATTCCCCACTCTACTCCCAGTCCCCATTCCCCGCTCTCCTCCCGGTCCCCATTCCACACTCTAGTCCCTGTCCCCATTCCCCACTCTACTCCCAGTCCCCATTCCACACTCTACTCCCTGTCCCCATTCCCCACTTCAGTCCCTGTCCCCATTCCCCACTCGACTCCCTGTCCCCGTTCCCCACTCTACTCCCTGTCCCCATTCCCCACTCTACTCCCTGTACCCATTCCCCACTCTACTCCCTGTCCCCATTCCCCACTCTACTCCCTGTACCCATTCCCCACTCTACTCCCTGTCCCCATTCCCCACTCTACTCCCGGTCTACATTCTACGCTCGACTCCCTGTCCACATGCCCCACTCTATTCCCGGTGCCCATTCCCCGCTCTACTCCCAGTGCCCATTCCGCACTCTACTCCTGGTCCACATTCCCTGCTCTCCTCCCGGTCACAATTCCCCACTCTACTCCCTGTCCCCATTCCACACTCTACTCCCAGTCCCCATTCCCCACTCTACTCCCTGTCCCCATTCCACACTCTACTCCCAGTCCCCATTCCCCGCTCTCCTCACTGTCCCCATTCCCCACTCTAGTCCCTGTCCCCATTCCCCACTCGACTCCCTGTCCCCGTTCCCCACTCTACTCTCGGTCCCCATTCCCCACTCTCGTCCCTGTCCCCATTCCCCACTCTACTCCCTGTCCCCATTCCCTACTTCAATCCCTGTCCCCATTCCCCACTCTACTCCCTGTCCCCATTCACCACTCTGCTCCCTGTCCCCATTCCCCGCTCTACTCCCAGTCCCCATTTCCCTCTTTACTCCCAGTCCCCATTCCCCGCTCTACTCCCTGTCCCCATTCCCCACTCTGCTCGCTGTCCCCATTCCCCACTCTACCACCTGTTCCCATTCACCACTCTACTCCCAGTCCCCATTCCCCACTCTACTCCCTGTCCCCATTCCCGACTCTACCACCTGTTCCCATTCCCCACTCGACTCCCTGTCCCCATTCCCCACTCGACTCCATGTCCTCTTTCCCCACTCTACGACCTGTTCCCATTCCCCTTTCCACTCCCAGTCCGCATTCCCCACTCTACTCCCAGTGCCCATTCCCCACTCTGCTCCCAGTCCCCATTCCCCACTCAACTCCCGGTCCCCATTCCCTACTCGACTCCCTGTTCCCATTTCCCACTCGACTCCCAGTCCACATTCCCCGCTCTTCGCCCTATCCCAAATGCCCGCTCTGCTCCCAGTCCCATTCCTAGCCCTGCACCCCGACCCCATTCCCCACGCTACTCCAGGCCCCCATTCCCCACTGTACTCCCTGTCACCATTCTGCGCTCTACTCCCTGTCCCCATTCCCCACTCTACTCCCGATCCCCATTCCCCACTCTACTCCCTGTCCCCATTCCCCACTCTACTCCCGATCCCCATTCCCCACTCTACTCCCGATCCCCATTCCCCACTTTACTCCCAGTCCCCATTGCCCACTCTACTCCCGATCCCCATTCCCCACTCTACTCCCGATCCCCATTCCCCACTTTACTCCCAGTCCCCATTGCCCACTCTACTCCCGATCCCCATTCCCCACTCTACTCCCGATCCCCATTCCCCACTCTACTACCAATCCCCATTCCCCACTCTAAACCCAATCCACATTCTCCTCTCTTCTCCGGATCCACATTCACCACTCCACTCCCCGTCCCCATTCCCCACTCTATCTTGGTCCCCATACCCCACTCTACTCCCGGTCCCCATTCCCCACTCTACTCACTGTCCCCATTCCCCACTCGACTCCCAATCCCCATTCCCCTCTCTACTCCCAGTCCCCATTGCCCACTCTACTACCTGTTCCCATTCTCGAATCTACTCCCGGCCCCCATTCCCCACTCAACTCCCGTTCCCCAGTCCCTACTCGACTCCCTGTCCCCATTCCCCACTATACTCCCGTTCCCCATTCCCCACTCTACTCCCCGTTCCCATTCCCCACTCTACTCTTGGTCCCCATTCCCCACTCTACTCCCTGTCCCCATTCCCCACTATACTCCCGGTCCCCATTCCCCACTCTACTCCCCGTTCCCATTCCCCAATCTACTCTTGGTCCCCATTCCCCACTCTACTCCCTGTCCCCATTCCCCACTATACTCCCGGTCCCCATTCCCCACTCTACTCCCCGTTCCCATTCCCCACTCTACTCTTGGTCCCCATACCCCACTCTACTCCCTGTCCCCTTTCCCCACTCGACACAAGGTCCCCATTCCCCGCTTTCCGCCCGGTCCCCCTTTCCCACTCTACTCCCTGTCCCCATTCCCCACTCTACTCCCGGATCTCATTCCCCGCTCCACACCCAGTGCCCATTCCCCGTTCTACTCCCTGTCCCCATTCCCCACTCTACTCCCTGTCCCCATTCCCCACTTTACGACCTGTTCCCATTCCCCACTCTACTCCCTGCCCCCATTCCCCACTTTACTCCCAGTCCCCATTGCCCACTCTACTCCCGATCCCCATTCCCCACTCTACTCCCGATCCCCATTCCCCACTCTACTCCCAATCCCCATTCCCCACTCTAAACCCAATCCACATTCTCCTCTCTTCTCCGGATCCACATTCACCACTCCACTCCCCGTCCCCATTCCCCACTCTATCTTGGTCCCCATACCCCACTCTACTCCCAGTGCCCATTCCGCACTCTACTCCTGGTCCACATTCCCTGCTCTCCTCCCGGTCACAATTCCCCACTCTACTCCCTGTCCCCATTCCACACTCGACTCCCAGTCCCCATTCCCCACTCTACTCCCTGTCCCCATTCCACACTCTACTCCCAGTCCCCATTCCCCGCTCTCCTCACTGTCCCCATTCCCCACTCTAGTCCCTGTCCCCATTCCCCACTCTACTCCCTGTCCCCATTCCACACTCTACTCCCAGTCCCCATTCCCCGCTCTCCTCACTGTCCCCATTCCCCACTCTAGTCCCTGTCCCCATTCCCCACTCGACTCCCTGTCCCCGTTCCCCACTCTACTCTCGGTCCCCATTCCCCACTCTCGTCCCTGTCCCCATTCCCCACTCTACTCCCTGTCCCCATTCCACACTCTACTCCCTGTCCCCATTCCCTACTTCAATCCCTGTCCCCATTCCCCACTCTACTCCCTGTCCCCATTCACCACTCTGCTCCCTGTCCCCATTCCCCGCTCTACTCCCAGTCCCCATTCCCCGCTCTACTCCCTGTCCCCATTCCCCACTCTGCTCGCTGTCCCCATTCCCCACTCTACCACCTGTTCCCATTCACCACTCTACTCCCAGTCCCCATTCACCACTCTACTCCCAGTCCCCATTCCCCTCTCTACTCCCTGTCCCCATTCCCGACTCTACCACCTGTTCCCATTCCCCACTCGACTCCCTGTCCCCATTCCCCACTCGACTCCATGTCCTCTTTCCCCACTCTACGACCTGTTCCCATTCCCCTTTCCACTCCCAGTCCGCATTCCCCACTCTACTCCCAGTGCCCATTCCCCACTCTGCTCCCAGTCCCCATTCCCCACTCGACTCCCAGTCCACATTCCCAGCTCTTCGCCCTATCCCAAATGCCCGCTCTGCTCCCAGTCCCATTCCTAGCCCTGCACCCCGACCCCATTCCCTACGCTACTCCAGGCCCCCATTCCCCACTGTACTCCCTGTCCCCATTCCCCACTCTACTCCCGATCCCCATTCCCCACTCTACTCCCTGTCCCCATTCCCCACTCTACTCCCGATCCCCATTCCCCACTCTACTCCCGATCCCCATTCCCCTCTCTACTCCCAGTCCCCATTGCCCACTCTACTACCTGTTCCCATTCTCGAATCTACTCCCGGCCCCCATTCCCCACTCAACTCCCGTTCCCCATTCCCTACTCGACTCCCTGTCCCCATTCCCCACGATACTCCCGTTCCCTATTCCCCACTCTACTCCCCGTTCCCATTCCCCACTCTACTCTTGGTCCCCATTCCCCACTCTACTCCCTGTCCCCATTCCCCACTATACTCCCGGTCCCCATTCCCCACTCTACTCCCCGTTCCCATTCCCCAATCTACTCTTGGTCCCCATTCCCCACTCTACTCCCTGTCCCCATTCCCCACTATACTCCCGGTCCCCATTCCCCACTCTACTCCCCGTTCCCATTCCCCAATCTACTCTTGGTCCCCATTCCCCACTCTACTCCCTGTCCCCATTCCCCACTATACTCCCGGTCCCCATTCCCCACTCTACTCCCCGTTCCCATTCCCCACTCTACTCTTGGTCCCCATACCCCACTCTACTCCCTGTCCCCTTTCCCCACTCTACACAAGGTCCCCATTCCCCGCTTTCCGCCCGGTCCCCCTTTCCCACTCTACTCCCTGTCCCCATTCCCCACTCTACTCCCGGATCTCATTCCCCGCTCCACACCCAGTGCCCATTCCCCGTTCTACTCCCTGTCCCCATTCCCCACTCTACTCCCTGTCCCCATTCCCCACTTTACGACCTGTTCCCATTCCCCACTCTACTCCCTGCCCCCATTCCCCACTTTACGACCTGTTCCCATTCCCCACTCAACTCACAATCCCCATTCCCCGCTCTACTCCCTATCCCCAATCCCCGCTCCACTATCGGTCCCCAAGCCCAGCTCTACTCCCAATCCCCAATCCCCGCTCTACTCCCAGTCCCATTTCTAGCCCTGCACCCCGTCCACATTCCCCGCTCAACTCCTGAACATAATTCCCCGCTCTACTCCCCGTCCCCAAATCCCACTCTGCTCCCAGCCCCATTCCCCCCTCTGGTCCCATTCCCCATTCCCAGCTCACCACCCAGTCCCCATTCCCCACTCTACTGCCAGTCCCCATTCCCCCTCTACTCCCTGTCCCCATTCCCCACTCTACTCCCTGTCCTCATTCCACGCTCTGCTCCCAGTTCCCATTCCCTGCTCGACTCCCTGTCCCCATTTCCCACTTTACTCCTGGTCCCCATTCCCCACTCTACTCCCTGCCCTCATTCCCCACTCGACCACCTGTTCCCATTCCCCACTCTACTCCCTGTCCCCATTCCCCACTCTACTCCCTGCCCTCATTCCCCACTCGACCACCTGTTCCCATTCCCCACTCTACTCCCTGTCCCCATTCCCGACTCGAGTCCCGGTCACCATTCCCCACTCTATTACCTGTTCCCATATCCGGCTCTACTCCCAGTCCCAATTCCACACTCTACTCCCTGTCCCCATTCCCCACTCTACTCCCTGTCCCCATTCCCCCTCTACTCCCGGTCCCCGTTCCCCAATCTACTCCCGCTCCCCATTCCCGGCTCTACTCCCGGTCCCCATTCCCCGCTCTGCACCCTGTCCCCATTCCCCGCTCTACTCCTGCTCCCCATTCCCGGCTCTACTCCCGGTCCCCATTCCCCACTCTAGTCCCTGTCCCCATTCCCCACTCTACTCCCTGTCCCCATTCCCCACTCTACTCCCTGTCCCCATTCCCCACTCCACTCCCTGTCCCCATTCCCCACTCTACTCCCTGTCCCCATTCCCCACTCTACTCCCTGTCCCCATTCCCCACTCTACTCCCTGTCCCCATTCCCCACTCTACTCCCTGTCCCCATTCCCCACTCTACTCCCTGTCCCCATTCCCCACTCTACTCCCTGTCCCCATTCCACACTCTACTCCCGGTCCCCATTCCCCACTCTACTCCTTGTCCTCATTCCGCACTTTACCACCTGTTCCCATTCCCCACTCTTCTCCCAATCCCCAATCCCCGATTTGATCCCGGTCGCCAATCCCCACTCCACTCCCGGTCCCCATTCCCAGCGCTGCACCCGGACCACATTCCCCGCTTTACTCCTGGGCCTAATTCCCCGCTCTACTTGCCGTCCCCATAACCCCTCTACTCCGAGTCCCCATTCCTCACTCTACTCCCTGTCCCCATTCCCCCCTCTACTCCCTGTCCCCATTCCTCACTCTACTCCCTGTCCCCATTCCCCACTCTACTCCCTGTCCCCATTCCCCACTCTACTACTTGTTCCCATTCCTCACTCTACTCCCAGTGCCCATTACCCACTCTACTCCCAATCCCCAATCCTCGCTTTACTCCCGTTCCCCATTCCCCGCTCTACTCCCAGTCCCCATTCCACGCTCTGCTCCCAGTCAAAATTTCCCGCTCTACGCCCGGTCCCCATTCCCCAATCTACTCCCAGTCCCCATTCGCCAATCTATTCCCGGTCCCAATTCCACACTCTGCTTCTCGTCCCCATTCCCGACTCTACTCCGAGTCCCCATTCCCCTCTCTACTCCCGGTCCCCATTCCCCACTCTACTCCCTCTCCCCATTCCCCACTCTGCTCCCTCTCCCCATTCCCCACTCTGCTCCCTGTCCCCATTCCCCGCTCTACTCCCAGTCCCCATTCCACGCTCTGCTCCCGTTCCCCATTCCCCGCTCTACTCCCTATCCGCAATCCCCGCTCCTCTCCCGGTCCACATTCCCCACTCTGCTCCCTGTCCCCATTCCCCGCTCTACTCCCAGTCCCCATTCCACGCTCTGCTCCCAGTCACAATTTCCCGCTCTACGCCCGGTCCCCATTCCCCAATCTACTCCCAGTCCCCATTCGCCAATCTATTCCCGGTCCCAATTCCACACTCTGCTTCTCGTCCCCATTCCCGACTCTACTCCAAGTCCCCATTCCCCTCTTTACTCCCGGTCCCCATTCCCCACTCTACTCCCTCTCCCCATTCCCCACTCAACTCCCTGTCCCCATTCCCCACTCTACTCCCTGTCCGCATTCCCCACTCAAATCCCTGTCCCCATACCCCGCTCTACTCCCGGTCCCCATTCCCAGCTCTACTGCTAATCCCCAATCCCCGCTCTACTCCCAGCCCCCATTCCTAGCGCTGCACCCGGTCCCCATTCCCCGCTTTACTCCTGGACCTAATTTCCCGCTCTACTCCCTGTCCCCATACCCCACTCAACTCCCAGTCCCCATTTCCCACTCTACTCGCAGCCTCATTCCCCACTCTACTCCCGCTCCCCATTCCCCACTCTACTCCCGCTCCCCATTCCCCGCTCTACCCCCAGTCCCCATTCCCCGCTCTACTCCCTGTCCCCATTCCACACTCTACTCCCTGTCCTCATTCCACACTCTACTCCCTGTCCCCACTCCCCGCTCTACTCCCAGTCCCCATTCCCCACTCGACTGCCAGTCCCCATTCCCCGCTCGACTCCCAGTCCCCATTCCACGCTCTGCTCTCAGTCCCCATTCCCTGCTGCACTCCCGGTCCCTATTCCACACTCCACTTCTGGTCCCTATTCCCCACTCTACTCCCTGTCCCCATTCCCCACTCTACTCCCTTTCCCCATTCCCCACTCTACTCCCTTTCCCCATTCCCTGCTCTACTCCCTGTCCCCATTCCCCGCTCTACTCCCTGTCCCCATTCCCCACTCTACTCCCTTTCCCCATTCCCTGCTCTACTCCCTGTCCCCGTTCCCCACTCTACTCCCTGTCCCCATTCCCTGCTCTACTCCCTGCCCCCATTCCCCACTCTACTCCCAATCCCCAATCCCCGCTCTACTCCCAGTCCCATACCTAGCCCTGCACTCCGTCCCCATTCCCCGCTCTACTCCTGAATCTAATTCGCCGCTCTGCTCCCGGTCCCCATTCCCCTCTCTACTCCCTGTCCGCATTCCCCACTCTACTCCCTCTCCCCATTCCCCACTCTACTCCCGCTCCCCATTCCCCACTCTCCTCCCGCTCCCCATTCCCCGCTCTACTCCCAGTCCCCATTCCCCACTCTACTCCCTGTCCCCATTCCACACTCTATTCCCAATCCCCATTCCCCGCTCCACTCCCGGTCCCCATTCCCCGCTCTATTCACAGTCCACATTCCCCACTCTAATCCCAGTCCCCATTCCCCACTCTACTCCATGTCCCTATTCCCCACTCTACTCCCAATCCCCAATCCCCGCTTTGCTCCCGGTCCCCATTCCCCACTCTACTCCCCGTCCCCAATCCCCGCTCTACTCCCGGTCCCCATTCCCAGCTCTACTGCTAATCCCCAATCCCCGCTCTACTCCCAGCCCCCATTCCTAGCGCTGCACCCGGTCCCCATTCCCCGCTTTACTCCTGGACCTAATTTCCCGCTCTACTCCCTGTCCCCATACCCCACTCAACTCCCAGTCCCCATTTCCCACTCTACTCGCAGCCTCATTCCCCATTCTACTCCCGCTCCCCATTCCCCACTCTACTCCCGCTCCCCATTCCCCGCACTACCCCCAGTCCCCATTCCCCGCTCTACTCCCTGTCCCCATTCCACACTCTACTCCCTGTCCTCATTCCACACTCTACTCCCTGTCCTCATTCCACACTCTACTCCCTGTCCCCACTCCCCGCTCTACTCCCAGTCCCCATTCCCCGCTCGACTCCCAGTCCCCATTCCACGCTCTGCTCTCAGTCCCCATTCCCTGCTGCACTCCCGGTCCCTATTCCACACTCCACTTCTGGTCCCTATTCCCCACTCTACTCCCTGTCCCCATTCCCCGCTCTACTCCCTGTCCCCATTCCCCACTCTACTCCCTTTCCCCATTCCCTGCTCTACTCCCTGTCCCCGTTCCCCACTCTACTCCCTGTCCCCATTCCCTGCTCTACTCCCTGTCCCCATTCCCCACTCTACTCCCTGTCCCCATTCCCTGCTCTACTCCCTGTCCCCGTTCCCCACTCTACTCCCTGTCCCCATTCCCTGCTCTACTCCCTGTCCCCATTCCCCACTCTACTCCCTGTCCCCATTCCCCACTCTACTCCCTGTCCTCATTCCCCACTCTACTCCCTGTCCCCATTCCACGCTCTGCTCCCAGTCCCCATTCCCCACTCTACTCCCAGTCCCCATTCCCCACTCTACTCCCTGTCCCCATTCCCCACTCTACTCCCTGTCCCCATTCCCCACTCTACTCCCGGATCCCATTCCCCACTCTACTCCCTGTCCCCTTTCCCTAATCTACACATGGTCCCCATTCCCCGGTCTCCTCCCTGTCCCCCTTTCCCACTCAACACCATCTCCACATTCCCCACTCTACTCCCGGATCCCATTACCCGCTCTATACCCCATCCCCAATCCCCGCTCCACTCCCGGTCACAATTCCTAGCGCTGCACCCGGTCCCCATTCCCCGCTTTACTCCGAGACCTAATTACCCGCTCTACTCCCCGTCGCCATACCCCACTCTACTCCCAGTCCCCATTCCTCACTCCACTCCCTGTCCCCATTCCCCACTCTACTCCCGGATCCCATTCGCCGCTCTCCTCCCGGTCCCCCTTTCCCACTCTACTCACTCTCCACATTCCCCGCTCTACTCCAGGTCTCCATTCCCCACTCTACTCCCGGATCCCATTCCGCACTATACTCCCAGTCATCATTCCCCACTCTACTCCCAATCCCCAATCCCCGCTCTACTCCCAGTCCCATACCTAGCCCTGCACTCCGTCCCCATTCCCCGCTCTACTCCTGAATCTAATTCGCCGCTCTGCCCCCGGTCCCCATTCCCCACTCTACTCCCTGTCCCCATTCCCCACTCGACTCCCTCTCCCCATTCCCCACTCTACTCCCGCTCCCCATTCCCCACTCTTCTCCCGCTCCCCATTCCCCGCTCTACTCCCTGTCTCCATTCCACGCTCTGCTCTCAGTCCCCATTCCCTGCTGCACTCCCGGTCCCTATTCGACACTGCACTTCTGGTCCCCATTCCCCACTCTACTCCCTGTCCCCATTCCACACTCTACTCCCTTTCCCCATTCCCCGCTCTACTCCCTGTCCCCGTTCCCCACTTTGCTCCCTGTCCCCATTCCCTGCTCTACTCCCTGTCCCCATTCCCTGCTCTACTCCCTGTCCCCATTCCACACTCTACTCCCTGTCCCCATTCCACGCTCCGCTCCCAGTCCCCATTCCCCACTCTACTCCCTGTCCCAATTCCCCACTCTACTCCCTGTCCCCATTCCCTGCTCCACTCACTGTCCCCATTCCCAACTCTGCTCTCTTTCCCCATTCCCCACTCAACTGCTGTCCCCATTCCCCACTCTACTCCCATTCTCCATTCCCAACTCTACTCCCTGTCCCCATTCCCCACTCTACTCCCTCTCCCCATTCCCCACTCTACTCCCGCCCCACATTCCCCACTCTACTCCCGCTCCCCATTCCCCGCTCTACTCCCAGTCCCCATTCCCCACTCTACTCCCTGTCCCCATTCCCCACTCAACTCCCTGTCCCCATTCCCGACTCTACTCCCAGTCCCCATACCCCGCTCTACTCCCTGTCCTCATTCACAATCTACTCCCTCTCCCCATTCCCCACTCTACTCCCGCTCCCCATTCCCCACTCTACTCCCGCTCCCCATTCCCCGCTCTACTCCCAGTCCCCATTCCCCACTCTACTCCCAGTTCCCATTCCCCACTCTACTCCCTCTCCCCATTCCCCACTCTACTCCCAGTTCCCATTCCCCACTCTACTCCCAGTTCCCATTCCCCACTCTACTCCCTCTCCCCATTCCCCACTCTACTCCCAGTTCCCATTCCCCACTCTACTCCCTCTCCCCATAACCCACTCCACTCCCGGTCCCAGGTTCCCTTTCCCCACTATATCTCGGTCCCCATTCCCCGCTCTCCTCCCAGTCCCCATTCCCCACTCTACTCCCGTTCACATTGCCCACTCTGCTCTACTCCTGGTCCCAATTCCCCACTCTACTCCCTGTCACCATTCCCCACTCTACTCCCTCTCCCCATTCCCCACTCCACTCCCTCTCCCCATTCCCCACTCTACTCCCTCTCCCCATTCCCCACTCTACTCCCTCTCCCCATTCCCCTCTCTACTCCCTCTCCCCATTCCCCACTCTACTACCTGTCCCCTTTCCCCACTGTACCCCCTGTCCCCATTCCCCGCTCTACTCCCTGTCCCCATTCCCCGCTGTACTCCCTGTCCCCATTCCCCGCACTGCTCCTGGTCCCCATTTCCAACTCTACTCTCAGTCACCATTCCCCGTTCGACTCCCTGTCCCCATTCCCCACTCTACTCCCTGTCCACATTCTCCACTCGACTCCCAGTTCCCATTCCCCACTCTACTCCCTCTCCCCATTCCCCACTCTACTCCAAGTTCCCATTCCCGACTCTACTCCCTCTCCCCATTCCCCACTCTACTCCCAGTTCCCATTCCCCACTCTACTCCCTGTCCCCATTCCCCACTCTACTCCCAGTTCCCATTCCCCACTCGACTCCCTCTCCCCATTCCCCACTCTCCTCCCAGTCCCCATTCCCCACTCTACTCCCGTTCACATTGCCCACTCTGCTCTACTCCTGGTCCCCATTCCCCACACTACTCCCTGTCCCCATGCCCCACTCTACTCCCTCTCCCCATTCCCCACTCTACTCCCTCTCCCCATTCGCCACTCTACTCCCGTTCACATTGCCCACTATGCTCTACTCCTGGTCCCCATTCCCCACTCTACTCCCTCTCCCCATTCCCCACTCTACTCCCAGTTCCCATTCCCCACTCCACTCCCTGTCCCCATTCCCCACTCTACTCCCAGTTCCCATTCCCCACTCTACTCCCAGTTCCCATTCCCCACTCTACTCCCAGTTCCCATTCCCCACTCTACTCCCTCTCCCCATTACCCACTCCACTCCCGGTCCCAGGTTCACTTTCCCCACTATATCTCGGTCCCCATTCCCCGCTCTCCTCCCAGTCCCCATTCCCCACTCTACTCCCGTTCACATTGCCCACTCTGCTCTACTCCTGGTCCCCATTCCCCACTCTACTCACTGTCCCCATTCCCCACTCTACTCCCTCTCCCCATTCCCCACTCTACTCCCTCTCCCCATTCCCCACTCTACTCCCTCTCCCCATTCCCCACTCTACTCCCTCTCCCCATTCCCCACTCTACTCCCTCTCCCCATTCCCCACTCTACTCCCTCTCCCCATTCCCCACTCTACTCCCTCTCCCCATTCCACACTCTACTCCCTCTCCCCAATCCCCACTCTACTCCCTCTCCCCATTCCCCACTCTACTCCCTCTCCCCATTCCCCTCTCTACTCCCTCTCCCCATTCCCCACTCTACTACCTGTCCCCTTTCCCCACTCTACTCCCTGTCCCCATTCCCCACTCTACTCCCTGTCCCCATTCCCCACTCTACTCCCTGTCCCCATTCCCCACTCGACTCCCTGTCCCCATTCCACGCTCTACTCCCTGTCCCCATTCCCCGCACTGCTCCTGGTCCCCATTCCCAACTCTACTCTCAGTCACCATTCCCCGTTCGACTCCCTGCCCCGTTCGCGACTCAGCTCCCACTCCCCATTTGCCGCTCTACTCCTGGTTCCCATTCCTCGCTCTACTTCCGGTCCCCATTCACCACTCTGCTCCCTGTCCCCATTCCCCGCTTTACTTTTAGTCCCCATTCCCGGCTCTACTCCCGTTCCCCATTCCCCGTTCTGCTCCCGGTTCCCATTCCCCGCTCTACTCCCGGTCCCCATTCCCCACTCTATTCCCTGTCCCCATTCCCCGCTCTATTCCCAGTCCCCATTTGTCGCTCTATTCCCAGTCCCCATTCCCCGCTCTACTCCCGGTTCCCATTCCCCGCTCGACTCCCGGTCTCGATTCTCCGCCCTACTCCCGGTCCCCATTCCCGACTCTACACCCTGCCCCTTCTCCGCTCGACTCTCATTCCCCATTCCCCGCTCTACTGTCAGTCCCCATTCCCTACTCTACACCCTGTCCTCTTCTCCGCTCCACTCCCAGTCCCCATTCCCCACTCTACTCTTATTCCCCATTCCCCGCTCTACTCCCGCTCCCCATTCCCCACTCTACTCTCATTCCCCATTCCCCGCTCTACTCCCAGTCCCCATTCCCCACTCTACTCCCTGTCCCCATTCCCGACTATACTCCCAGTCCCCATTCCCCACTCTACTCCCTGTCCCCAATCCCGATTCTACTCCCAGTCCCCATTCCCCACTCTACTCTCATTCCCCATTCCCCGCTCTACTCCCAGTCCCCATTCCCCACTCTACTCCCTGTCCCCATTCCCGACTATACTCCCAGTCCCCATTCCCCACTCTACTCCCTGTCCCCAATCCCGATTCTACTCCCAGTCCCCATTCCCCACTCTACTACCTGTCCCCATTCCCCGCTCTACTCCCTGTCCTCATTCACAATCTACTCCCTCTCCCCATTCCCCACTCTACTCCCGCTCCCCATTCCCCGCTCTACTCCCAGTCCCCATTCCCCACTCTACTCACTGTCTCCATTCCCCGCTCGACTCCCAGTCCCCATTCCACGCTCTGCTCTCAGTCCCCATTCCCTGCTGCACTCCCGGTCCCTATTCCACACTCCACTTCTGGTCCCCATTCCCCACTCTACTCCCTGTCCCCATTCCCCACTCTACTCCCTTTCCCCATTCCCCACTCCACTCCCTGTCCTCGTTCCCCACTCTACTCCCTGTCCCCATTCCCTGCTCTACTCCCTGTCCCCATTCCCCACTCTACTCCCTGTCCCCATTCCACGCTCTGCTCCCAGTCCCCATTCCCCACTCTACTCCCTGTCCCCATTCCCCACTCTACTCCCTGTCCCCATTCCCGACTCGACTCCCGGTCACCATTCCCCACTCTACTCCCTGTCCCCATTCCCGACTCGACTCCCGGTCACCATTCCCCACTCTACTACCTGTTCCCATATCCGGCTCTACTCCCTGTCCCCATTCCCCACTCTACTCCCTGTCCCCATTCCCCCTCTACTCCCGGTCCCCGTTCCCCACTCTACTCCCGCTCCCCATTCCCGGCTCTACTCCCGGTCCCCATTCCCCGCTCTACACCCAGTCCCCATTCCCCGCTGTACTCCTGCTCCCCATTCCCGGCTCTACTCCCGGTCCCCATTCCCCACTCCACTCCCTGTCCCCATTCCCCACTCTACTCCGTGTCCTCATTACCCACTCAACCACCTGTTCCCATTCCCCCCTCTACACCCGGTCCCCATTCCCCACTCTACTCCTTGTCCTCATTCCACACTTTACCACCTGTTCCCATTCCCCACTCTTCTCCCAATCCCCAATCCCCGATTTGCTCCCGGTCGCCATTCCCCACTCTACTCCCCATCCCCCATCCCCAATCTCCACTCCACTCCCGGTCAACATTCCTAGCGCTGCACCCGGTCCCCATTCCCCGCTTTACTCCTGGACCTAATTTCCCGCTCTACTCCCCGTCCCCATACCCCACTCAACTCCCAGTCCCCATTTCCCACTCTACTCCCAGCCTCATTCCCCACTGTACTCCCGCTCCCCATTTCCCGCTCTTCTCCCACTCCCCATTCCCCGCTCTACCCCCAGTCCCCATTCCCCGCTCTACCCCCAGTCCCCATTCCCCACTCTACTCCCTGTCCTCATTCCACACTCTACTCCCTGTCCTCATTCCACACTCTACCACCTGTCCTCATTCCACTCTCTACTCCCTGTCCCCACTCCCCGCTCTACTCCCAGTCCCCATTCCCCGCTCTACTCCCAGTCCCCATTCCCCACTCTGCTCCCTGTCTCCATTCCCCGCTCGACTCCCAGTCCCCATTCCACGCTCTGCTCTCAGTCCCCATTCCCTGCTGCACTCCCGGTCCCTATTCCACACTCCACTTCTGGTCCCCATTCCCCACTCTACTCCCTGTCTCCATTCCCCACTCTACTCCCTTTCCCCATTCCCCGATCTACTCCCTGTCCCCGTTCGCCACTCTACTCCCCGTCCCCATTCCCCACTCTACTCCCTGTCCCCATTCGACGCTCTGCTCCCAGTCCCCATTCCCCACTCTACTCCCTGTCCCAATTCCCCACTCTACTCCCTGTCCCCATTCCCTGCTCTACTCACTGTCCCCATTCCCAACTCTGCTCTCTGTCCCCATTCCCCAGTCTACTTCCTGTCCCCATTCCCCACTCTACTCCCAGTCCCCATTCCCCGCTCTACTCCCTGTCCTCATTCACACTCTACTCCCAGTCCCCATTCCCCACTCTACTCCCTCTCCCCATTCCCCACTCTACTCCCAGTCCCCATTCCCTGCTCTACTCCCTGTCCTCATTCACACTCTACTCCCAGTCCCCATTCCCAACTCTACTCCCTGTCCCCATTCCCCACTCTACTCCCTGTCCCCGTTCCCCACTCTACTCCCAGTTCCCATTCCCAACTCTACTCCCTGTCCCCATTCCCCACTCTACTCCCTGTCCCCATTCCCCACTCTACTCCCAGTTCCCATTCCACACTCTACTCCCTATCCCCATTCCCCACTCTACTCCCAGTTCCCATTCCCCACTCTCCTCCCAGTCCCCATTCCCCACTCCACTCCCATTTCCAATTCCCCACTCTACTCCCTCTCCCCATTCCCCACTCTACCCCCAGTTCCCATTCCCCACTCTACTCCCAGTTCCCATTCCCCACTCTACGACCTCTCCCCATTCCCCACTCTACTCCCAGTTCCCATTCCCCACTCTACTCCCTCTCCCCATTACCCACTCTACTCCCGGTCCCAGGTTCCCTTTCCCCATTATATCTCGGTCCCCATTCCCCGCTCTCCTCCCTCTCCCCATTCCCCACTCTACTCCCTCTCCCCATTCAACACTCAACTCCCTCTCCCCATTCCCCTCTCTACTGCCTCTCCCCATTCCCCACTGTACTACCTGTCCCCTTTCCGCACTCTACTCCCTCTCCCCATTCCCCACTCTACTCCCTCTCGCCATTCCCCACTCTACTCCCTCTCCCCATTCCCCACTCTACTCCCTCTCCCCATTCCCCACTCTACTCCCTCTCCCCATTCCCCTCTCTACTCCCTCTCCCCATTCCCCACTCTACTCCCTCTCCCCATTCCACACTCTACTCCCTCTCCCCATTCCCCTCTCTACTCCCTCTCCCCATTCCCCACTCTACTCCCTGTCCCCATTCCACGCTCCACTCCCTGTCCCCATTCCCCGCACTGCTCCTGGTCCCCATTCCCAACTCTACTCTCAGTCACCATTCCCCGTTCGACTCCCTGCCCCGTTCCCTACTCTGCTCCCACTCCCCATTTGCCGCTCTACTCCTGGTTCCCATTCCTCGCTCTACTTCCGGTCCCCATTCACCACTCTGCTCCCTGTCCCCATTCCCCGCTTTACTTTTACTCCCCATTCCCGGCTCTACTCCCGTTCCCCATTCCCCGTTCTGCTCCCGGTTCCCATTCCCCACTCTATTCCCTGTCCCCATTCACCGCTCTATTCCCAGTCCCCATTTGTCGCTCTATTCCCAGTCCCCATTCCCCGCTCTACTCCCGGTTCCCATTCCCCGCTCAACTCCCGGTCTCGATTCTCCGCCCTACTCCCGGTCCCCATTCCCGACTCTACACCCTGCCCCTTCTCCGCTCGACTCTCATTCCCCATTCCCCGCTCTACTGTCAGTCCCCATTCCCTACTCTGCACCCTGTCCTCTTCTCCGCTCCACTCCCAGTCCCCATTCCCCACTCTACTCTCATTCCCCATTCCCCGCTCTACTCCCAGTCCCCATTCCCCACTCTACTCTCATTCCCCATTCCCCGCTCCACTCCCAGTCCCCATTCCCCACTCTACTCTCATTCCCCATTCCCCGCTCTACTCTCATTCCCCATTCCCCGCTCTACTCTCATTCCCCATTCCCCGCTCTACTCCCAGTCCCCATTCCCCACTCTACTCCCTCTCCCCATTCCCCACTCTACTCCCTGTCCCCATTCCCCGCTCTACTCCCAGTCCCCATTCCCCACTCTACTCCCTCTCCCCATTCCCCACTCTACTCCCTCTCCCCATTCCCCGCTCCACTCCCAGTCCCCATTCCCCACTCTACTCTCATTCCCCATTCCCCGCTCTACTCCCAGTCCCCATTCCCCACTCTACTCTCATTCCCCATTCCCCGCTCTACTCCCAGTCCCCATTCCCCGCTCTACTCCCAGTCCCCATTCCCCACTCTACTCTCATTCCCCATTCCCCACTCTACTCCCAGTCCCCATTCCCCACTCTACTCCCTCTCCCCATTCCCCGCTCTACTCCCAGTCCCCATTCCCCACTCTACTCTCATTCCCCATTCCCCGCTCTACTCCCAGTCCCCATTCACCACTCTACTCTCATTCCCCATTCCCCAATCTACTCCCAGTCCCCATTCCCCACTCTACTCCCTCTCCCCATTCACCACTCTACTCCCTCTCCCCATTCCCCACTCTACTCCCTCTCCACATTCCCCACTCTACTCCCTGTCCCCATTCCCCACTCTACTCCCAGTTGCCATTCCCCACTCTACTCCCAGTCCCCATTCCCCACTCTACTCCCGCTCCCCATTCCCCGCTCTACTCCCAGTCCCCATTCCCCACTCTACTCCCAGTCCCCATTCCACGCTCTGCTCTCAGTCCCCATTCCCTGCTGCACTCCGGGTCCCTATTCCACACTCCACTTCTGGTCCCCATTCCCCGCTCTACTCCCGGATCCCATTCCCCACTCTACTCCCTGTCCCCTTTCCCTAATCTACACATGGTCCCCATTCCCCGTTCTCCTCCCTGTCCCCCTTTCCCACTCAACACCATCTCCACATTCCCCACTCTACTCCCGGATCCCATTACCCGCTCTATACCCCATCCCCAATCCCCGCTCCACTCCCGGTCACAATTCCTAGCGCTGCACCCGGTCCCCATTCCCCGCTTTACTCCGAGACTAAATTCCCCGCTCTACTCCCCGTCGCCATACCCCACTCTACTCCCAGTCCCCATTCCTCACTCCACTCCCTGTCCCCATTCCCCACTCTACTCCCGGATCCCATTCGCCGCTCTCCTCCCGGTCCCCCTTTCCCACTCTACTCACTCTCCACATTCCCCGCTCTACTCCCGGTCTCCATTCCCCACTCTACTCCCGGAACCCATTCCCCACTCTACTCCCAGTGCCCATTCCCCGCCCTACTCCCTGTCCCCATTCCGCACTATACTCCCAGTCCTCATTCCCCACTCTACTCCCAATCCCCAATCCCCGCTCTACTGCCAGTCACATACCTAGCCCTGCACCCCGTCCCCATTCCCCGCTCTACTCCTGAATTTAATTCGCCACTCTGCTCCCGGTCCCCATTCGCCACTCTACTCCCTGTCCCCATTCCCCACTCTACTCCCTCTCCCCATTCCCCACTCTACTCCCGCTCCCCATTCCCCACTCTACTCCCTCTCCCCATTCCCCACTCTACTCCCGCTCCCCATTCCCCACTCGACTCCCGCTCCCCATTCCCCGCTCTACTCCCAGTCCCCATTCCCCACTCTACTCCCTGTCCCCATTCTCCACTCTATTCCCAATCCCCAATCCCCACTTTGCTCCCGGTCCCCATTCCCCACTCTATTCCCAGTCCACATTCCCCACTCTACTCCCTGTCCCCATACCCCACTCGACTCCCAGTTCCCATTCCCCACTCTACTCCCTCTCCCGATTCCCCACTCTCCTCCCAGTCCCCATTCCCCACTCTACTCCCGTTCACATTGCCCACTCTGCTCTACTCCTGGTCCCCATTCCCCACTCTACTCCCTGTCCCCATTCCCCACTCTACTCCCTCTCCCCATTCCCCACTCTACTCCCTCTCCCCATTCCCCACTCTACTCCCTCTCCCCATTCCCCTCTCTACTCCCTCTCACCATTCCCCACTCTACTCCCTGTCCCCTTTCCCCACTCTACTCCCTGTCCCCATTCCCCACTCTACTCCCTGTCCCCATTCCCCGCTCTACTCCCTGTCCCCATTCCCCGCACTGCTCCTGGTCCCCATTCCCAACTCTACTCCCAGTTGCCATTAACCACTCTACTCCCTGTCCCCATTCCCCACTCTACTCCCAGTTCCCATTCCCCACTCTACTCCCTCTCCCCATTCCCCACTCTACTCCCAGTTCCCATTCCCCACTCTACTCCCAGTTCCCATTCCCCACTCTACTCCCTCTCCCCATTCCCCACTCTACTCCCAGTTCCCATTCCCCACTCTACTCCCTCTCCCCATTACCCACTCCACTCCAGGTCCCAGGTTCCCTTTCCCCAATATATCTCGGTCCCCATTCTCCGCTCTCCTCCCAGTCCCCATTCCCCACTCTACTCACGTTCACATTGCCCACTCTGCTCTACTCCTGGTCCCCATTCCCCACTCTACTCCCTGTCCCCATTCCCCACTCTACTCCCTCTCCCCATTCCCCACTCTACTCCCTGTCCCCATTCCCCGCACTGCTCCTGGTCCCCATTCCCAACTCTACTCTCAGTCACCATTCCCCGTTCGACTCCCTGTCCCCGTTCCCTACGCTGCTCCCACTCCCCATTTGCCGCTCTACTCCTGGTTCCCAGTCCCCGCTCTACTCCCTGTCCCCATTCCCCGCACTGCTCCTGGTCCCCATTCCCAACTCTACTCTCAGTCACCATTCCCCGTTCGACTCCCTGTCCCCATTCCCCACTCTACTCCCAGTTCCCATTCCCCACTCTACTCCCTGTCCCCATTCTCCACTCTACTCCCAGTTCCCATTCCCCACTCTACTCCCTCTCCCCATTCCCCACTCTACTCCCAGTTCCCATTCCCCACTCTACTCCCTCTCCCCATTCCCCACTCTACTCCCAGTTCCCATTCCCCACTCTACTCCCTGTCCCCATTCCCCACTCTACTCCCAGTTCCCATTCCCCACTCTACTCCCTCTCCCGCTTCCCCACTCTCCTCCCAGTCCCCATTCTCCACTCCACTCCCGTTCACATTGCCCACTCTGCTCTACTCCTGGTCCCCATTCCCCACTCTACTCCCTGTCCCCATACCCCACTCGACTCCCAGTTCCCATTCCCCACTCTACTCCCTCTCCCGATTCCCCACTCTCCTCCCAGTCCCCATTCCCCACTCTACTCCCGTTCACATTGCCCACTCTGCTCTACTCCTGGTCCCCATTCCCCACTCTACTCCCTGTCCCCATTCCCCACTCTACTCCCTCTCCCCATTCCCCACTCTACTCCCTCTCCCCATTCCCCACTCTACTCCCTCTCCCCATTCCCCTCTCTACTCCCTCTCACCATTCCCCACTCTACTCCCTGTCCCCTTTCCCCACTCTACTCCCTGTCCCCATTCCCCACTCTACTCCCTGTCCCCATTCCCCGCTCTACTCCCTGTCCCCATTCCCCGCACTGCTCCTGGTCCCCATTCCCAACTCTACTCTCAGTCACCATTCCCCGTTCGACTCCCTGTCCCCATTCCCCACTCTACTCCCAGTTGCCATTAACCACTCTACTCCCTGTCCCCATTCCCCACTCTACTCCCAGTTCCCATTCCCCACTCTACTCCCTCTCCCCATTCCCCACTCTACTCCCAGTTCCCATTCCCCACTCTACTCACAGTTCCCATTCCCCACTCTACTCCCTCTCCCCATTCCCCACTCTACTCCCAGTTCCCATTCCCCACTCTACTCCCTCTCCCCATTACCCACTCCACTCCAGGTCCCAGGTTCCCTTTCCCCAATATATCTCGGTCCCCATTCTCCGCTCTCCTCCCAGTCCCCATTCCCCACTCTACTCACGTTCACATTGCCCACTCTGCTCTACTCCTGGTCCCCATTCCCCACTCTACTCCCTGTCCCCATTCCCCACTCTACTCCCTCTCCCCATTCCCCACTCTACTCCCTCTCCCCATTCCCCACTCTACTCCCTCTCCCCATTCCCCGCTCTACTCCCTGTCCCCATTCCCCGCACTGCTCCTGGTCCCCATTCCCAACTCTACTCTCAGTCACCATTCCCCGTTCGACTCCCTGTCCCCGTTCCCTACGCTGCTCCCACTCCCCATTTGCCGCTCTACTCCTGGTTCCCAGTCTCCGCTCTACTCCCTGTCCCCATTCCCCGCACTGCTCCTGGTCCCCATTCCCAACTCTACTCTCAGTCACCATTCCCCGTTCGACTCCCTGTCCCCATTCCCTACGCTGCTCCCACTCCCCATTTGCCGCTCTACTCCTGGTTCCCAGTCTCCGCTCTACTCCCTGTCCCCATTCCCCGCACTGCTCCTGGTCCCCATTCCCAACTCTACTCTCAGTCACCATTCCCCGTTCGACTCCCTGTCCCCATTCCCCACTCTACTCCCAGTTCCCATTCCCCACTCTACTCCCTGTCCCCATTCTCCACTCTACTCCCAGTTCCCATTCCCCACTCTACTCCCTCTCCCCATTCCCCACTCTACTCCCAGTTCCCATTCCCCACTCTACTCCCTCTCCCCATTCCCCACTCTACTCCCAGTTCCCATTCCCCACTCTACTCCCTGTCCCCATTCCCCACTCTACTCCCAGTTCCCATTCCCCACTCTACTCCCTCTCCCGCTTCCCCACTCTCCTCCCAGTCCCCATTCTCCACTCCACTCCCGTTCACATTGCCCACTCTGCTCTACTCCTGGTCCCCATTCCCCACTCTACTCCCTGTCCCCATTCCCCACTCTACTCCCTCTCCCCATTCCTCACTCTACTCCCTGTCCCCATTCCCCACTCTACTCCCTCTCCCCATTCCCCACTCTACTCCCTCTCCCCATTCCCCACTCTACTCCCTCTCCCCATTCCCCTCTCTACTCCCTCTCACCATTCCCCACTCTACTCCCTGTCCCCATTCCCCACTCTACTCCCTGTCCCCGTTGCCCACTCTACTCCCTGTCCCCATTCCCCACTCTACTCCCTGTCCCCATTCCCCGCTCTACTCCCTGTCCCCATTCCCCGCACTGCTCCTGGTCCCCATTCCCAACTCTACTCTCAGTCACCATTCCCCGTTCGACTCCCAGTCCCCATTCCCCACTCTACTCCCTCTCCCCATTCCCCACTCTACTCCCAGTTCCCATTCCCCACTCTACTCCCTCTCCCCATTCCCCACTCTACTCCCAGTTCCCATTCCCCACTCTACTCCCTCTCCCCATTACCCACTCCACTCCCGGTCCCAGGTTCCCTTTCCCCACTATATCTCGGTCCCCATTCCCCGCTCTCCTCCCAGTCCCCATTCCCCACTCTACTCACGTTCACATTGCCCACTCTGCTCTACTCCTGGTCCCCATTCCCCACTCTACTCACGTTCACATTGCCCACTCTGCTCTACTCCCTCTCCCCATTCCCCACTCTACTCCCTGTCCCTATTCCCCACTCTACTCCCTCTCTCCATTCCCCACTCTACTCCCTGTCCCCATTCCCCGCACTGCTCCTGGTCCCCATTCCCAACTCTACTCTCAGTCACCATTCCCCGTTCGACTCCCTGCCCCGTTCCCTACTCTGCTCCCACTCCCCATTTGCCGCTCTACTCCTGGTTCCCATTCCCCGCTCTACTTCCGGTCCCCATTCACCACTCTGCTCCCTGTCCCCATTCCCCGCTCTACTTTTAGTCCCCATTCCCGGCTCTACTCCCGTTCCCCATTCCCCGTTCTGCTCCAGGTTCCCATTCCCCGCTCTGCTCCCGGTCCTCATTCCCCACTCTATTCCCTGTCCCCATTCCCCGCTCTATTCCCAGTCCCCACTTGTCGCTCTATTCCCAGTCCCCATTCCCCGCTCTACTCCCGGTTCCCATTCCCCGCTCGACTCCCGGTCTCGATTCTCCGCCCTACTCCCGGTCCCCATTCCCCACTCTACACCCTGCCCCTTCTCCGCTCGACTCTCATTCCCCATTCCCCGCTCTACTGTCAGTCCCCATTCCCCGCTCTCCTCTCATTCCCCATTCCCCGCTCTACTCCCAGTCCCCATTCCCCACTCTACTCTCATTCCCCATTCCCCGCTCTACTCCCAGTCCCCATTCCCCACTCTACTCTCATTCCCCATTCCCCGCTCTACTCCCAGTCCCCATTCCCCGCTCTACTCCCAGTCCCCATTCCCCACTCTACTCTCATTCCCCATTCCCCGCTCTACTCTCAGTCCCCTTCCGCGCTCTATTCCCAGTCCCCATTCCCCGCTCTTTTCCCAGTTCCCATTCCCCGCTCTAATCCCAGTCCCCATTCCCTACTCTACTTTTAGTCCCCATTCCCGGATCTAATCCCGTTCCCCATTCCCCGCTCTGCTCCCGGTTCCCATTCCCCGCTCTACTCCCGGTCCCCATTCCCCGCCCTACTCCCGGTCCCCATTCCCCGCTCTACTCCCAGTCCCCATTCCCCACTCTACTCTCATTCCCCATTCCCCGCTCTACTCCCAGTCCCCATTCTCCACTCTACTCTCATTCCCCATTCCCCGCTCTACTCCCAGTCCCCCTTCCCCGCTCTATTCCCAGTCCCCTTCCCCGCTTTATTCCCAGTCCCCCTTCCCCGCTCTATTCCCAGTCCCCATTCCCCACTCTATTCCCGTCCCCATTCCCCGCTCTATTCCCAGTCCCCCTTCCGCGCTCTATTCCCAGTCACCATTTCCCGCTCTATTCCCAGTCCCCCTTCCCCGCTTTATTCCCAGTCCCCCTTCCCCGCTCTATTCCCAGTCCCCCTTCCCCGCTTTATTCCCAGTCCCCCTTCCCCGCTCTATTCCCAGTCCCCCTTCCCCGCTTTATTCCCAGTCCCATTCCCCGCGCTACTCCCAGTCCCCTTCCCCGCTCTATTCCCAGTCCCCTTCCCCGCTCTGCTCCCAGTCACAATTTCCCGCTCTAATCCAGGTCCCCGTTACCTGAATTAGTCCCGGTCCCCATTCCCCGCTCTGCTTCCAGTCTCTGTTCCTGGTTCCCCATTATTCCTCAGCCCCTATTTGCAGGTTATCGCGGGAATGAGTACAGTGGTAAACAAATCCCACAGCCTCTGATTCCTAGGAAAATCTGGTTTCAGTCCGAGTTACCTTCATGCACTTTAATGATGCTGCATTGAGGCGGATTTCGCTTGCTGATGTTGTGGGTCACCTACTTGCTTCCTCTCCTGCCATAAACATTTATTTTCTGCCCAGCGGACTGTCACTGAGCCTAATTGTCGAACTCCTACCTGACCCTCGTGTTAAGTGCCGGGTTCCTGTACCTAGCAGGACTGTGAGGTGTGAGGAGGGGTGGGGGTGATGGGAGGGGTCTGTCAGGAGTTAGTCACTCACCGGGTAGGATGAACACTGTCAGCACCATGGTAGCAAGCAAACTCCCGGACATTGTGCTTTGCTGGGACGTCATTCCACTCAGTGACTGAATACCTGTGAGCAATAAGAAGAAGAATCATACAGCACAGAAGGAGGCCATTCGGCCCATCGTGCCTCTGCCGGCTCTTTGAAATCCAATTCGTCCCACTCCCCCGCTCTTTTCCCATAGACCTGCAAGTTTTTCCTTTTCAAGTATTTATCCAATTCCCTTTTGAAAGTTATTATTGAATCTGCTTCCACCGCCCTTTCAGGCAGTGAATTCCAGATCAGAACAACTCGCTGCCTAAAAAAAATCTCCTCATCTCCCCCTCTGGCTCTTTTGCCGATCACCTTAAATCTGTGTCCTCTGGTTACTGACCCTTCTACCACTGGAATCAGTTTCTCCTTATTTACTCTGTCAAAACCGTTGATGATTTTGAACACCTCGATCAAATCTCCCCTTAACCTTCTCTGTTCGAAGGAGAACAATCCCAGCTTCTCCAGTCTCTCCGCATAACTGAAGTCTCATCCCTGGAACCATTCTAGTAAATCTCCTCTGCACCCTCTCTAAGGCCTTCACATCCTTCCTAAAGTGTGGTGCCCAGAATTGGACACAATACTCCAGCTGAGGTCTAACCAGTGTTTATAAAGGTTTAGCATAACTTCCTTGCTTTTGTACTCTATCCCTCTATTAATAAAGCCCAGGATCCCGTATGCTTTTTTAACAGCCTTCTCAACCTGTCCTGCCACCTTCAAGGACTCGTGTACTTACAACCCGAGGTCTCCCTGTTCCTGCACCCCCTTTAGAATTGCACCATTTAGTTTATGTTGCCTCTCCTCATTCTTCCTACCAAAATGAATTGCATACATCGAGTTACATCGAAACTACAGCACAGAAACAGGCCATTCAGCCCAACTGGTCCATGCTGGTGTTTATGCTCCAGACGAACCTCCTCCCTCCCTCCTTCATCTCACCCTATCACCCTATCCTTTTATTCCTTTCTCCCTCATGTGTTTATCCAGCTTCCCCTTAAATCCATCGACACTATTCACCTCAACTACTCCTTGTGGTTGTGAGTTCCACATTCTCACCACTCTCTGGGTGAAGAAGTTTCTCCTGAATTCCCTATCGGATTTATTAGTGACTATCTTATATTTCTGGCCCCAGTTCTGGTCTCCCCCACAAGTAGAAACACCTTCTCTACCATAACCCAATCAAACCCTTTCATAATCTTACCTCCATCAGGTCACCCCACAGTCTTCTCTTTTCTAGAGAAAAGAGCCCCAGCCTGCTCAACCTTTCCTGATAGGTTATAACCTCTCAGTTCTGGTATCATCCCAATAAATCTTTTTTGCACTTTCTCCAGTGCCTCTATATCCTTTTTATGATAGGGAGACCAGAACTGTTCAGAATACTCCAAGTGTGGTCCAACCAAGGTTTTATACAAGTTTAACATAACCTCTCTGCTTTTCAATTCTATCCCTCTAGAAAAGAACCCCAGTGCTTTATTTGCTTTCTTTTTAAAAAAACGGTCTTATTAACCTGCGTCACTAGTTTTAGTGATTTGTGTATCTGTACCCCCAGATCCCTCTGCTCCTCTACCCCATTTAGACTCTTATTATCCGATCAATATGTGGCCACCTTATTCTTCCTACCAAAATGCACCACCTCATACTGATCTATATTGAAATTCATTTGCCAATTACTCGTCCATTCTGCAAGTTTATTAATGTCTTCCTGTATTTTGTCGCAGTCCTCCTCAGTATTAACGACATCGTCTGTCAGGTGTCATCTGCAAATTTTGAAATTGTACTTCTGATTCCTGAATCCAAATCGTTAATGTAAATTGTGAACACCAGTGGTCCCAGCACTGATCCCTGTGGAACTCAACGTCCCACCTCCCGCCAGTCTGAGTAACTACTCTTAACCCCTACTCTGTGTGCTCTGTGTTGTAACCAGCTTGCTATCCATTCTGCTACCTGTCCCCTGACTCCACATGCTCTAATCTGAGCCATGAATTTACTATGTGGTACCTTATCGAAGGCGTTTTGAAAATCCAAATATATTACATCTACTACATTACCCTTGTCTACTCTTTCTGTTATTTCTTCAAAGAATTCAGTAAGGTTGGTCAATCATGACTTTCCCTTCTGGAATCCGGGCTGACTATTTTTTACTATATTTTATTTCTTTAGATTTTTTCCATTACATCTTTGAGTAAAGATTCCAATATCTTTAAGCTAAGTTAAGTTAACTGGTCTATAGATCCCTGGACTTGTTCTATCTCCCTTTTTAAATATAGGAATCACATTAGATAGAATAACACTTCTCTGCATTAAATTTCTCCTGCCATGTGCCTGCCCATTTTACCAGTCTGTCTGTGTCCTCCTGAAGTCGATCACTATCCTCCACGTGGTTTGCTACATTTCCGAGTTTCGTGTCATCTGCAAACTTTGAAATTATACCCTCTATACCCAAGTCCAGGTCATTAATGTACATCAGAAAGAGCAGTGGTCCTAATACCGACCCCTGGGGAACACCACTGTATACTTCCCTCCAGTCTGAAAAACAACCGTTCACCATTACTCTCTGCTCTCTGTCCCGTTGCCAATTTTGTATCCACGCTGCCACTGTCCCTTCAATCCCATGGGTTTTAATTTTGCTAATAAGTCTATTATACCAAACAAGACACTAGTGATTGTGCATTGTACTCACTCTAAAACCTCACTATCTTTCTTGTAGTGTGTAGCCCAATGCTGCACACAGTACTCTAACTGAGGTCTTATTAGTTTTATATTCTATACCTCGTGATGAAACCTAGAATTCATAGAATCATACAGCATAGGAGGAGATCATTCGGCCCATCGAGCCTGTGCCGGCTCTTTGAAAGATCTATCCAATTCGTCCCACTCCCCTGCTCTTTCTCC
Organism: Heptranchias perlo; assembly: GCF_035084215.1. Taxonomy (NCBI): domain Eukaryota; kingdom Metazoa; phylum Chordata; class Chondrichthyes; order Hexanchiformes; family Hexanchidae; genus Heptranchias; species Heptranchias perlo. Next base: position 173,309 of record NW_027139299.1, on the reverse strand, counting down.
ATGGCCCTGCAAATTTTTCCCTTCAAATATTTATCCAATTCCCTTTTGAAAGTTATTATTGAATCTGCTTCCACCGCCCTTTCAGGGAGTGAATTCCAGATCAGAACAACTCACTGTGTAAAATTTGGTGTCCTCATGTCACCTCTGGTTCTTTTGACAATCATCTTAAATCTGTGTCCCCTTCTGCCACTGGAAACATTTTCTAATTCCATTCATTCTTTTACACACCTTCTCAGCCTGAGGTGCTGCCTTTATCACCTGTGGATCTGTACCCCCATATCCCTCTGCTCTTTCACATCCCGAGCCTGCTCCCATTCATACTATAATTACTGTAGGTTTTTTTTACCGAAACATATCGCCTCACGCTTTACCGACATTAAATTCAATCTGAGGCTCAGCCCATTCTCCCACTTTATCAATATCCCGGAGAAGCGGGTGTGGTCACTTGTGAGATCATGGTGTCCAGATTGTATAACACAGAGCTTCCACTGCTACTGTCCCAGCGTCTAACTGTCATGTGAGTAGATGGGGTGCAGTAACGGAAAACACCTGATCGTAGGGGACGTGGGGTCTGCTTACGGGAGAGGCCGGTGGTGTTCAATCCGAGAGAGTATCGGAAGTAAAGCTGATACTTGTAACAGGAAGGTATTGGGGGTGTCTGATGCCCAGACCGAGAGCAGGGCCTGGGAAATATGTTGAATCATAGAATCATAAACTGGTTACAGCAGAGAAAGAGACCATTCGGCCCATCGAGCCCGTGCCGGCTCTTTGTAAAAGCTATCCAGTTAGACCCATTCCCCCGCTCTTTCCCCGTCGCCCTAAGAGTTAAACAGTAGGGAGATTTTAGTTTGTTACAGGGTGAGTGGATGAAAGATGCAGATTAAATGTTGGATGTAATTCTGACCAGCTGGATCCAATCCTGTTAGTTTCTTTCCATTTTATTCCTTGATCTCTGTTCGATGTTGGAGCCAGGAGCTGGTTTCTAATGAGCTGCTCATTAAACTTCAGGCAGTTCCTACACACATGGCACAGTCTGTGATCTATAAATAGCTCAGGCCGCAACACAGCAGGTACACAAGACATAACATTACAAGGGCAGGACCAGCAGAAGGGGGAAGGTCTGATTTTCAAAAGCTGCCACACAAAAGGTTGTTACACAAGAGAAGGACTCGGGGTTAGGGGTAATATATTAGCATGGATAGAGGACAGAAAACAGAGAGTCGGGATAAACGGGTCATTCCCAGGTTGGCAGGCTGTAACTAGTGGGGTGCCGCAAGGATTGGTGCTTGGGCCTCAGCTATTTACAATCTACATTAATGACTTAGATGAAGGGACCGAGTGTAATGTATCCACGTTTGCTGACGATACAAAGCTAGGTGGAAAAGTAAGCTGTGAGGAGGACACAAAGAGTCTGCAAAGGGATATAGACAGGTTAAGTGAGTGGGCAAGAAGGTGGCAGGTGGAGTATAATGTGGGGAAATGTGAGGTTATTCACTTTGGTAGGAAGAATAGAAAAACACAACATTTTTTAAACGGTGAGAAACTATTAAATGTTGGTGTTCAGAGGGATTTGGGTGTCCTCGTACATGAAACACAAAATGTTAACATGCAGGCAATTAGGAAGGCAAATGGCATGTTGGCCTTTATTGCAAGGGGGTTGGAGTATAAGAGTAAGGAAGTTTTGTTACAATTGTACAGGGTTTTGGAGAGACCACGCCTGGAGTACTGTGTACAGTTTTGGTCTCCTTATCTAAGGAAGGATATACTTGCCTTGGAGGCAGTGCAATGAAGGTTCACTAGATTAATTCCTGGGATGAAAGGGTTGTCCTATGAGGAGAGATCGAGTAGAATGAGCCTATGCTCTCTGGAGTGCATCCAGGACAAAGCAGCCCGCTTGATTGGCACCCCATCTACCACCCTAAACATTCACTCCCTTCACCACCGGCGCACCGTGGCTGCAGTGTGTACCATCCACAGGATGCACTGAAGAATGAGAGATGATCTCATTGAAACGTATAAAATTCTTAGAGGGCTTGACAGGAGAGGCTGGAGAGTCTAGAACGAAGGGGCATAGTTTCAGGATAAGGGTTCGGCCATTTAGGACTGAGATAAGGATAAATTCGTTGTTAGAGGCCAATCATCTCAGCCCCAGGACATTGCTGCAGGAGTTCCTCAGGGCAGTGTCCTGGGCCCAATCATCTTCAGCTGCTTAATCAATGATCTTCCCTCCATCATAAGGTCAGAAATGGGTCTGTTCGCTGATGATTGCATAGTGTTCAGTTCCATTCGCAATCCCTCAGATAATGAAGCAGTCCGTGCCCGCATGCAGCAAGACCTGGACAACATCCAGGCTTGGGCTCATAAGTGGCAAGTAACATTCGCGCCAGACAAGTGCCAGGCAATGACCATCTCCAACAAGAGAAAGTCTAACCACCTCCTCTTGACATCCAACGGCATTACCATCGCCGAATCCCCCACCATCAACATCCTGGGGGTCACCATTGACCAGAAACTTAACTGGACCAGCCACATAAATACTGTGGCTACGAGAGCAGGTCAGAGGCTGGGTATTCTGCGGCGAGTGACTCACCTCCTGACTCCCCAAAGCCTTTCCACCATCTACAAGGCACAAGTCAGGAGTGTGATGGAATACTCTCCACTTGCCTGGATGAGTGCAGCTCCAACAACACTCAAGAAGCTCGACACCATCCAGGACAAAGCAGCCCGCTTGATTGGCACCCCATCCACCACCCTAAACATTCACTCCCTTCACCACCGGCGCACAGTGGCTGCAGTGTGTACCATCCACAGGATGCACTGCAGCAACTCGCCAAGGCTTCTTCGACAGCACCTCCCAAACCCACGACCTCTACTACCTAGAAGGACAAGAGCAGCAGGTACATGGGAACAACACCACCTGCACGTTCCCCTCCAAGTCACACACCATCCCGACTTGGAAATATATCGGCCGTTCCTTCATCGTCACTGGGTCAAAACCCTGGAACTCCCTTCCTAACAGCACTGTGGGAGAACCGTCACCACACGGACTGCAGCGGTTCAACAAAGCGGCTCACCACCACCTTCTCGAGGGCAATTAGGGATGGGCAATAAATGCCGGCCTCGCCAGCGACGCCCACATCCCATGAACGAATAAAAAAAATTTCTTCACTCAGTGGGTTGTGAATCTTTGGAATTCTCTTCCCCAAAGGGCTATGGATGCTGAGTCGCTGAGTATATTCAAGATGTGGAGATGCCGGTGATGGACTGGGGTGGACAAATGTAAGGAATCTTACAACACCAGGTTATAGTCCAACAAATTTATTTTAAAATCACAAGCTTTCGGAGATTATCCCCTTCGTCAGATGAATGAGTGAAAAGGTTCTCAAATCGCTTATCTTATACTATGTTGGGACAGCATCACACCAATCAAAAGGTGTCGTTGTTGTTCAAACAGGCCAGTCTCTCTCTCTCTCTCTCTGCCATTTTGAGTTTCTTTCTGCCTGCCTGTGTAATCGACACAATGTATATCTAGTGTACTGGGACGTGCTGTTCTCCGTGACTGGCCTGTTTGAACAACAACGACACCTTTTGATTGGTGTGATGCTGTCCCAACATAGTATAAGATATGCGATTTGAGAACCTTTTCACTCATTCATCTGACGAAGGGGATAATCTCCGAAAGCTTGTGATTTTAAAATAAATTTGTTGGACTATAACCTGGTGTTGTAAGAGTATATTCAAGGCTGAGATCGATAGATTTTTGGACTCGAGGGGAATCGAGGGATGTGGGGATCGGGCGGGAAAGTGGAGTTGAGGTTGAAGATGGGCCATGATCTGATTGAATGGCGGAGAAGGCTCGAGGGGCCGAATGGCCTACTCCTGCTCCTATTTCTTATGTTCTTATTAATACAAGCCCCCTTCCCTCTCCCTCACAGGGACAGGACCAACAGATGGGGGGGTCCGATTAATACAGACCCCCTCTCCCTCCCCCCGCATGGGTTAGGACCAACAGATGGGGATGGGTCCGATTAATACAGACCCCTCTCCCTCCCCCCGCAGGGGGTAGGACCATCAGAGGAGCAGAGTTTGTATGGCGTGCAATCGATGTGTGATCAGCCAGGGCTCAGTGGGTCGCACTCTTGCCTCTGAGTCAGACGATTGTGGGTTCATGTTCCACTCCAGAGACTTGAGCACAAAATCCAGGCTGACATTCTCAGGGCAGTACTGAGGGAGCGCTGCACTGTTGGAGGTGCTGTCTTTCAGATGAGACAATAAACTGAGGCCCCATCTGCCCTCTCAAGTGGATGTAAAAGATCCCATGGCACTATTTTGAAGAAGAGCAAGGGAGTTCTCCCTGATGTCCTGGGCCAATGTTTATCCCTCAACCAATATCACCTAAAACAAGATTATCTGGTCATTTATCTCATTGCTGTTTGTGGGATCTTGCTGTGCACAAATTGGCTGCTGCATTTCCTACATTACAACAGTGACCACACTTTGAAATGACTTCATTGGCTGTAAAACGCTTTGGGAAATCCTGAGCGCAACATAAATGCTCATTGTTTCTTTTGAGTTTGCCTGAACAATCATTGCTGGTGTTTAGTTCTGATTCCGCTCTTCCTTCTCTCTGAACAGTTAGTCCGACTCTCGTTCCCACACTACCTTCAGCTTTCTGTCCCATACTTGGTCTTGGAGGTCTGATAATACACAGGCTGCAGGATGTCGCTTTTTTGACTTTACACATTTGGTGCTTGGTCCCAGTCACATTTTGGAAGGATTTCTTCGCATACCTTGTTCCGATTGAGTAAACTGTCAGAAGCAGTGAGACATAGATAGGCCAGAGAGGCTCACTGAAGGTCGGTAGCAAACCCCCATGTAAAGCTTATAACACCTGGGGTAGAGAATTCCACAGGTTCACCACCCTCTGAGTGAAGAAATTTCTCCTCATCTCGGTTCTATGTGTCCTACCCCGTATCCTGAGACTGTGACCCCTGGTTCTGGACTCCCCAGCCATCGGGAACATCCTCCCTGCATCTAGTCTGTCTAGTCCTGTTAGAATTTTATATGTTTCATTCTTCTAAACTCGAGGGAATATAGGCCTAGTCGACCCAACCTCTCCTCATATGTCAGTCATATCTGGGCTGTCTATGAAGCATCTCTCCCCTCAGTCCCATCCTCCTGTCCTTGCGCCGTTTGGCCCATCGCCCCTGTTCCGCTCTGAACGAGTCCTCCCCTTAGTCCTATTCCATTGCCCTTTCCTTTTAAATGTTTGTTTTTCAAATATTTGTCAACATCCCATTTAAAAGCTATTCTGGATCCTGCTCCCGACCGCCCCCCCCCCCCCCCGAGTTTCTGGTATGTTCCATGAACCTCTGTGTAAATAAATTCTCTCCTGGTTCATGAATCTAGTCGTCTATTAATAGCCTGAGCCATGGTCCAGTGAAGTGTTTATTCCACCTTCTGATGTCAGACGAGAGCGCATGTGATATAACCAGGAGCTGACGTACAGTAACCAGGACTTTCTGTTCAATTCTGCACTCAAACAAATCCCCTGGATATTGGGCAGGTAAAGGAACAGCGAACAAGGGTTGGGGAACAGGACTGGCCTCCCACACTCAACTCAAGAAGAGTGGGGAATAGGACTGGCCTCACACACTCAACCCAAGGGTTGGGGAATAGGACTGGCCTCACACACTCAACCCAAGAAGAGTGGGGAATAGGACTGGCCTCACACACTCAACCCAAGGGGTGGGGAATAGGACTGGCCTCACACACTCAACCCAAGAAGAGTGGGGAATAGGACTGGCCTCACACACTCAACCCAAGAAGAGTGGGGAATAGGACTGGCCTCACACACTCAACCCAAGAAGAGTGGGGAATAGGACTGGCCTCACACACTCAACCCAAGAAGAGTGGGGAATAGGACTGGCCTCACACACTCAACCCAAGAAGAGTGGGGAATAGGACTGGCCTCACACACTCAACCCAAGAAGAGTGGGGAATAGGACTGGCCTCACACACTCAACCCAAGAAGAGTGGGGAACAGGACTGGCCTCACACACTCAACCCAAGGGGTGGGGAATAGGACTGGCCTCACACACTCAACCCAAGAAGAGTGGGGAACAGGACTGGCCTCACACACTCAACCCAAGAAGAGTGGGGAACAGGACTGGCCTCACACACTCAACCCATGAAGATTGGGGAATAGGACTGGCCTCACACACTCAACCCAAGGGTTGGGGAATAGGACTGGCCTCACACACTCACCCCAAGGGGTGGGGAATAGGACTGGCCTCACACACTCAACCCAAGAAGAGTGGGGAACAGGACTGGCCTCACACACTCAACCCAAGAAGAGTGGGGAACAGGACTGGCCTCACACACTCAACCCATGAAGATTGGGGAATAGGACTGGCCTCACACACTCAACCCAAGGGTTGGGGAATAGGACTGGCCTCACACACTCAACCCAAGAAGAGTGGGGAATAGGACTGGCCTCACACACTCAACCCAAGGGTTGGGGAATAGGACTGGCCTCACACACTCAACCCATGAAGATTGGGGAATAGGACTGGCCTCACACACTCACCCCAAGGGGTGGGGAATAGGACTGGCCTCACACACTCAACCCAAGGGTTGGGGAATAGGACTGGCCTCACACACTCAACCCATGGGTTGGGGAATAGGACTGGCCTCACACACTCACCCCAAGGGTTGGGGAATAGGACTGGCCTCACACACTCAACCCAAGAAGATTGGGTTCCTAAATCTAGTTCCTAAAGTTAGAAAAATGTGACGGATCACCCACCAACTCGACCAATGCCCTAACGCAGCACCATGCAGCCTGCCTCAACCACCCTCTACCCCAGCCAGACCCTGGGGGATCGTTTCCCGGGTCACCCGGGGGATCCGCTCCACGATATGCAATGGAATAAATTCTGGGATCAGCTTCCCCTCCCTCTCCAAACACTAGTCTGATTCTGTCACAGATTCGCTTCTGACTCTTGCCTTCCCGGGACAGCTGGTTCTGTTACAGATATACGGCTGACTCGGACTATCCCGGAACGGAGATTTTTGATGCACATATGCTCCTGACTCGGACTAGCCTGGAGCAGACAATTCTGTGACCGATACGCTCCCTGGACAGGCGGAGCCAGGAGGGCAGCTGGAACAGATCCGGAGACAGCCCGAGCTCAGAGCGTATCTGGAACAAAATCGGTTGTCCCGGGATAAACTTAGTGGGGAACGTATCTGTAATTGAACCGATAATCCTGGAATAAAACTGTCCCGGGACAGTCGGTTCTGTTACCGGTAGACTGCTAACTCGCACCATCCCGGGACAACCGATGCTCAAACAGGTGGACTGCTGACTTGGTTTGTCCCGGGTGAGGGGGACCACGATATAAAACCCCTTTCACTCCGAATCGCACTGAGACCCGCTGAATTTCTAGGACCCTTTTCGAACTCATTTCGACCCGCTCCCCCGCTCCCCCCTCCCCGCCACACCGACCCGCTCCCCCCTCCCCGCCACACCGACCCGCTCCCCACTCCCCGCCACACCGACCCGCTCCCCCCTCCCCGCCACACCGACCCGCTCCCCACTCCCCGCCACACCGACCCGCTCCCCCCTCCCCGCTCCCCCCTCCCCGCTCCCCCTCCCCGCCACACCGACCCGCTCCCCCTCCCCGCCACACCGACCCGCTCCCCCCTCCCCGCCACACCGACCCGCTCCCCCCTCCCCGCCACACCGACCCGCTCCCCCCTCCCCGCCACACCGACCCGCTCCCCACTCCCCGCCACACCGACCCGCTCCCCCCTCCCCGCCACACCGACCCGCTCCCCCCTCCCCGCCACACCGACCCGCTCCCCCCTCCCCGCCACACCGACCCGCTCCCCCCTCCCCGCTCCCCCCTCCCCGCTCCCCCTCCCCGCCACACCGACCCGCTCCCCCTCCCCGCCACACCGACCCGCTCCCCCCTCCCCGCCACACCGACCCGCTCCCCCCTCCCCGCCACACCGACCCGCTCCCCCCTCCCCGCCACACCGACCCGCTCCCCCCTCCCCGCTCCCCCCTCCCCGCTCCCCCTCCCCGCCACACCGACCCGCTCCCCCCTCCCCGCCACACCGACCCGCTCCCCCCTCCCCGCCACACCGACCCGCTCCCCCCTCCCCGCTCCCCCCTCCCCGCTCCCCCTTCCCCGCCACACCGACCCGCTCCCCCCTCCCCGCTCCCCCTTCCCCGCCACACCGACCCGCTCCCCCTCCCCGCCACACCGACCCGCTCCCCCCTCCCCGCTCCCCCCTCCCCGCCACACCGACCCGCTCCCCCCTCCCCGCCACACCGACCCGCTCCCCCCTCCCCGCCACACCGACCCGCTCCCCCTCCCCGGGGTCTGAGATTAAAAAACACAGGATCGCGACTCAGACTCACCATCAGAAAAAGATCGTCTCTTCTCACTCAGAGACTCAGTACAGCCCCATTTATAGGAGCACAAACTCCCCCTACAGACAGTCACTCCCACCACCCACAGTCACTCCCACCACCCACAGTCACTCCCACCACCCATAGTCACTCCCACCACCCACAGTCACTCCCCCCACACACAGTCACTCCCACCACCCACAGTCACTCCCCCCACACACAGTCACTCCCACCACCCATAGTCACTCCCACCACCCATAGTCACTCCCACCACCCACAGTCACTCCCACCACACACAGTCACTCCCACCACCCACAGTCACTCCCCCCACACACAGTCAGACCCCCGACCCACAGTTTCTCCTCCCACCCACAGTCATTCCCCCGACCCACATTTACTCCCCCGACCTACTGTCACTCCCCCCGACCCACAGTCACTCCCCCCACACACAGTCACTCCCCCCACACACAGTCAGACCCCCGACCCACAGTCACTCCTCCCACCCACAGTCATTCCCCCGACCCACATTTACTCCTCCGACCTACTGTCACTCCCCCCGACCCACAGTCACTCCCCCCACACACAGTCAGTCCCCCCACACACAGTCAGTCCCCCGACTCATAGTCACTCTCCCCACACACAGTCACTCCCCCGACACACTGTCGCTCCCCCCTCATACAGTCACTCCCACGACCCACAGTCTCCTGGCCCACAGTCACTCCCTCCACAACCTGTCACACGCCCCACACACAGTCACTCCCCTCACACACAGTCACTCCCCTCACCCACAGTCACTCCCCCCACGCACAATCACTCTCCCGACCCAAAGTCACTCCCCCGACCCACAGTCACTCCCCCCACCCACAGTCACTCCCCTAACACACTGTCACTCCCCCCTCACACAGTCACTCCATTCACCCACAGTCACTCCTCCCATATACTGGCACTCCCACGACCCACGACTGTGTGTGGGGGGAGTTTGAGCTCCTATACTGTCACAGTCACTCCCCTGGCCCACAGTCACTCCCCCCCACACAGTCACACCCCCCACACACAGTCACTCCCCTCACACACAGTCACTCCCCTCACCCAGTTACTCCCCCCACAAACAGTCACTCTCCCGACCCACAGTCACTCCCCTGACCCACAGTCACTCCCCCCCACACAGTCACACCCCCCACACACAGTCACTCCCCTCACACACAGTCACTCCCCTCACCCAGTTACTCCCCCCACAAACAGTCACTCTCCCGACCCACAGTCACTCCCCTGACCCACAGTCACTCCCCACACACGGTCACTGCCCCGCCCACAGTCACGCCCACCACCCACAGTCATTCCCACCCCACACAATCATTCCCCCCACACACCGTCACTCACCTCACCCACAGTCACTCCCCTGACTCACAGTCACTCCCCCGACCAAAAGTCACTCCTCCCACACACAGTCACTCCCCGACCCACAGTCACTCCCCTGACTCACAGTCACTCCCCGACCCACAGTCACTCCCCCCACACACAGTCACCCCCGCACCCACAGTCACTCCACCCTCACACAGTTACTGCCCCGACCCACAGTCACTCCCCCACCTACAATCACTCCCCACGATCCATAGTCACTCCCCCTACACACAGTCACTCCCCAGACCCACAATCACTTCCCCCATACACAGTCACTCCCCCGATCCACAGTCACTCCCCCGACCCACAGTCAGTCCTCCCACACACAGTCACTTCCCCCATACACAGTCACTCCCCTGACACACAGTCACTCCCCCGACCCACAGTCAGTCCTCCCACACACAGTCACTCCCCAGACCCACAGTCACTTCCCCCGACACACAGTCACTCCCCCGATCCACAGTCACTCCCCTGACACACAGTCACTCCCCCGACCCACAGTCACTCCCCTGACACACAGTCACTCCCCCGACCCACAGTCACTCCCCCGACCCAGAATCACTCCCCTGACACACAGTCACTCCCCCGATCCAGAATCACTCCCCTGACACACAGTCACTCCCCCCACCCTCAGTCACTCCCGTGGCCCACAGTCACTCCCCCCTTCATACAGCCCGCCCCGCCGACAGTCACTCCCCCCAACACAGTCACTCCCCCCACACACAGTCACTCCCCCGACCCACAGTCACTCCCCCCACACACAGCCACTCCCCCCACAAATAATCACTACCCCGACCTACATTCACTCCCACCACCAACAGTCACCACCCCGGACCCACAGTCACTCCACCAACCCAAAGTCACTCCCCCGGACCCACAGTCACTCCCCCGACCCACGGTCACTCCCCCGGACCCACAGTCACTCCCCTGGACCCACAGTCACTCCCCCGACACACAGTCACTCCCCCGGACCCACAGTCACTCCCCCGACCCACAGTCACTCCCCCGGACCCACAGTCACTCCCCCGACCCACAGTCACTCCCCCGGACCCACAGTCACTCCCCCGGACCCACAGTCACTCCCCCGGATCCACAGTCACTCCCCCCACACACAGTCACTCCCCCGACCCACAGTCACTCCCCCCGGGCCACAGTCACTCCTCCCACACACACAGTCACTCCCCCGACCCACACACACCCCTCCACCCACACACCATGCCCCCCACACACCACCCCCGCCCCCCAGACCTCTACCCCTCACCACCCACCACTCCCCCTCTCACAGAGTTGTTTGGATTTGTTAATATTTGATTTTTGGTAGTTTTCTGCAGTCTCAGTCTCTCCCTCTCGCCCACTCTTATAATAGCGCTATCACCTTTAAACCACGACCTCTGACACTGAGGCTGCCTCTGGTGTCATTTCCAATTCCCCTTCACTTCCCCTCAACACAGCTGTTGGCGACTTAAATATTTTCTTGTGAAATGTAAAATAAAGGCCCACAGCTGCAGATGTGTTTATTTGATGGATTTTAGATCCCCCTCGAACACCGTACGTACCAGCAAATAGCAGGAGTCCTATATCCCAACCTGTAATGGGAAACCTGCCCCCACTCCTGCAGCAGTCTCCACGGACCCTGCATGGAGCGGGACTCAGTGGGAATATGATGTCATGGCGATAACGGAGACTTGGCTCAAAAAAGGGCAGGATTGGGTACTAAATATTCCTGGATACAAGGAGTTCAGGAAAGATAGGGAAGGAAAGAAAGGGAGGGGGTGGCAGTATTGATTAAGGAGAATATTGCAGTGCTGGAGAGAGAGGATGTCCTGGAGGGGTCAAGGACAGAATCTATTTGGTTAGAGTTAAGAAACAATAGAGGTGCCATTACACTACTGGGTGTATTCTACAGGCCACCAACTAGTGGGAAGGATATAGAGGAGCAAATTTGCAGGGAAATTACAGAGGTGCAAGAACCATAGAGTGGTGATAATGGGGGACTTCAACTATCCTAATATAGACTGGGTTAATAATAATGATATAAGGGGCAGAGAGGGGCAGGAATTTCTGAAGTGTGTTCAGGAGAACTTTCTAGATCAGTTCCGGCCCAACGAGGAAGGAGGCATTGCTGGATCTGATTCTGGGGAATGAGGTGGGTCAAGTGGAGCAAGTGTCACTGGGGGAACATTTAGGGAACAGCGATCACAGTATCTTAAGGTTTAGATTAGCTACGGAAAAGGACAAGGAACAATCGAGTAAAAATATTTAATTGGAGGAGGGCCATTTTCAGTGGGATGAGAACAGATCTGGCCCGGGTAAATTGGAATCAAAGATTGTCAGTCAAAACTGTAATTGAACAGTGGGCGGCCTTTAAAGAGGAGCTGGTTCGGGAACAGTCTAGGTACATTCCCACGAGGGGGAAAGGTCGGGCAACTAAAGCCAGAGCTCCCTGGATGATGAAAGAGATAGAGAGTAAAATGAAACAGAAAAAAGGTGGGCGTATGACAGATGTCAGGTTGATAACACAAGTGAGAACCAGGCAGAATGTAGAAAGTTCAGAGGAGAAGTGAAAAAGGAAATAAGAGGGGCAAAGAGAGAGTATGAGAACAGACTGGGGGCCAAGGGAATGAAAGGGAATCCAAAAATCTTCTATCGGCATGTTAACAGTAAACGGGTAGTAAAAGGAGGGATGGGGCTGATTAGGGACCATAAAGGAGATCTACACATGGAGGCAGAGGGGATGGTCGAGGTACTAAATGAGTACTTTGCATCTGTCTTTACCAAGGAAGGAGATGCTGCCAGAGTCTCAGTAAAAGAGGACGTAGTTGGGATACTGGATGGGCTAAAAATTGATAAAGAAGGTATTAGAAAGGCTGACTGTACTTAAAGTAGATCAGTCACCCGCTCCAGATGGGATGCATCCTAGGTTGCTGAGGGAAGTAAGGGTGGAAATTGCAGATGTACTGGCCATAATCTTCTAATCCTCCTTAGATACAGGGGTGGTGCCAGAGGACTGGAGAATTGCAAATATTACACTCTTGTTCAAAAAATAGTGTAAGGATAAACCCAGCAACTACAGGCCAGTCAGTTTAACCTCGGTGGTGGGAAGGTTTTAAAAACGATAATCTGGGAGAAAATTACTCGTCACTTGGACAAGTGTGAATTAATAAAGGAAAGCCAGCACGGATTTGTTAAAGGCAAATCGTGTTTAACTAACCTGATAGAGTTTTTTGATGAGGTAACAGAGAGGGTCGATGAGGGCAGTGCGGTTGATGTGTATACGGACTTTCAAAAGGCGTTTATAAAGTGCCACATAATAGGCTTGTCATCAAAGTTGAAGCCCATGGAATAAAGGGGCAGTGGCAGCATGGATACAAAATGGGCTCAGTCACAGGAAGCAGAGAGTAGTGGTGAACGGTTGTTTTTCGGACTGGAGGGAGGTGTACAGTGGTGTTCCCCAGGGGTCGGTGCTGGGACCACTGCTTTTCTTGATATATATTAATGACTTGGACTCGGGTGTACAGGGCACAATTTCAAAATTTGCAGATGACGCTGGCTTCAGATTAAACCGTTGTTTAAAAAGGAACAGAAGAATAGACCGAGTAATTACAGGCCAGTCAGTCTAACCTCGGTGGTGGGCAAATTATTGGAATCAATTCTGAGGGACAGGATAAACCGTCATTTGGAAAGGCACGGGTTAATCAAGGACAGTCAGCACGGATTTGTTAAGGGAAGGTCATGTCTGACTAACTTGATTGAATTTTTTGAGGAGGTAACAATGAGGGTCGATGAGGGTAGTGCGTTTGATGTAGTCTACGTGGAATTTTAGCAAGGCTTTTGACAAGGTCCCACATGATAGACTGGTCAAAAAAGTACAAGCCCATGGGATCCAGGGGAAAGTGGCTCAGTGGCAGGAAGCAAAGGGTAATGGTCGACGGGTGTCTTTGTGACTGGAAGGTTGTTTCTAGTGGGGTTCCGCAGGGCTCATTACTGGGTCCCTTGCTTTTTGTGATATATATTAATGATTTGGACTTAAATGTAGGGGGCATGATTAAGAAGTTTGCAGACGATACAAAAATTGTCCGTGTGGTTGATAGTGAGGAGGAAAGCTGTAGACTGCAGGAAGATATCAATGGACTGGTCAGGTGGGCAGAAAAGGGGCAAATGGAATTCAATCTGGAGAAGTGTGAGGTAATTCATTTGGGGAGAGCAAACAAGGCAAGGGAATACACAATAAATGGGAGGATACTGAGAGGTGTGGAGGAAGTGAGGGACCTTGGAGTGTATGTCCACAGATCCCTGAAGGGAGCAGGACAGGTAGATAAGGTGGTTAAAAAGGCAGACGGGATACTTTCCTTTATTAGCCGAGGCACAGAATATAAGTGCGGGGAGGTTATGCTGGAACTGTATAAAACATTGGTTAGGCCACAGCTTGAGTACTGTGTACAGTTCTGGTCACCACATTACAGGAAAGATGTGATTGCACTAGAGAGGGTACAGAGGAGATTTACGAGGATGTTGCCAGGACTGGAGAAATTTAGCTGTGAGGAAAGATTGGATAGGCTGGGGTTGTTATCTTTGGAACAGAGGAGGCTGAGGGGAGATTTAATTGAGGTGTATAAAATTATGAGGGGCCTCGATAGAGTGGATAGGAAGGACCTGTTTCCCTCAGCAGAGAGGTCAATAACCAGGGGGCATAGATTTAAAGTAATTGGTAGAAGGATTAGAGGGGAGCTGAGGAGAAATGTTTTCCCCCAGAGGGTGGTGGGGGTCTGGAACTCACTGCCTGAGAGGGTGGGAGTGGCAGAAACCCTCAACTCATTTAAAAAGTACCTGGATGAGCACTTGAAGTGCTGTAACCCACAGGGCTACGGACCAAGTGCTGGGAAGTGGGATTAGGCTGGAGAGCTCTATTTCGATCGGCACAGACACAATGGGCCGAATGGCCTCCTTCTGTGCCACAAATTTTCTATGATTCTATGACACAAAACTTGGAAGTGTAGTGAACAGTGAGGAGGATAGTGATAGACTTCAAGAGGATATAGTCAGGCTGGTGGAATGGGCGGACATGTGGCAGATGAAATGTAATGCAGAGAAGTTTTTTTTATTCGTTCATGGGATGTGGGTGTCGCTGGCGAGGCCGGCATTTATTGCCCATCCCTAATTGCCCTTGAGAAGGTGGTGGTGAGCCGCCTTCTTGAACCGCTGCAGTCCGTGTGGTGAAGGTTCTCCCACAGTGCTGTTAGGAAGGGAGTTCCAGGATTTTGACCCAGCGACAATGAAGGAACGGCGATATATTTCCCAGTCGGGATGGTGTGTGACTTGGAGGGGAACGTGCAGGTGGTGTTGTTCCCATGTGCCTGCTGCCCTTGTCATTCTAGGTGGTAGAGGTCGCGGGTTTGGGAGGTGCTGTCGAAGAAGCCTTGGAGAATTGCTGCAGTGCATCCAGTGGTGAAGGGAGTGAATGTTTCGGGTGGTGGATGGGGTGCCAATCAAGCGGGCTGCTTTGTCCTGGATGGTGTCGAGCTTCTTGAGTGTTGTTGGAGCTGCACTCATCCAGGCAAGTGGAGAGTATTCCATCACACTCCTGACTTGTGCCTTGTAGATGGTGGAAAGGCTTTGGGGAGTCAGGAGGTGAGTCACTCGCCGCAGAATACCCAGCCTCTGACCTGCTCTTGTAGCCACAGTATTTATATGGCTGGTCCAGTTAAGTTTCTGGTCAATGGCCTCCTTCTGTGCTGTTAACCATTCTATGATTGAATGATGGCCCATTGTTACAATAATCAGACATGGACTCTGGTTGGAGCAGGACTGATGGGATATGTTGGAGACTCCTTATCCTTTCAGGTACAGATTCATGGACACTAGAGACTGTAATATGTCTGACACTTAATCACATTAATTATTGTTTCAAAACATTAATCTTAAGACGGGGCAGTACACACCAGATCCATGTCGAGAAAACTCACCTGTAAACAACTGCTCGGAATCTTGAGCTATTGCCTGACCTTGAACAGTATCTCTCCGTGAAGGAAGCTGAAGTTCCTAACTGGGTTTTGCTTTGTATCCCTAATTTATACTGTTCTAGCAAACACATATCCTTAACAAGGATAATTTTGCTGAGTTTAAATATCATCATAGAATCATACAGCACAGTAGGCGGCCATTCGGCCCATCGAGCCTGTGCTGGCTCTTTGAAAGAGCTATCCAATTAGTCCCACTCCCCTGCTCTTTCCCCAGAGCCCAGTAAATTTTTCCCTTCAAGTATTTATCCAATTCCCCTTTGAAAGTTATTATTGAATCTGCTTCCACCGCCCTTTCAGGCAGTGAATTCCAGATCAGAACAACTCACTGCGTAATTTTTTTCCCTCATCTTCCCTCTGGCTCTTTTGCCGATCACCTTAAATCTGTGTCCTCTGGTTACCAACCCTTCTACCACTGGAATCAGATTTTAAACACCTCGATCAAATCTCCCCTTAACCTCCTCTGTTCGAAGGAGAACAATCCCAGCTTCTCCAGTCTCTCCGCATAACTGAAGTCCCTCATCCCTGGGACCATTCCAGTAAATCTCCTCTGCACCCTCTCTAAGGCCTTCACATCCCTCCTAAAGTGTGGTGCCCAGAATTGAACACAATACTCCAGCTAAGGCCTAACCAGTGTTTATAAAGGTTTAACATAACTTCCTTGCTTTTGTACTCTATCCCTCTATTAATAAAGCCCAGGATCCCATATTTTTTTAACAGCCTTCTCAACCTGTCCTGTCACCTTCAAAGATTTGTGTACATTCACCCCCAGGTCTCTCTGTTCCTGCACCCACTTTAGAATTGTACCATTTAGTTTATTTTGCCTCTCCTCACATGTCCTTCCAAAATGCATCACTTCACACTTCTCTAAATTTCTCCTGCCATGTGTCTGCCCATGTCACCAGTCTGTCTCTGTCCTCCTGAAGTCTGTTACTATCCTCCACATTGTTTACTACATTTCTAAGTTTCATGTCATCTGCAAACTGGTTCTGGGGAAGGTGGGACCAGTACAAATTGGACGGTCTGCATCTGGGCAGGACTGGAACCAATGTCCCAGGGGGAGTGTTTGCTAGTGCTGTTGGGGAGGGTTTAAACTAAAGTGGCAGGGGGATGGGAACCGATGCAGGAAGTCAGTGGGAAGTAAAGTGGTGACAGAAACAAAAGGCAGTAAGGGAGAGTGTACAAAACATGACCGGACAGGTGGTCTGAGAAAGCAGGGCAAAGACCAAGGGAAGTCTAGATTAAACTGCATTTATTTCAATGCAAGAAGTCTGATGGGCAAGGCAGATGAACTCAGGGCATGGATGGGCACATGGGACTGGGATGTTATAGCTATTACTGAAACATGGCTAAGGGAGGGGCAGGACTGGCAGCTCAATGTTCCAGGGTACAGATGCTATAGGAAAGATAGAGCAGGAGGTAAGAGAGGAGGGGGAGTTGCGTTCTTGATTAGGGAGAACATCACGGCAGTAGTGAGAGGGGATATATCCGAGGGTTCGCCCACTGAGTCTATATGGGTAGAACTGAAAAATAAGAAGGGAGAGATCACGTTGATAGGATTGTACTACAGACCCCCAAATAGTCAACGGGAAATTGAGGAGCAAATATGTAAGGAGATTACAGACAGCTGCAAGAAAAATAGGGTGGTAATAGTAGGGGACTTTAACTTTCCCAACATTGACTGGGACAGCCATAGCATTAGGGGCTTGGATGGAGAGAAATTTGTTGAGTGTATTCAGGAGGAATTTCTCATTCAGTATGTGGATGGCCCGACCAGAGAGGGGGCAAAACTTGACCTCCTCTTGGGAAATAAGGAAGGGCAGGTGACAGACGTGTTAGTGAGGGATCACTTTGGGACCAGTGATCATAATTCCATTAGTTTTAAGATAGCTATGGAGAAGGATAGGTCTGGCCCAAAAGTTAAAATTCTAAATTGGGGAAAGGCCAATTTTGATGGTATTAGACAGGAACTTTCAGAAGTTGATTGGGAGAGTCTGTTGGCAGGCAAAGGGACGTCTGGTAAGTGGGAGGCTTTCAAAAGTGTGTTAACCAGGGTTCAGGGTAAGCACATTCCTTATAAAGTGAAGGGCAAGGCTGGTAGAAGTAGGGAACCTTGGATGACTCGGGAGATTGAGGCCCTAGTCAGAAAGAAGAAGGGGGCATATGACAAGTGGATCCCTTGAAGAGTATAGAGATTGCCGGAGTAGAGTTAAGAGAGAAATCAGGAGGGCAAAAAGGGGATATGAGATTGCTTTGGCAGATAAGGCAAAGGTGAATCCAAAGAGCTTCTACAAATACATAAAGGGCAAAAGAGTAACTAGGGAGAGAGTAGGGCCACTTAAGGATCAACAAGGTCATCTATGTGCGGAACCACAAGAGATGGGTGAGATCCTGAATGAATATTTCACATCGGTATTTACGGTTGAGAAAGGCATGGATGTTAGGGAACTTGGGGAAATAAATAGTGATGTCTTGAGGAGTGTACATATTACAGAGAATTTAGGAGGCATGGTTAGTAAGTTTGCAGATGACACCAAGATTGGTGGCATTGTGGGCAGTGAAGAAGGTTATCTAGGATTGCAACGGGATCTTGATCAATTGGGCCAGTGGGCCGATGAATGGCAGATGGAGTTTCATTTAGATAAATGTGAGGTGATGCATTTTGGTCGATCGAATCGGGCCAGGACCTACTCCGTTAATGGTAGGGCGTTGGGGAGAGTTATAGAACAAAGAGATCTAGGAGTACAGGTTCATAGCTCCTTGAAAGTGGAGTCACAGGTGGATAGGGTGGTGAAGAAGGCATTCGGCATGCTTGGTTTCATTGGTCAGAACATTGAATGCAGGAGTTGGGATGTCTTGTTGAAGTTGTACAGGGCATTGGTGAGGCCACACTTGGAGTACTGTGTACAGTTCTGGTCACCCTATTATAGAAAGGATATTATTAAACTAGAAAGAGTGCAGAAAAGATTTACTAGGATGCGACCGGGACTTGATGGTTTGACTTATAGGGAGAGGTTGGATAGACTGAGACTTTTTTCCCTGGAGAGTAGGAGGTTAAGGGATGATCTTATAAAAGTCTATAAAATAATGAGGGGCATAGATAAGGTAGATAGTCAAAATCTTTTCCCAAAGGTAGGGGAGTCTATAACGAGGGGGCATAGATTTAAGGTGAGAGGGGAGAGATACAAAAGGGTCCAGAGGGGCAATTTTTTCACTCAAAGGGTGGTGAGTGTCTGGAACGAGCTGCCAGAGGCAGTAGTAGAGGCGGGTACAATTTTGTCTTTTAAAAAGCATTTGGACAGTGACATGGGTAAGATGGGTATAGAGGGATATGGGCCAAGTGCAGGCAATTGGGACTAGCTTAGTGGTATAAACTGGGCGACATGGACATGTTGGGCCGAAGGGCCTGTTTCCATGTTGTAACTTCTATGATTCTATGATTCTATGATTCTATGATACCCTCTATATCCAAATCCAGGTCATTAATATATAGCAAAAAGAGCAGTGGTCCTAATACTGACCCCTGGGGAACACCACTGTATACTTCCCTCCAGTCTGAAAAACAACCGTTCACCACTAGTCTCTGCTTTCTGTCCTGTTGCCAATTTTGTATCCACGCTGCCCACTGTCCCTTCAATCCCATGGGTTTTAATTTTGCTAATAAGTCTATTATGTGGCACTTTATCAAACGCCTTTTGAAAGTCCATGAACACATCAACCGCACTGCCCTCATCGACCCTCTCCGTTACTTCATCAAAGAACTCAATCAAGTTAGTCAAACATGATTGTCCTTTAACAAATCTATGCTGACTGCCCAGATTATCTTCCTGCTCCAATGTTATCTTTGCTCTTCCTGAACTCTCACTATATTCAGGAGTGTTAGTGTGAGGTCTGCGAGCACGCCGTTTATCTAATTCTGATCTACTCATGTTATTTAACCATAATTCCTACATTAGATGTTCTGTCTTTAGGGAGTAATTAAAAAATAAGATAAAACATATCGATAACTTTACAGGTTAAACACCTTTGTGTTGACTGTGGGGTTTGTGTTCAGGGTCAGGATGAGTGGTGAGTGCAAAGCTGGCAGGATTGGATGCATGTGCCGTTAAAGGTTTAATGGGTGAACTGCTGAAAAATTGTAAAGCATGCGTATGCTAAATGTCACATCTGGCAGCTGAAGTAACCACATTTTAAGTAGGAATGATGATGGAAGGCTGAAAATTCACTGAAAAGTCTCATCAATATTGTCCCCGCGCTGGATCACAACTTCTGAACCAACAGCATCTGTCCGAGGTGTATCTGCTGCCACCTCCTGGTCACAGTGTAACGGACCGTGATACTGGACTACACACTGAGCAGCAGTACTGGGGGATGAGCACAGGCTCTGCTCTGCACACTGAACGCTGCAATTATCACAGTCACTGTCAGGTCCCACAATACCAGAGGCAGCTGCCATTTTGAACCCAGCATAAAGGAAGTAGATTAATTACTGGTTCATGTTTTAGGAAGGAATGAAGTGGAGATGTCGGTGATGGACTGGGGTTGACAAATGTAAAGAATCTTACAAAATTGTTGGACTATAACCTGGTGTTGTAAGATTCTTTACATTAGGGAGGACCCAGGAGAACACCCTCCTTCATCAAATAATGACACAGGTTCTCCAACCTCAACCTGGTAGGTTAGACGGGGTCTCTGGTAATGCAGCACTCCCTCGCTACTGGACTGGGGTATCAGACAGAACCATCAGCTCAAATCCTGGGCGGGGGGAGGGCAACACGCAAACCAATAACCCTCTGATTGAGAGGTGAGAGTACTTTGCTGCCACATGAGAGGCCCAAGCCAGAGAGACATGCAACCAGATATAGAACCATAGAGTCTAAAGAATTTAAGACATACAGGCCCAGAGAAAAAGAACGAGAGAACACAGACCCGAGAGCTGGCAGAGGGGCAGCTGCAGGAGTGGGGTGATAAAAGGAGTGAAGAGAGAGAGAGAGAGATTATTGGCGGAGAGAGAGAGAGAGAGAGGGATTATTATCGGAGAGAGAGAGAGAGAGAGGAATTATTGGCGGAGAGAGAGAGAGAGAGAGGGATTATTGGCGGAGAGAGAGAGAGAGACATGATTGGCGGAGAGAGAGAGAGAGAGGGATTATTATCGGAGAGAGAGAGAGAGAGGGATTATTATCGGAGAGAGAGAGAGAGATTATTGGCGGAGAGAGAGAGAGAGAGAGGGATTATTGGCGGAGAGAGAGAGAGAGGGATTATTATCGGAGAGAGAGAGAGAGAGAGGGATTATTGGCGGAGAGAGAGAGAGAGAGAGGGATTATTGGCGGAGAGAGAGAGAGAGAGAGGGATTATTATCGGAGAGAGAGAGAGATTATTGGCGGAGAGAGAGAGAGAGAGAGGGATTATTGGCGGAGAGAGAGAGAGAGGGATTATTGGCGGAGAGAGAGAGAGAGAGAGGGATTATTGGCGGAGAGAGAGAGAGAGAGAGGGATTATTGGCGGAGAGAGAGAGAGAGAGAGATGGATTATTGGCGGAGAGAGAGAGAGAGAGATTATTGGCGGAGAGAGAGAGAGAGAGGGATTATTGGCGGAGAGAGAGAGAGAGAGATTATTGGCGGAGAGAGAGAGAGAGAGGGATTATTATCGGAGAGAGAGAGAGAGGGATTATTATCGGAGAGAGAGAGAGGGATTATTATCGGAGAGAGAGAGAGAGGGATTATTGGCGGAGAGAGAGAGAGGGATTATTGGCGGAGAGAGAGAGAGAGAGGGATTATTATCGGAGAGAGAGAGAGAGGGATTATTATCGGAGAGAGAGAAAGAGGGATTATTATCGGAGAGAGAGAGAGGGATTATTGGCGGAGAGAGAGAGGGATTATTGGCGGAGAGGGAGAGAGAGAGAGGGATTATTATCGGAGAGAGAGAGAGAGGGATTATTATCGGAGAGAGAGAGAGAGAGAGGGTTTATTATCGGAGAGAGAGAGAGGGATTATTATCGGAGAGAGAGAGAGAGAGAGAGATTATTATCGGAGAGAGAGAAAGAGGGATTATTATCGGAGAGAGAGAGAGAGAGAGGGATTATTATCGGAGAGAGAGAGAGAGGGATTATTGGCGGAGAGAGAGAGAGAGAGAGAGATTATTATCGGAGAGAGAGAAAGAGGGATTATTATCGGAGAGAGAGAGAGGGATTATTATCGGAGAGAGAGAGAGAGGGATTATTGGCGGAGAGAGAGAGAGAGAGGGATTATTATCGGAGAGAGAGAGAGGGATTATTATCGGAGAGAGAGAGAGAGGGATTATTGGCGGAGAGAGAGAGAGAGAGGGATTATTATCGGAGAGAGAGAGAGAGGGATTATTATCGGAGAGAGAGAAAGAGGGATTATTATCGGAGAGAGAGAGAGGGATTATTGGCGGAGAGAGAGAGGGATTATTATCGGAGAGAGAGAGAGAGAGGGATTATTATCGGAGAGAGAGAGAGAGGGATTATTATCGGAGAGAGAGAGAGGGATTATTATCGGAGAGAGAGAGAGAGAGAGATTATTATCGGAGAGAGAGAAAGAGGGATTATTATCGGAGAGAGAGAGAGGGATTATTATCGGAGAGAGAGAGAGAGGGATTATTGGCGGAGAGAGAGAGAGAGAGAGAGATTATTATCGGAGAGAGAGAAAGAGGGATTATTATCGGAGAGAGAGAGAGAGAGGGATTATTATCGGAGAGAGAGAGAGGGATTATTGGCGGAGAGAGAGAGGGATTATTGGCGGAGAGGGAGAGAGAGAGAGGGATTATTATCGGAGAGAGAGAGAGAGAGAGGGATTATTGGCGGGGAGAGAGAGAGAGAGGGATTATTGGCGGAGAGGGAGAGAGAGAGAGGGATTATTGGCGGGGAGAGAGAGTGAGAGGGATTATTGGCGGAGAGGGAGAGAGAGAGAGGGATTATTGGCGGAGAGAGAGAGGGATTATTATCGGAGAGAGAGAGAGAGAGAGGGATTATTGGCGGAGAGAGAGAGAGAGAGGGATTATTATCGGAGAGAGAGAGAGAGAGGGATTATTATCGGAGAGAGAGAGAGAGAGAGATTATTATCGGAGAGAGAGAGAGAGAGGGATTATTATCGGAGAGAGAGAGAGAGAGGGATTATTATCGGAGAGAGAGAGAGAGAGAGGGATTATTATCGGAGAGAGAGAGAGAGAGAGGGATTATTATCGGAGAGAGAGAGAGAGAGAGATTATTATCGGAGAGAGAGAGAGAGAGAGAGGGATTATTATCGGAGAGAGAGAGAGAGAGGGATTATTGGCGGAGAGAGAGAGAGAGAGGGATTATTGGCGGAGAGAGAGAGAGAGAGGGATTATTATCGGAGAGAGAGAGAGAGAGGGATTATTATCGGAGAGAGAGAAAGAGAGGGATTATTGGCGGAGAGAGAGAAAGAGAGGGATTATTGGCGGAGAGAGAGAGAGAGGGATTATTATCGGAGAGAGAGAGAGAGAGGGATTATTATCGGAGAGAGAGAGAGAGAGGGATTATTATCGGAGAGAGAGAGAGAGAGAGGGATTATTATCGGAGAGAGAGAGAGAGAGGGATTATTATCGGAGAGAGAGAGAGAGAGGGATTATTATCGGAGAGAGAGAGAGAGAGGGATTATTATCGGAGAGAGAGAGAGAGAGGGATTATTATCGGAGAGAGAGAAAGAGAGGGATTATTGGCGGAGAGAGAGAGAGAGGGATTATTATCGGAGAGAGAGAGAGAGAGGGATTATTATCGGAGAGAGAGAGAGAGAGGGATTATTATCGGAGAGAGAGAGAGAGAGGGATTATTATCGGAGAGAGAGAGAGAGAGGGATTATTGGCGGAGAGAGAGAGAGAGAGGGATTATTGGCGGAGAGAGAGAGAGAGAGGGATTATTATCGGAGAGAGAGAGAGAGAGGGATTATTATCGGAGAGAGAGAGAGAGAGGGATTATTGGCGGAGAGAGAGAGAGAGAGGGATTATTGGCGGAGAGAGAGAGAGAGAGGGATTATTATCGGAGAGAGAGAGAGGGATTATTGGCGGAGAGAGAGAGAGAGAGGGATTATTGGCGGAGAGAGAGAGAGAGGGATTATTATCGGAGAGAGAGAGAGAGGGATTATTGGCGGAGAGAGAGAGAGAGAGGGATTATTGGCGGAGAGAGAGAGAGAGAGGGATTATTATCGGAGAGAGAGAGAGAGAGAGGGATTATTATCGGAGAGAGAGAGAGAGAGAGGGATTATTGGCGGAGAGAGAGAGAGGGATTATTGGCGGAGAGAGAGAGAGAGAGAGGGATTATTGGCGGAGAGAGAGAGAGAGAGGGATTATTGGCGGGGAGAGAGAGAGAGGGATTATTGGCGGAGAGAGAGAGAGAGAGAGGGATTATTGGCGGAGAGAGAGAGAGAGAGGGATTATTATCGGAGAGAGAGAGAGAGAGAGGGATTATTATCGGAGAGAGAGAGAGAGAGAGGGATTATTGGCGGAGAGAGAGAGAGGGATTATTGGCGGAGAGAGAGAGAGAGAGAGGGATTATTGGCGGAGAGAGAGAGAGAGAGGGATTATTGGCGGGGAGAGAGAGAGAGAGATTATTATCGGAGAGAGAGAGAGAGAGGGATTATTATCGGAGAGAGAGAGAGAGAGGGATTATTATCGGAGAGAGAGAGAGAGAGGGATTATTATCGGAGAGAGAGAGAGGGATTATTATCGGAGAGAGAGAGAGAGAGAGGGATTATTATCGGAGAGAGAGAGAGAGAGGGATTATTGGCGGGGAGAGAGAGAGAGGGAGGGATTATTGGCGGGGAGAGAGAGAGAGAGGGATTATTGGCGGAGAGAGAGAGAGAGGGATTATTGGCGGGGAGAGAGAGAGAGAGGGATTATTGGCGGAGAGAGAGAGAGAGAGGGATTATTGGCGGGGAGAGAGAGAGAGAGGGATTATTGGCGGAGAGAGAGAGAGAGAGGGATTATTGGCGGGGAGAGAGAGAGAGAGGGATTATTGGCGGAGAGAGAGAGAGGGATTATTGGCGGAGAGAGAGAGAGAGAGGGATTATTATCGGAGAGAGAGAGAGGGATTATTGGCGGAGAGAGAGAGAGAGAGAGAGGGATTATTGGCGGAGAGAGAGAGAGAGAGGGATTATTATCGGAGAGAGAGAGAGAGAGAGAGGGATTATTATCGGAGAGAGAGAGAGAGAGGGATTATTGGCGGAGAGAGAGAGAGAGAGAGGGATTATTATTGGAGAGAGAGAGAGGGATTATTGGCGGAGAGAGAGAGAGAGAGAGGGATTATTGGCGGAGAGAGAGAGAGAGAGGGATTATTATCGGAGAGAGAGAGAGAGGGATTATTGGCGGAGAGAGAGAGAGAGAGGGATTATTATCGGAGAGAGAGAGAGAGGGATTATTGGCGGAGAGAGAGAGAGAGAGAGGGATTATTATCGGGGAGAGAGAGAGAGAGAGGGATTATTATCGGAGAGAGAGAGAGGGATTATTGGCGGAGAGAGAGAGAGAGAGAGGGATTATTGGCGGAGAGAGAGAGAGAGGGATTATTGGCGGAGAGAGAGAGAGAGAGGGATTATTGGCGGAGAGAGAGAAAGAGAGAGAGGGATTATTGGCGGAGAGAGAGAGAGAGGGATTATTGGCGGAGAGAGAGAGAGAGAGAGGGATTATTGGCGGAGAGAGAGAGAGAGAGAGGGATTATTGGCGGAGAGAGAGAGAGGGATTATTGGCGGAGAGAGAGAGAGAGAGAGGGATTATTGGCGGAGAGAGAGAGAGAGAGAGGGATTATTGGCGGAGAGAGAGAGAGATTATTGGCGGAGAGAGAGAGAGAGAGGGATTATTATCGGAGAGAGAGAGAGAGAGGGATTATTGGCGGAGAGAGAGAGAGAGAGAGGGATTATTGGCGGAGAGAGAGAGAGAGAGAGGGATTATTGGCGGAGAGAGAGAGAGATTATTGGCGGAGAGAGAGAGAGAGAGGCGGATTATTATCGGAGAGAGAGAGAGAGGGATTATTATCGGAGAGAGAGAGAGGGATTATTGGCGGAGAGAGAGAGAGGGATTATTGGCAGAGAGAGAGAGGGATTATTGGCGGAGAGAGAGAGAGAGAGAGAGAGGGATTATTGGCGGAGAGAGAGAGAGAGAGAGGGATTATTGGCGGAGAGAGAGAGAGAGAGAGGGATTATTGGCGGAGAGAGAGAGAGAGAGAGGGATTATTGGCGGAGAGAGAGAGAGAGAGGGATTATTGGCGGAGAGAGAGAGAGAGAGAGGGATTATTGGCGGAGAGAGAGAGAGAGAGAGGGATTATTGGCGGAGAGAGAGAGAGAGAGAGGGATTATTGGCGGAGAGAGAGAGAGAGAGAGGGATTATTATCGGAGAGAGAGAGAGGGATTATTGGCGGAGAGAGAGAGAGAGAGAGGGATTATTGGCGGGGAGAGAGAGAGAGAGGGATTATTGGCGGAGAGAGAGAGAGAGAGAGAGAGGGATTATTGGCGGAGAGAGAGAGAGAGAGAGGGATTATTGGCGGAGAGAGAGAGAGGGAGGGATTATTGGCGGAGAGAGAGAGAGAGAGAGAGGGATTATTGGCGGAGAGAGAGAGAGAGAGAGGGATTATTGGCGGAGAGAGAGCGAGAGAGAGGGATTATTGGCGGAGAGAGAGAGAGAGAGAGGGATTATTGGCGGGGAGAGAGAGAGAGAGGGATTATTGGCGGAGAGAGAGAGAGAGAGAGAGAGAGGGATTATTGGCGGAGAGAGAGAGAGAGAGAGGGATTATTGGCGGAGAGAGAGAGAGAGAGGGGGGATTATTGGCGGAGAGAGAGAGAGAGAGGGATTATTGGCGGAGAGAGAGAGAGAGAGAGAGGGATTATTGGCGGAGAGAGAGAGAGAGAGGGATTATTGGCGGAGAGAGAGAGAGAGAGAGAGGGATTATTGGCGGGGAGAGAGAGAGAGAGGGATTATTGGCGGAGAGCGAGAGAGAGGGATTATTGGCGGAGAGAGAGAGAGAGAGAGGGATTATTGGCGGAGAGAGAGAGAGAGAGGGATTATTGGCGGGGAGAGAGAGAGAGAGGGATTATTGGCGGAGAGAGAGAGAGAGAGAGGGATTATTGACGGAGAGAGAGAGAGAGAGGGATTATTGGCAGAGAGAGAGAGAGAGAGAGGGATTATTGGCGGAGAGAGAGAGAGAGAGAGGGATTATTGGCGGAGAGAGAGAGAGAGAGAGGGATTATTGGCGGAGAGAGACAGAGAGAGGGATTATTGGCGGAGAGAGAGAGAGAGAGGGATTATTGGCGGAGAGAGAGAGAGAGAGGGATTATTGGCGGAGAGAGAGAGAGAGAGAGGGATTATTGGCGGAGAGAGAGAGAGAGAGAGGGATTATTGGCGGAGAGGGAGAGAGAGAGAGAGGGATTATTGGCGGAGAGGGAGAGAGAGAGAGAGGGATTATTGGCGGAGAGAGAGAGAGAGAGAGGGATTATTGGCGGAGAGAGAGAGAGAGGGATTATTGGCGGAGAGAGAGAGAGAGAGGGATTATTGGCGGAGAGAGAGAGAGAGAGAGAGAGGGATTATTGGCGGAGAGAGGGAGAGAGAGAGAGAGGGATTATTGGCGGAGAGAGAGAGAGAGAGAGGGAGGGATTATTGGCGGAGAGAGAGAAACAACATGCGCTACACGGTCTCTCCGACATCCTAGATGGCATCTTGGATGCGCACGCACGTTTCCTGCAGGCCATGCGCCGGACGCCAACTTGGTTTCGGAATTGGTGCAGACACAGATAACAAACGCTGGAATCATGTAAATTAGGGAGAAAATGCGTGCAATCAGTGTGCAACGCTGATTTAAAGTGATAGACACCATTTTCGGCCTGAACGCTCAACCCAACGCACAGTCTTAACCCTGACCATCTAAACATGTCTTCCGGTGCCTGAAGGACCCCCCCCCCCCCCCCCCCCCACCAGCGCTATTTAAAGGGGCCATGCAGGTGTTGCAGGTTAGTTGCTGGATTATTGCCTCTGGCTGCTGGAGGAGTAGGAAGTGTTTTTTGAAGCTCCCTATTCTTACTGAGAGTTCCTACACTACATTTGAGAGCGGTTTGGCAGGAACTGCCTTACGGGTCAGAAAATTACAACCCTGGTGGAACAACATTCCTGCCAACCATGGGCGGTCTGCTCGGGCTCCCGCTGGGCATTGAGCATGACTGTGAGCATGCAGAGAGGCCACGCACAGCAGGTCAAGCTGCGAGGTGACGGAGGACGAGGAGGCGCAGGGCACTGAGCAGGAGGCCCTCCCAATGAGGGCCCTCAGGGATCAAGTCTCTTACCTCAACATGACCGAGGAGGATTGCATCCGACGCCTGAGGTTCACCAAGGAAGCCGTGACCGAGATCTGTCAACTGGTGCGGCCACAACTGCAGCCTGAGAGCAGGGCGAGGACAGCATTGCCTGTGGCTGGGAAGGTCACCGTGGTGCTGAATTTCTACGGCTCAGGAGCATTTCAGGCCTCTGCTGGCGACATGTGCAACATCTCGCAGTGTGCAGTGCACTGCTGCATAAGGGAGGTCACAGACGCACTGTACCACATGAGGAACAGGTTCATCACCTTCCCTCTCCACAAAGACAAGCAGAACGAGTGAGCACGGGGGTTCACCCACATTGCTGGCTTCCCCATGGTGCAGGGTGCCATTGACTGCACACACACATATTGCCCTGCATGCCCCGCACATCAACTCGGCCGTCTTCGTCAACCGAAAGGGCTTCCACTCCCTCAACATGCAGCTGGTGTGCGACCACATGTATCGAATCATGGAGGACGATGCCCACGACCCTGGGAGCAGTCACGATGCCTTCGTCATGCGGCAGTCCAACGTGCCAGCTATCTTTCACCCGACTCGGCAAGTCAAAGGCTGGCTAGTGAGCGACAAGGGCTATCCCCTCACTCCATGGCTCATGACACCGGTCAGGGACCCACGCACACGTGCACAGCAGGCCTAGAATGAGAGCCATGCTGCCACACGCAACATCGTGGAGCAGACCATAGGCCTCCTCAAACAACGCTTCCGCTGCCTGGACCGGTCTGGAGGAGCCCTGCAGGACTCCCCTGAGTGGGTGGGCAGATTTGTGGTGGTCTGCTGCATGCTGCACAACCTCGTCATCATGAGGGTCCAGCCTTTGCCTCCAATGACTGCAGAAGATCCTGAGCCAGAGATGGAGGAAGAGGAGGAAGAGGCAGAGGAGCAGGAGGAGGAAGAGGCCGAGGAGGAGGAGCAGGAGGAGGGGGTGGAGCCGGAAGAGGAAGTGGAGGAAGACGCAAGGGTGCAACAGGAACCACACGCCTTCTCTGCAAGGGCAGTGCGTGCTCGCCTGATCCGTGCCCACTATCAATAATGTGAACTACATTCCCCAACTCACCAACAGTCCGACACTCCCCACCTTTCCCCTTCCACAAGACAATCAAATCGCCCTCCATCTGATTACACATTGGTGTCCCTCTCAGCTCATTGCATAAATAAAAACCACCACCAAATGCAAAATCAAACTCTCATTTATCAATGAATAAATGAAATTCTGGAAACAAAACAGAACTATTCCCCCTTGTCCATTCCCTGAGTGCCATTCCCTGAGTATCCGAGTGCTCCCACGAGGTGCTTCCCCAGTGGCTGGAGCATGGTTGGTGGGAGCCGCTGGCCTTCAATGGAGGAACGTCCAGATGGCCTTGGAGGACGACCTCGAGCAGCTCTGGGCCTGGAGGGCCCGGCTTCAGACTGCACCATCTCAGCATGGGCTGCAGCAGTCTGGCCTGGCTGGCCGACAGGCAACAACAGGGGTACTGGCGGAGTGGCAGGGGTGGGAGCAGGAATGCTGTTGTCCTGAGAAAGGACAGCAGGTCTGACTGCCATGGCGACACTGTCACACTCCCGGGGCCTCAGCATCTTGGTGATCGGCTGGAGAACGGATTGCTGGAGTGCTGTGACGCCCTGGAAGCCCCGTTATGCTCCCCAGACCCACGATAGCAGCAGTCTGAGCTGCAAATGCAGCAGTCAGACCTTGGAAGGCAGATGTTTGTGCTGCAATGGAGGCTGTGACATCAGTCATCAGACGCTGCATCATGGTGGGTTCCACAGGTGCCCTGATGGAGGTGACCACCCGTTCCATGTTGGAAAGGATGGGCTCCAAGCTCTGCGCCAAGTTGGAGCTGGACTCCTCCATGCCCCTTCTCATTGTGCGCAGGCTTTCTGACAGGCTTTCCAGTGCCCCAAGCATCTGGTGGTGTACGCCCATCAGCCGTCTTCTGTAGCCTGGCCCATCGAAGTCCTCATCTGACTCCTCTGCAGCAGACAGAGTGAGTGACCTCGCCCTCCGGCGAGCTGGCTCCTGTGATATCCGTTCCCCCCGCCCCGGCTCCTGTGCACTTGTGCTCGGTGTCTCACCACGTGCAGATCCCTCCTCTAACCCAACCTCTAAAGGACGCACAGTGTCAGTCTCTGAGCTGGTGGAAGCAAGAGTCAGATCGAGTGACGGTGTGGCTTCAGTGTCCTCCTCCTCCTCCTCCTCCTCCCCCTCCTCCTCCTCCTCCCCCTCCTCCTCCTCCTCCTCCTCGGGCGGTGCCGTCACGTGTTCTTAGGTATCTGCAATGACAAAGAGAAACAGGTTGAGTTGTGGAGTGGGGAGAGGAGTGAGTAAGAGGTGTGTGCTGACAGCACATGAGTCAGAAAAGATTATGGGAGGAGGGAGATGTTGAAAAGGATCATTAAAGAAGCAGAGCCCCCTTGACCAGAACCTCCAGCGTGGCACATTGTGACGGCTGCAGCGACAGCCCGCCCAATGATCCTGGAGGGTTGCCTGTCCACCCTCAGGTCCCTCCTGCTGCCGGCTGTTATGCACCACCTTCTCCTGCAAGACAGAGGACAGTGCGTCAGTGAGTGTCCTGCAAAGTGTGTGGGTGATGTGCCTGTCATGGTGGAATAGCTGCCAGTTCATATGACTTGTGAGTGGTGGTTGTGTGATACTATGTGCGGGTGAGATGCAGCATGCTGAGCACAGCATCGCATATGGATGGGCAGTGTTTGTTGGTGGGTGGGTGGGTAACGGGAGGTGTCGTGCGTGGAGCATTGGTGCAGTTGGTAGGATGTGCCACTTGACCACTCGTGTCAAATCGTTGAACTCCTCTCGGCACTGCACCCATGTGCATTGACTTCCTGCACCACATCCTGCCAATATCTGCGGAGTTGGAGTCTGGAGGGTCTCCGGCCACCCTACGGGTACCTATGGGCCCTCCTTTCATCCACACCTTCCACCAGGGCATCGTCACACAAGCGTGGAGCCCTTTCTCATACCGGTCCAGCTATTCTCTTGGCCATCCTTCCCTCCTGCAGGTAATCTGTGCAACTGCCATTTGAAATGTGCACCTGCAACTTTAAGAGGTGCAGGCTGCTGATGACGTGCGCTGTGCACGCCCCATTTCGAACTTCCTCATTCTCCATGCAGCCTCTCAGCAGCAACGGTTGCTGCACGGAGATGAAATGGTAAGGAGCAGGCAGCACCAAGTTCACGTGTTGCCTGTGGAGGGTCCGACAGGCACGGGGTGGGAGCTCCAATTCGATAAGGGTCTGTTTCGGGTGGTGGTAGCTCCAAAGCGCTACCACAGCCCAAAACGGACCCTTATCGAATATTTCCCCCATAGAATCATAGAGATGTAGAACCGGAGAGATAAAGAACCAGAGAGATAAAGAACCAGGGTGACCCCCAGGATGTTGATGGTGGGGGATTCGGCTATGGTAATGTCGTTGAACGTCAAGGGGAGGGGTGCAGAACCAGATGATATAGAAGCAGAGAGATAAACAACAAGAGAGATACAGAACCAGAGAGATATAGAACCAGAGAGATATAGAACCAGAAAGATACAGAACGAGAGAGATATAGAACCAAAGAGATACAAAACCAGAGAGATATAGAACCATAGAGATATAGAAGCAGAGAGATATAGAACCAGAGAGATATAGAACCAGAGAGCTATAGAACCAGAGAGATATAGAACCAGATAGATATAGAACCAGAGAGATATCGAACCAGATAGATATAGAACCAGAGAGATATAGAACCAGAGAGATATCGAACCAGATAGATATAGAACCAGAGAGATATAGAACTAGAGAGATATAGAACCAGAAAGATATAGAACGAGAGATATATAGAACCAGAGAGATATAGAACCACAGAGATGTTGGACCAGAGAAATATAGAACAAGGGAGATATAGAAACAGAGAGATGCAGAACCAGAGACGTGTAGAACCAGTGGGATGTAGAACCAGATGATATAGAATCAGAGAGATAAAGAACAAGAGAGATACAGAACCAGAGAGATATCGAACCGGAGTGATATCGAACCAGATAGATATAGAACCAGAGAGATATAGCACCAGAAAGATATAGAACGAGAGATATATAGAACCAGAGATATAGAACGAGATATATATAGAACCAGAGAGACAAAGAACCAGAGAGATACAGAACCAGAGAGAGAAAGAACCAGAGAGATATAGGAACAGAGACATATAGAACAAGAGAGATATAGAACCAAAGTGATAAAGAAACAGCGAGATATAAGACGAGAGAGATATAGAACTAGAGAGATATAGAACCAGAGAGATACAGAAACAGAGACATATAGAACAAGAGAGATATAGAAGCAGAGAGATATAGAACAAGAGAGATATAGAAGCAGAGAGATATAGAACCAGAGAGATATAGAACCAGAGAGATATAGAACCAAAGAGTCATAGAGTTATAGAGTCATAGAGTTATACAGCACGGATAGAGGCCCTTCGGCCCATCATGTCCGCGCCGGCCATCAGCCCTGTCTACTCTAATCCCATATTCCAGCATTTGGTCCGTAGCCTTGTATGCTATGGCATTTCAAGTGCTCATCCAAATGCTTCTTGAATGTTGTGAGGGTTCCTGCCTCCACAACCCTTTCAGACAGTGAGTTCCAGACTCCAACCACCTTCTGGGTGAAAAAGTTCTTTCTCAAATCCCCTCTAAGCCTCCCGCCTTTTACCTTGAATCTATGTCCCCTTGTTATAGAACCCTCAACGAAGGGAAAGAGCTCCTTAGTATCCATCCTATCTGTGCCCCTCATAATTTTGTACACCTCAATCATGTCCCCCCTCAGCCTCCTCTGCTCCAAGGAAAACAAACCCAATCTTCCCAGAGATAAAGAGCCAGGGAGATATAGAACCAGAAAGATATAGAACCAGAGAGATAAAGAACCAGAGAGATATAGAACCAGAGAGATATAGAACCAGAGAGATATAGAACAAGAGAGATAAAGAACAAGAGAGATAAAGAACCAGAGAGATATAGAACTAGAGAGATATAGAACCAAAGAGATAAAGAGCCAGGGAGATATAGAACCAGAGAGATATAGAACCAGAGAGATAAAGAACCGGAGAGATATAGAACCAAAGAGATAAAGAGCCAGGGAGATATAGAACCAGAAAGATATAGAACCAGAAAGGTATAAAACCAGAGAGATAAAGAACCGGAGAGATAAAGAACCGGAGAGATAAAGAACCGGAGAGATAAAGAAGCAGAGAGAAAAAGAACCAGAGAGATAAAGAACCAGAGAGATATAGAACCAGGGTGACCCCCAGGATGTTGATGGTGGGGGATTCGGCTATGGTAATGCCGTTGAACGTCAAGGGGAGGGGTGCAGAACCAGATGATATAGAATCAGAGAGATAAACAACAAGAGAGATACAGAACCAGAGAGATATAGAACCAGAAAGATACAGAGCGAGAGAGATATAGAACCAGAGAGCTATAGAACCATGGAGATATGGAACCATAGAGATATCGAACCAGAGAGATATAGAACCAGAGAGATATAGAACGAGAGATATATAGAACCAGAGAGATATAGAACGAGATATATATAGAACCAGAGAGATATAGCACCAGAAAGATATAGAACGAGAGATATATAGAACCAGAGAGATATAGAACGAGATATATATAGAACCAGAGAGACAAAGAACCAGAGAGATACAGAACCAGAGAGAGAAAGAACCATAGAGATATAGGAACAGAGACATATAGAACAAGAGAGATATAGAACCAAAGTGATAAAGAAACAGCGAGATATAAGACGAGAGAGATATAGAACTAGAGAGATATAGAACCAGAGAGATATAGAAACAGAGACATATAGAACAAGAGAGATATCGAACCAGATAGATAAAGAGCCAGGGAGATATAGAACCAAAGAGATAAAGAGCCAGGGAGATATAGAACCAGAGAGATATCGAACCAGATAGATAAAGAGCCAGGGAGATATAGAACCAAAGAGATAAAGAGCCAGGGAGATATAGAACCAGAGAGATATAGAACCAGAGAGAGAAAGAACCAGAGAGATATAGGAACAGAGACATATAGAACCAGAGAGATAAAGAACCGGAGAGATAAAGAACCAGAGAGATATAGAACTAGAGAGATATAGAACCAGAGAGATACAGAAACATATAGAACAAGAGAGATATAGAAGCAGAGAGATATAGAACCAGAGAGATATAGAACCAGAGAGATATAGAACCAAAGAGTCATAGAGTTATAGAGTCATAGAGTTATACAGCACGGATAGAGGCCCTTCGCCCCATCGTGTCCGCGCCGGCCATCAGCCCTGTCTACTCTAATCCCATATTCCAGCATTTGGTCCGTAGCCTTGTATGCTATGGCATTTCAAGTGCTCATCCAAATGCTTCTTGAATGTTGCGAGGGTTCCTGCCTCCACAACCCTTTCAGACAGTGAGTTCCAGACTCCAACCACCTTCTGGGTGAAAAAGTTCTTTCTCAAATCCCCTCTAAACCTCCCGCCTTTTACCTTGAATCTATGTCCCCTTGTTATAGAACCCTCAACGAAGGGAAAGAGCTCCTTAGTATCCATCCTATCTGTGCCCCTCATAATTTTGTACACCTCAATCATGTCCCCCCTCAGCCTCCTCTGCTCCAAGGAAAACAAACCCAATCTTCCCAGAGATAAAGAGCCAGGGAGATATAGAACCAGAAAGATATAGAACCAGAGAGATAAAGAAACAGAGAGATATAGAACCAGAGAGATATAGAACCAGAGAGATATAGAACAAGAGAGATAAAGAACAAGAGAGATAAAGAACCAGAGAGATATAGAACTAGAGAGATATAGAACCAAAGAGATAAAGAGCCAGGGAGATATAGAACCAGAGAGATATAGAACCAGAGAGATAAAGAACCGGAGAGATATAGAACCAAAGAGATAAAGAGCCAGGGAGATATAGAACCAGAAAGATATAGAACCAGAAAGGTATAAAACCAGAGAGATAAAGAACCGGAGAGATAAAGAACCGGAGAGATAAAGAAGCAGAGAGAAAAAGAACCAGAGAGATAAAGAACCAGAGAGATATAGAACCAGGGTGACCCCCAGGATGTTGATGGTGGGGGATTCGGCTATGGTAATGCCGTTGAACGTCAAGGGGAGGGGTGCAGAACCAGATGATATAGAATCAGAGAGATAAACAACAAGAGAGATACAGAACCAGAGAGATATAGAACCAGAAAGATACAGAGCGAGAGAGATATAGAACCAGAGAGCTATAGAACCATGGAGATATGGAACCATAGAGATATCGAACCAGAGAGATATAGAACCAGAGAGATATAGAACGAGAGAGATATAGAACCAGAGAGATATAGAACGAGATATATATAGAACCAGAGAGATATAGCACCAGAAAGATATAGAACGAGAGATATATAGAACCAGAGAGATATAGAACGAGATATATATAGAACCAGAGAGACAAAGAACCAGAGAGATACAGAACCAGAGAGAGAAAGAACCATAGAGATATAGGAACAGAGACATATAGAACAAGAGAGATATAGAACCAGATATATATAGAACCAGAGAGACAAAGAACCAGAGAGATACAGAACCAGAGAGAGAAAGAACCATAGAGATATAGGAACAGAGACATATAGAACAAGAGAGATATAGAACCAGATAGATAAAGAGCCAGGGAGATATAGAACCAAAGAGATAAAGAGCCAGGGAGATATAGAACCAGAAAGATATAGAACCAGAGAGGTATAGAACCAGAGAGATAAAGAACCAGAGAGGTACAAAACCAGAGAGATATAGAACCAGGGAGTAATAGAACGAGAGAGATATAGAACCAAAGAGATAAAGAGCCAGGGAGATATAGAACCAGAGAGGTATAGAACCAGAGAGATAAAGAACCGGAGAGATATAGAACTAGAGAGATATAGAACTAAAGATATAAAGAGCCAGGGAGATATAGAACCAGAAAGATATAGAACCAGAGAGATATAGAACCAAAGAGATAAAGAGCCAGGGAGATATAGAACCAGAAAGATATAGAACCAGAGAGGTATAGAACCAGAGAGATAAAGAACCGGAGAGATAAAGAACCGGAGAGATATAAAAGCAGAGAGAAAAAGAACCAGAGAGATAAAGAACCAGAGAGATATAGAACAAGAGAGATAAAGAACCAGAGAGATATAGAACTAGAGAGATATAGAACCAAAGAGATAAAGAGCCAGGTATAGAACCAGAGAGATAAAGAACCGGAGAGATAAAGAACCAGAGAGATATAGAACTAGAGAGATATAGAACCAAGGAGATAAAGAGCCAGGGAGATATAGAACCAGAAAGATACAGAACCAGAGAGGTATAGAACCAGAGAGATAAAGAACCGGAGAGATATAGAAGCAGAGAGAAAAAGAACCAGAGAGATAAAGAACCAGGGAGAAATAGAACGAGAGAGATATAGAACCAAAGAGATAAAGAGCCAGGGAGATATAGAACCAGAGAGGTATAGAACCAGAGAGATAAAGAAACGGAGAGATAAAGAACCAGAGAGATATAGAACTGGAGAGATATAGAACCAAAGAGATAAAGAGCCAGGGAGATATAGAACCAGAAAGATATAGAACCAGAGAGATATAGAACCAAAGAGATAAAGAGCCAGGGAGATATAGAACCAGAAAGATATAGAACAAGAGAGGTATAGAACCAGAGAGATAAAGAACCGGAGAGATAAAGAACCGGAGAGATATAGAAGCAGAGAGAAAAAGAACCAGAGAGATAAAAACCAGGGAGAAATAGAACGAGAGAGATTTGGAACTGGAGAGATATAGAACAAGAGAGAAAAAGAGCAAGAGAGATAAAGAACGAGAGAGATATTGAACCAGAGAGATAAAAAACCAGAGAGATAAAGAACCAGAGAGATATAGAACCAGAGAGATACAGAACCAGTGAAATAGAGAACCAGAGAGATATAGAACCGCAGAGATATAGAACCAGAGAGAAATAGAACCAGAGAGACATAGAACTGGAGAGATAAAGAAAAAAAGAGACGCAGGACCAGAGAGATATAGAACCTGAGACATATAGAACCAGAGAGATAAAGAACCAGACAGATACAGAACAGAGATATATAGATCGAGAGAGATATAGAACGATAGCGATTTAGAACCAGAGAGATAAACAACAAGAGAAATTTTCAACCAGGGAGATATAGAACCCGCAAGATATAGAACCAGAGAGATAAAGTACAAGGACGATAAAGGACGAGAAATATAAAGAACGAGAGAGATAAATAACGAGAGAGATATTGAACCAGAGATATATAGAAGCAGAGAGATGAAGAACCAGAGAAATATAGAACCCGAGAAAAAAAGAACCAGAGAGATGTAGAAACAGGGAGATATAGAACAAGAGCGATATAGAACCAGAGAGATGTAGAACCAGAGAGATATAGAACCAGAGAGATAAAGAACTGGAGAGGTAGAGAACGAGAGAGATAAAGAACGAGAGAGATATTGACCCAGAGAGATATCGAACTTGAGAAATATAGAACCAGAGAGATATAGAGCCAGTGAGATATAGAACAGAGGGACATAGAACCAAAGAGATATAGAATCAGAAAGATATAGAACCAGAGAGATATAGAATCAGAAAGATTTTGAACAAAAGAGATATAGAACAAGAGAGATATAGAAGCAGCGAGAGAAAGAACCAGAGAGATTTAGAGCCAGAGAGATATACAAACAGAGAGATATAGAACCAGAGAGATATAGAACCAGAGAGATATAGAACCAGAGAGATATAGAACCAGACAGATATAGAACGGAAGAGATATTGATCCAGAGATATAGAACCAGAGACATATAGAACCACAGAGATGTTGGACCAGAGAAATATAGAACAAGGGAGATATTGAAACAGAGAGATACAGAACCAAAGACGTGTAGAACCAGAGGGATGTAGAACCAGATGATATAGAATCAGAGAGATAAAGAACAAGAGAGATACAGAACCAGAGAGATATCGAACTGGAGTGATATCGAACCGGAGAGATATAGAACTAGAGAGATATAGAACCAGAGAGATATAGCACCAGAAAGATATAGTACCAGAAAGATATAGAACCAGAGATATATAGAACGAGATATATATAGAACCAGAGAGATAAAGAACCAGAGAGATATAGAACCAGAGAGAGAAAGAACCAGAGAGAAAAAGAACCAGAGAGATACAGAACTAGAGAGATATAGAACCATAGAGATATAGGAACAGAGACATATAGAACAAGAGTGATAAAGAACCAGAGAGATATAGAACCAGAGAGAAAAAGAACCAGAGAGATACAGAACCAGAGAGATATAGAACCCAAGAGATATAGAACCCGAGAGATAAAGAATCAGAGAGATAAAGAAACAGAGAGATATAGTACCAGAAAGAAATAGAACGAGAGAGATTAAGAAAAAAAGAGATAAGGAACCAAAGAGATATTGAACAAGAGAGATATAGAACCAGAGAGATATAGAAACAGAGAGATATAAAACAAGAGAGATATCGAGCTGAAGAGATAAAGATCCGGTGAAATATAGAACCAGACAGGTATAGAACCAGACAGATATGGAACCAGAGAGACATCGAACCAGAGAGATACAAAACCAGAGAAATATCGCTCCAGAGAGAGTTAGGACCTGAGAGATATAGAACTAGAGAGATTTCGACAGAGAGATATAGAACCAGGGAGATAAAGAACCAGGGAAATATACAACCAGAGAGATATAGAACGCGAGAGATATAGACAGAGAAATATAGAACCTGGGAGATATAGAACCAGAGAGTTATAGAACCAGAGAGATATCGAACTCGAGAGATATTGAACCAGAGATATAGAACCAGAGAGATATAGAACCAGAGAGATATAGAACGAGAGAGATATTGAGCCAGAGATATAGAACCAGAGACAGAAAGAACCACAGAGATGTTGGACCAGAGAAATATAGAACAAGGGAGATATAGAAACAGAGAGATACAGAACCAGAGACGTGGAGAACCAGAGGGATGTAGAACCAGATGATATAGAATCAGAGAGATAAAGAACAAGAGAGATACGGAACCAGAGAGATATCGAACCGGAGTGATATCGAAACAGATAGATATGGAACCATAGAGATATAGCACCAGAAAGATATAGAACGAGAGATATATAGAAGCAGAGAGATATAGAACGAGATATCTATAGAAACAGAGAGATAAAGAAACAGAGAGATATAAAACCAGAGAGATAGAGAACTAGAGAGATACGGAACCAGAGAGATATCGAACCGGAGTGATATCGAAACAGATAGATATGGAACCAGAGAGATATAGAACCAGAGAGATATAGCACCAGAAAGATATAGAACGAGAGATATATAGAAGCAGAGAGATATAGAACGAGATATCTATAGAAACAGAGAGATAAAGAAACAGAGAGATATAAAACCAGAGAGATAGAGAACTAGAGAGATACAAAACCAGAGAGATATAGAACCAGAGAGATATAGAACCCGAGAGATATAGAACCCGAGAGATAGAGAATCAGAGAGATAAAGAATCAAAGAGATAAAGAACCAGCGAAATAAAGAATCGGAGAGATATAGAACACGAGAGATAATGAAGCAGAGAGATATAGAACCAGGGAGATATCGAACTTGAGAAATATAGAACCAGAGAGATATAGAGCCAGTGAGATATAGAACAGAGGGACATAGAACCAAAGAGATATAGAATCAGAAAGATATAGAACCAGAGAGATATAGAATCAGAAAGATTTTGAACAAAAGAGATATAGAACAAGAGAGATATAGAAGCAGCGAGAGAAAGAACCAGAGAGATTTAGAGCCAGAGAGATATACAAACAGAGAGATATAGAACCAGAGAGATATAGAACCAGAGAGATATAGAACCAGACAGATATAGAACCAGACAGATATAGAACCAGACAGATATAGAACGGAAGAGATATTGATCCAGAGATATAGAACCAGAGACATATAGAACCACAGAGATGTTGGACCAGAGAAATATAGAACAAGGGAGATATTGAAACAGAGAGATACAGAACCAAAGACGTGTAGAACCAGAGGGATGTAGAACCAGATGATATAGAATCAGAGAGATAAAGAACAAGAGAGATACAGAACCAGAGAGATATCGAACTGGAGTGATATCGAACTGGAGTGATATCGAAACGGAGAGATATAGAACTAGAGAGATATAGAACCAGAGAGATATAGCACCAGAAAGATATAGTACCAGAAAGATATAGAACCAGAGATATATAGAACGAGATATATATAGAACCAGAGAGATAAAGAACCAGAGAGATATAGAACCAGAGAGAGAAAGAACCAGAGAGAAAAAGAACCAGAGAGATACAGAACTAGAGAGATATAGAACCATAGAGATATAGGAACAGAGACATATAGAACAAGAGTGATAAAGAACCAGAGAGATATAGAACCAGAGAGAAAAAGAACCAGAGAGATACAGAACCAGAGAGATATAGAACCCAAGAGATATAGAACCCGAGAGATAAAGAATCAGAGAGATAAAGAAACAGAGAGATATAGAACCAGAAAGAAATAGAACGAGAGATATATAGAACGAGAGAGATTAAGAAAAAAAGAGATAAGGAACCAAAGAGATATTGAACAAGAGAGATATCGAACCAGAGAGATATAGAAACAGAGAGATATAAAACAAGAGAGATATCGAGCTGAAGAGATAAAGATCCGGTGAAATATAGAACCAGACAGGTATAGAACCAGACAGATATGGAACCAGAGAGACATAGAACCAGAGAGATACAAAACCAGAGAAATATCGCTCCAGAGAGAGTTAGGACCTGAGAGATATAGAACTAGAGAGATTTCGACAGAGAGATATAGAACCAGGGAGATAAAGA
The DNA here is from genome assembly GCF_035084215.1 of Heptranchias perlo. NCBI lineage: Eukaryota > Metazoa > Chordata > Chondrichthyes > Hexanchiformes > Hexanchidae > Heptranchias > Heptranchias perlo. Next base: position 132,195 of record NW_027139299.1, on the reverse strand, counting down.
ACCAGGGAAATATACAACCAGAGAGATATAGAACGCGAGAGATATAGACAGAGAAATATAGAACCTGGGAGATATAGAACCAGAGAGTTATAGAACCAGAGAGATATCGAACTCGAGAGATATAGAACGAGAGAGATATAGAACGAGAGAGATATTGAGCCAGAGAGATAGAACCAGAGACAGAAAGAACCACAGAGATGTTGGACCAGAGAAATATAGAACAAGGGAGATATAGAAACAGAGAGATACAGAACCAGAGACGTGGAGAACCAGAGGGATGTAGAACCAGATGATATAGAATCAGAGAGATAAAGAACAAGAGAGATACGGAACCAGAGAGATATCGAACCGGAGTGATATCGAAACAGATAGATATGGAACCATAGAGACAGAGAACCAGTGAGATAAAGAACGAGAGATATACAGAACCAGAGAGATATAGAACCAGAGAGATATAGCACCAGAAAGATATAGAACGAGAGATATATAGAACCAGAGATATAGAACGAGATATATATAGAACCAGAGAGACAAAGAACCAGAGAGATACAGAACCAGAGAGAGAAAGAACCAGAGAGATATAGGAACAGAGACATATAGAACAAGAGAGATATAGAACCAAAGTGATAAAGAAACAGCGAGATATAAGACGAGAGAGATATAGAACTAGAGAGATATAGAACCAGAGAGATACAGAAACAGAGACATATAGAACAAGAGAGATATAGAAGCAGAGAGATATAGAACCAGAGAGATATAGAACCAGAGAGATATAGAACCAAAGAGTCATAGAGTTATAGAGTCATAGAGTTATACAGCACGGATAGAGGCCCTTCGGCCCATCATGTCCGCGCCGGCCATCAGCCCTGTCTACTCTAATCCCATATTCCAGCATTTGGTCCGTAGCCTTGTATGCTATGGCATTTCAAGTGCTCATCCAAATGCTTCTTGAATGTTGTGAGGGTTCCTGCCTCCACAACCCTTTCAGACAGTGAGTTCCAGACTCCAACCACCTTCTGGGTGAAAAAGTTCTTTCTCAAATCCCCTCTAAGCCTCCCGCCTTTTACCTTGAATCTATGTCCCCTTGTTATAGAACCCTCAACGAAGGGAAAGAGCTCCTTAATATCCATCCTATCTGTGCCCCTCATAATTTTGTACACCTCAATCATGTCCCCCCTCAGCCTCCTCTGCTCCAAGGAAAACAAACCCAATCTTCCCAGAGATAAAGAGCCAGGGAGATATAGAACCAGAAAGATATAGAACCAGAGAGATAAAGAACCAGAGAGATATAGAACCAGAGAGATATAGAACCAGAGAGATATAGAACAAGAGAGATAAAGAACAAGAGAGATAAAGAACCAGAGAGATATAGAACCAAAGAGATAAAGAGCCAGGGAGATATAGAACCAGAGAGATATAGAACTAGAGAGATATAGAACCAAAGAGATAAAGAGCCAGGGAGATATAGAACCAGAGAGATATAGAACCAGAGAGATAAAGAACCGGAGAGATATAGAACCAAAGAGATAAAGAGCCAGGGAGATATAGAACCAGAAAGATATAGAACCAGAAAGGTATAAAACCAGAGAGATAAAGAACCGGAGAGATAAAGAACCGAAGAGATAAAGAACCGGAGAGATAAAGAAGCAGAGAGAAAAAGAACCAGAGAGATAAAGAACCAGAGAGATATAGAACCAGGGTGACCCCCAGGATGTTGATGGTGGGGGATTCGGCTATGGTAATGCCGTTGAACGTCAAGGGGAGGGGTGCAGAACCAGATGATATAGAATCAGAGAGATAAACAACAAGAGAGATACAGAACCAGAGAGATATAGAACCAGAAAGATACAGAGCGAGAGAGATATAGAACCAGAGAGCTATAGAACCATGGAGATATGGAACCATAGAGATATCGAACCAGAGAGATATAGAACCAGAGAGATATAGAACGAGAGATATATAGAACCAGAGAGATATAGAACGAGATATATATAGAACCAGAGAGATATAGCACCAGAAAGATATAGAACGAGAGATATATAGAACCAGAGAGATATAGAACGAGATATATATAGAACCAGAGAGACAAAGAACCAGAGAGATACAGAACCAGAGAGAGAAAGAACCATAGAGATATAGGAACAGAGACATATAGAACAAGAGAGATATAGAACCAAAGTGATAAAGAAACAGCGAGATATAAGACGAGAGAGATATAGAACTAGAGAGATATAGAACCAGAGAGATATAGAAACAGAGACATATAGAACAAGAGAGATATCGAACCAGATAGATAAAGAGCCAGGGAGATATAGAACCAAAGAGATAAAGAGCCAGGGAGATATAGAACCAGAGAGATATCGAACCAGATAGATAAAGAGCCAGGGAGATATAGAACCAAAGAGATAAAGAGCCAGGGAGATATAGAACCAGAGAGATATAGAACCAGAGAGAGAAAGAACCAGAGAGATATAGGAACAGAGACATATAGAACCAGAGAGATAAAGAACCGGAGAGATAAAGAACCAGAGAGATATAGAACCAAAGAGTCATAGAGTTATAGAGTCATAGAGTTATACAGCACGGATAGAGGCCCTTCGGCCCATCGTGTCCGCGCCGGCCATCAGCCCTGTCTACTCTAATCCCATATTCCAGCATTTGGTCCGTAGCCTTGTATGCTATGGCATTTCAAGTGCTCATCCAAATGCTTCTTGAATGTTGCGAGGGTTCCTGCCTCCACAACCCTTTCAGACAGTGAGTTCCAGACTCCAACCACCTTCTGGGTGAAAAAGTTCTTTCTCAAATCCCCTCTAAACCTCCCGCCTTTTACCTTGAATCTATGTCCCCTTGTTATAGAACCCTCAACGAAGGGAAAGAGCTCCTTAGTATCCATCCTATCTGTGCCCCTCATAATTTTGTACACCTCAATCATGTCCCCCCTCAGCCTCCTCTGCTCCAAGGAAAACAAACCCAATCTTCCCAGAGATAAAGAGCCAGGGAGATATAGAACCAGAAAGATATAGAACCAGAGAGATAAAGAACCAGAGAGATATAGAACCAGAGAGATATAGAACCAGAGAGATATAGAACAAGAGAGATAAAGAACCAGAGAGATATAGAACTAGAGAGATATAGAACCAAAGAGATAAAGAGCCAGGGAGATATAGAACCAGAGAGATATGGAACCAGAGAGATAAAGAACCGGAGAGATATAGAACCAAAGAGATAAAGAGCCAGGGAGATATAGAACCAGAAAGATATAGAACCAGAAAGGTATAAAACCAGAGAGATAAAGAACCGGAGAGATAAAGAACCGGAGAGATAAAGAAGCAGAGAGAAAAAGAACCAGAGAGATAAAGAACCAGAGAGATATAGAACCAGGGTGACCCCCAGGATGTTGATGGTGGGGGATTCGGCTATGGTAATGCCGTTGAACGTCAAGGGGAGGGGTGCAGAACCAGATGATATAGAATCAGAGAGATAAACAACAAGAGAGATACAGAACCAGAGAGATATAGAACCAGAAAGATACAGAGCGAGAGAGATATAGAACCAGAGAGCTATAGAACCATGGAGATATGGAACCATAGAGATATCGAACCAGAGAGATATAGAACCAGAGAGATATAGAACGAGAGAGATATAGAACCAGAGAGATATAGAACGAGATATATATAGAACCAGAGAGATATAGCACCAGAAAGATATAGAACGAGAGATATATAGAACCAGAGAGATATAGAACGAGATATATATAGAACCAGAGAGATATAGAACGAGATATATATAGAACCAGAGAGACAAAGAACCAGAGAGATACAGAACCAGAGAGAGAAAGAACCATAGAGATATAGGAACAGAGACATATAGAACAAGAGAGATATAGAACCAGATATATATAGAACCAGAGAGACAAAGAACCAGAGAGATACAGAACCAGAGAGAGAAAGAACCATAGAGATATAGGAACAGAGACATATAGAACAAGAGAGATATAGAACCAGATAGATAAAGAGCCAGGGAGATATAGAACCAAAGAGATAAAGAGCCAGGGAGATATAGAACCAGAAAGATATAGAACCAGAGAGGTATAGAACCAGAGAGATAAAGAACCAGAGAGGTACAAAACCAGAGAGATATAGAACCAGGGAGTAATAGAACGAGAGAGATATAGAACCAAAGAGATAAAGAGCCAGGGAGATATAGAACCAGAGAGGTATAGAACCAGAGAGATAAAGAACCGGAGAGATAAAGAACCAGAGAGATATAGAACTAGAGAGATATAGAACTAAAGAGATAAAGAGCCAGGGAGATATAGAACCAGAAAGATATAGAACCAGAGAGATATAGAACCAAAGAGATAAAGAGCCAGGGAGATATAGAACCAGAAAGATATAGAACCAGAGAGGTATAGAACCAGAGAGATAAAGAACCGGAGAGATAAAGAACCGGAGAGATAAAGAACCGGAGAGATATAAAAGCAGAGAGAAAAAGAACCAGAGAGATAAAGAACCAGAGAGATATAGAACAAGAGAGATAAAGAACCAGAGAGATATAGAACTAGAGAGATATAGAACCAAAGAGATAAAGAGCCAGGTATAGAACCAGAGAGATAAAGAACCGGAGAGATAAAGAACCAGAGAGATATAGAACTAGAGAGATATAGAACCAAGGAGATAAAGAGCCAGGGAGATATAGAACCAGAAAGATACAGAACCAGAGAGGTATAGAACCAGAGAGATAAAGAACCGGAGAGATATAGAAGCAGAGAGAAAAAGAACCAGAGAGATAAAGAACCAGGGAGAAATAGAACGAGAGAGATATAGAACCAAAGAGATAAAGAGCCAGGGAGATATAGAACCAGAGAGGTATAGAACCAGAGAGATAAAGAAACGGAGAGATAAAGAACCAGAGAGATATAGAACTGGAGAGATATAGAACCAAAGAGATAAAGAGCCAGGGAGATATAGAACCAGAAAGATATAGAACCAGAGAGATATAGAACCAAAGAGATAAAGAGCCAGGGAGATATAGAACCAGAAAGATATAGAACAAGAGAGGTATAGAACCAGAGAGATAAAGAACCGGAGAGATAAAGAACCGGAGAGATATAGAAGCAGAGAGAAAAAGAACCAGAGAGATAAAGAACCAGGGAGAAATAGAACGAGAGAGATTTGGAACTGGAGAGATATAGAACAAGAGAGAAAAAGAGCAAGAGAGATAAAGAACGAGAGAGATATTGAACCAGAGAGATAAAAAACCAGAGAGATAAAGAACCAGAGAGATATAGAACCAGAGAGATACAGAACCAGTGAAATAGAGAACCAGAGAGATATAGAACCGCAGAGATATAGAACCAGAGAGAAATAGAACCAGAGAGACATAGAACTGGAGAGATAAAGAAAAAAAGAGACGCAGGACCAGAGAGATATAGAACCTGAGACATATAGAACCAGAGAGATAAAGAACCAGACAGATACAGAACAGAGATATATAGATCGAGAGAGATATAGAACGATAGCGATTTAGAACCAGAGAGATAAACAACAAGAGAAATTTTCAACCAGGGAGATATAGAACCCGCAAGATATAGAACCAGAGAGATAAAGTACAAGGACGATAAAGGACGAGAAATATAAAGAACGAGAGAGATAAATAACGAGAGAGATATTGAACCAGAGATATATAGAAGCAGAGAGATGAAGAACCAGAGAAATATAGAACCCGAGAAAAAAAGAACCAGAGAGATGTAGAAACAGGGAGATATAGAACAAGAGCGATATAGAACCAGAGAGATGTAGAACCAGAGAGATATAGAACCAGAGAGATAAAGAACCAGAGAGATAAAGAACTGGAGAGGTAGAGAACGAGAGAGATAAAGAACGAGAGAGATATTGACCCAGAGAGATATCGAACTTGAGAAATATAGAACCAGAGAGATATAGAGCCAGTGAGATATAGAACAGAGGGACATAGAACCAAAGAGATATAGAATCAGAAAGATATAGAACCAGAGAGATATAGAATCAGAAAGATTTTGAACAAAAGAGATATAGAACAAGAGAGATATAGAAGCAGCGAGAGAAAGAACCAGAGAGATTGAGAGCCAGAGAGATATACAAACAGAGAGATATAGAACCAGAGAGATATAGAACCAGAGAGATATAGAACCAGAGAGATATAGAACCAGACAGATATAGAACGGAAGAGATATTGATCCAGAGATATAGAACCAGAGACATATAGAACCACAGAGATGTTGGACCAGAGAAATATAGAACAAGGGAGATATTGAAACAGAGAGATACAGAACCAAAGACGTGTAGAACCAGAGGGATGTAGAACCAGATGATATAGAATCAGAGAGATAAAGAACAAGAGAGATACAGAACCAGAGAGATATCGAACTGGAGTGATATCGAACCGGAGAGATATAGAACTAGAGAGATATAGAACCAGAGAGATATAGCACCAGAAAGATATAGTACCAGAAAGATATAGAACCAGAGATATATAGAACGAGATATATATAGAACCAGAGAGATAAAGAACCAGAGAGATATAGAACCAGAGAGAGAAAGAACCAGAGAGAAAAAGAACCAGAGAGATACAGAACTAGAGAGATATAGAACCATAGAGATATAGGAACAGAGACATATAGAACAAGAGTGATAAAGAACCAGAGAGATATAGAACCAGAGAGAAAAAGAACCAGAGAGATACAGAACCAGAGAGATATAGAACCCAAGAGATATAGAACCCGAGAGATAAAGAATCAGAGAGATAAAGAAACAGAGAGATATAGTACCAGAAAGAAATAGAACGAGAGAGATTAAGAAAAAAAGAGATAAGGAACCAAAGAGATATTGAACAAGAGAGATATAGAACCAGAGAGATATAGAAACAGAGAGATATAAAACAAGAGAGATATCGAGCTGAAGAGATAAAGATCCGGTGAAATATAGAACCAGACAGGTATAGAACCAGACAGATATGGAACCAGAGAGACATCGAACCAGAGAGATACAAAACCAGAGAAATATCGCTCCAGAGAGAGTTAGGACCTGAGAGATATAGAACTAGAGAGATTTCGACAGAGAGATATAGAACCAGGGAGATAAAGAACCAGGGAAATATACAACCAGAGAGATATAGAACGCGAGAGATATAGACAGAGAAATATAGAACCTGGGAGATATAGAACCAGAGAGTTATAGAACCAGAGAGATATCGAACTCGAGAGATATTGAACCAGAGATATAGAACCAGAGAGATATAGAACCAGAGAGATATAGAACGAGAGAGATATTGAGCCAGAGATATAGAACCAGAGACAGAAAGAACCACAGAGATGTTGGACCAGAGAAATATAGAACAAGGGAGATATAGAAACAGAGAGATACAGAACCAGAGACGTGGAGAACCAGAGGGATGTAGAACCAGATGATATAGAATCAGAGAGATAAAGAACAAGAGAGATACGGAACCAGAGAGATATCGAACCGGAGTGATATCGAAACAGATAGATATGGAACCATAGAGATATAGCACCAGAAAGATATAGAACGAGAGATATATAGAAGCAGAGAGATATAGAACGAGATATCTATAGAAACAGAGAGATAAAGAAACAGAGAGATATAAAACCAGAGAGATAGAGAACTAGAGAGATACGGAACCAGAGAGATATCGAACCGGAGTGATATCGAAACAGATAGATATGGAACCAGAGAGATATAGAACCAGAGAGATATAGCACCAGAAAGATATAGAACGAGAGATATATAGAAGCAGAGAGATATAGAACGAGATATCTATAGAAACAGGGAGATAAAGAAACAGAGAGATATAAAACCAGAGAGATAGAGAACTAGAGAGATACAAAACCAGAGAGATATAGAACCAGAGAGATATAGAACCCGAGAGATATAGAACCCGAGAGATAGAGAATCAGAGAGATAAAGAATCAAAGAGATAAAGAACCAGCGAAATAAAGAATCGGAGAGATATAGAACACGAGAGATAATGAAGCAGAGAGATATAGAACCAGGGAGATATCGAACTTGAGAAATATAGAACCAGAGAGATATAGAGCCAGTGAGATATAGAACAGAGGGACATAGAACCAAAGAGATATAGAATCAGAAAGATATAGAACCAGAGAGATATAGAATCAGAAAGATTTTGAACAAAAGAGATATAGAACAAGAGAGATATAGAAGCAGCGAGAGAAAGAACCAGAGAGATTTAGAGCCAGAGAGATATACAAACAGAGAGATATAGAACCAGAGAGATATAGAACCAGAGAGATATAGAACCAGACAGATATAGAACCAGACAGATATAGAACCAGACAGATATAGAACGGAAGAGATATTGATCCAGAGATATAGAACCAGAGACATATAGAACCACAGAGATGTTGGACCAGAGAAATATAGAACAAGGGAGATATTGAAACAGAGAGATACAGAACCAAAGACGTGTAGAACCAGAGGGATGTAGAACCAGATGATATAGAATCAGAGAGATAAAGAACAAGAGAGATACAGAACCAGAGAGATATCGAACTGGAGTGATATCGAACTGGAGTGATATCGAAACGGAGAGATATAGAACTAGAGAGATATAGAACCAGAGAGATATAGCACCAGAAAGATATAGTACCAGAAAGATATAGAACCAGAGATATATAGAACGAGATATATATAGAACCAGAGAGATAAAGAACCAGAGAGATATAGAACCAGAGAGAGAAAGAACCAGAGAGAAAAAGAACCAGAGAGATACAGAACTAGAGAGATATAGAACCATAGAGATATAGGAACAGAGACATATAGAACAAGAGTGATAAAGAACCAGAGAGATATAGAACCAGAGAGAAAAAGAACCAGAGAGATACAGAACCAGAGAGATATAGAACCCAAGAGATATAGAACCCGAGAGATAAAGAATCAGAGAGATAAAGAAACAGAGAGATATAGAACCAGAAAGAAATAGAACGAGAGATATATAGAACGAGAGAGATTAAGAAAAAAAGAGATAAGGAACCAAAGAGATATTGAACAAGAGAGATATCGAACCAGAGAGATATAGAAACAGAGAGATATAAAACAAGAGAGATATCGAGCTGAAGAGATAAAGATCCGGTGAAATATAGAACCAGACAGGTATAGAACCAGACAGATATGGAACCAGAGAGACATAGAACCAGAGAGATACAAAACCAGAGAAATATCGCTCCAGAGAGAGTTAGGACCTGAGAGATATAGAACTAGAGAGATTTCGACAGAGAGATATAGAACCAGGGAGATAAAGAACCAGGGAAATATACAACCAGAGAGATATAGAACGCGAGAGATATAGACAGAGAAATATAGAACCTGGGAGATATAGAACCAGAGAGTTATAGAACCAGAGAGATATCGAACTCGAGAGATATAGAACGAGAGAGATATAGAACGAGAGAGATATTGAGCCAGAGAGATAGAACCAGAGACAGAAAGAACCACAGAGATGTTGGACCAGAGAAATATAGAACAAGGGAGATATAGAAACAGAGAGATACAGAACCAGAGACGTGGAGAACCAGAGGGATGTAGAACCAGATGATATAGAATCAGAGAGATAAAGAACTAGAGAGATACGGAACCAGAGAGATATCGAACCGGAGTGATATCGAAACAGATAGATATGGAACCATAGAGACAGAGAACCAGTGAGATAAAGAACGAGAGATATACAGAACCAGAGAGATATAGAACCAGAGAGATATAGCACCAGAAAGATATAGAACGAGAGATATATAGAACCAGAGAGATATAGAACGAGATATCTATAGAAACAGAGAGATAAAGAAACAGAGAGATATAAAACCAGAGAGATAGAGAACTAGAGAGATACAAAACCAGAGAGATATAGAACCAGAGAGATATAGAACCCGAGAGATAGAGAATCAGAGAGATAAAGAATCAAAGAGATAAAGAACCAGCGAAATAAAGAATCGGAGGGATATAGAACACGAGAGATAATGAAGCAGAGAGATATAGAACCAGGGAGATATAGAACCCGAGAGATATAGAACCAGAGAAATAAAGACACAGAGAGATAAGGAACCAAAGAGATATTGAACGAGAGAGATAAAGAACCAGAGAGATAGAGAACAACAGAGATATATAGAAACCGAGAGATATAGTAAAGGAAGATAAAGAACGAGAAAGATATAGAACGAGAGACATATCGAACCAGAGAGATGAAGAACCAGAGAAATATAGAACCAGAGAGACGTAGGAGCAGAGAGATAAAGAACTGGAGAGATAGAGAACGAGAGAGATAGAGAACGAGAGAGATAAAGAACGAGAGAGATATTGATCCAGAGAGATATAGAACCAGAGAGATACAGAGCCGGAGAGATATAGAACCAGAGAGATATAGAACCAGAGAGAAATAGAATCAGAGAGATATAGAACCACAGAGATATAGAACCAGAGAAATAAAGACACAGAGAGATATAGAACTGGAGCGATATAGGACGAGAGAAATATAAAACCAGAGAGATATAGAACTAGAGAGATATGGAACCATAGATATATAGAAGTATAGAGATAGAGAACTGGAGACATATGGAAACATGGAGAAATAGAACCAGATAGATATCGAACCATAGATATATCGAACCAGAGAGATATAGAACCAGGGAGATATAGAGCCAGAGAGATATAGAACCAGGGAGATAAAGAGCCAGGGAGATATAGAACCAGAAACATATAGAACTAGAGAGGTGTAGAATCAGAGAGATAAAGTACCGGAGAGATATAGAAGCAGAGAGAAAAAGAACCAGAGAGATATAGAACGAGAGAGATATAGAACCAGAGAGATATAGAACCAGGGAGATATAGAACGAGAGAGATATAGAACTCGAGAGATATAGAACTCGAGAGATATACAACCAGGGAGATAGTGAAATAGAGAGGGAAAGAACCAGAGAGATATACAACAAGAGAGATGTATAACCATAGAGATATAGAACCAGAGAGATATAGAACCAGGGAGATATAGAACGAGAAAGATATAGAACGAGAGAGATAAAGAACGAGAGAGATATAGAACAAGAGAGATGTCGAACGAGAGAGATAAAGAAACAGAGAGATATAGAATAAAGCGAGATATAGGAAGAGAGAAATATAGAATCAAAGAGAAATAGTACAAGAGAGATGAAGAACCAGAGAGATAAAGAACCAGAGAGATAAAGACACAGAGAGATATAGAACCACAGAGATCAAGAACCAGAGAGATATAGAACTGGAGCGATATAGGACGAGAGAAACATAGAACCAGAGAGATATAGAACTAGAGAGATATGGAACCATAGATATATAGAAGTATAGAGATAGACAACTGGAGAGATAAGGAAACATGGAGAAATCGAACCAGATAGATATCGAACCATAGATATAGCGAACCAGAGAGATATAGAACCAGGGAGATATAGAACCAGAGAGATACAGAACTAGAGAGGTGTAGAATCAGAGAGATAAAGAACCGGAGAGATATAGAAGCAGAGAGAAAAGGAACAAGAGAGATATAGAACGAGAGAGATATAGAACCAGAGAGATATAGCACCAGGGAGATATAGAACGAGAGAGACATAGAACTCGAGAGATAAAGAACGAGAGAGATAAAGAACCAGAGAGATATAGAACCAGAGAGCTGTCGAACGAGAGAGATAAAGAAACAGAGAGATATTGAACCAACGAGATATAGGAAGAGAAAAATATAGAATCAAAGAGAAATAGAACAAGAGAGATGAAGAACCAGAGAGATAAAGAACCAGAGAGATATAGAACCAGAGAGATATAGAACCAGAGACGTATAGAACCAGTGAGATATCGTACCAGGGAGATATACAACCAGGGAGAAAAAGAATCAGAGAGATTTAGAAACAGGGAGATATTGAAACCGAGAGATGTAGAACCAGAGAAATATAGAACCACAGAGATAAAGAACCAGAGAGATATACAACAAGAGGAATATATAACCATAGAGATATAGAACCAGAGAGATATAGTACCAGGAAGATAAAGAACGAGGAAGATATAGAACGAGAGAGATAAAGAACGAGAGAGATATTGAACCAGAGAGATAAAGAACCAGAGAGATATAGAACCAGAGAGATATAGAACCAGAGAGATATAGAACCAGAGAGATATAGAACCAGAGAGATGTCGAACGAGAGAGATAAAGAACCAGAGAGATATAGAACTATAGAGATTTAGAACCAGAGAGATATAGAACCAGAGACATATGGAACCAGAGAGATATAGTACCAGGGATATATACAGAGTGAAAAAGAACCAGACAGATCTGGAACCAGATAGATATAGAACCAGAGAGGTAAAGAGCCAGGGAGATATAGAACCAGAGAGATATAGAACCAGAGAGATAAAGAGCCAGGGAGATATAGAACGAGAGAGATGTCGAACGAGAGAGATAAAGAATCAGAGAGAAAGAGAACTATAGAGATTTAGAACCAGATAGATATAGAACCAGAGAGATATAGAACCAGAGAGAAATAGAATCAGAAAGATATAGAACCAGAGAGATATAGAACCAGAGAGATATAGAACCAGAGAGGTATCGAACTATAGGGATAGGGAACAAGAGAAATACAGAACCAGACAGATATAGAACCATAGAGATATAGAACCAGAGACATATAGAATCAGGGATATATAGAACCAGAGAGATAAAGAACCTTAGAGATATAGGACCAAAGAGATATAGAAACAGAGACATATAGAACAAGAGAGATATAGAGCCAGTGAGATATAGAACTGGAGAGATATAGAAGCAGCGAAAGAACCAGAGAGTTTTAGAGCCAGAGAGATAAACAAACAGAGATATAGAACCAGAGAGATAAAGACACAGAGAGATATAGAACCACAGAGATAAAGAACCAGAGAGATATAGAACTGGAGCGATATAGGACGAGAGAAACATAGAACCAGAGAGATATAGAACTAGAGAGATATGGAACCATAGATATATAGAAGTATAGAGATAGACAACTGGAGAGATAAGGAAACATGGAGAAATCGAACCAGATAGATATCGAACCAGAGAGACATCGAACCAGAGAGTTATAGAACCAGAGAGATAAAGAAACAGAGAGATATAAAACTAGAGAGATAGAGAACTAGAGAGATATAGAACCAGAGAAATACTAAATAAGAGAGATATAGAACCAGAGAGAGATAGAACCAGAGAGATATAGAACCAGACAGATATAGAACTAGAGAGACATAGAACCAGAGAGATACAAAACCAGAGAGATATCGCACCAGAGAGAGTTAGAACCAGAGAGATAAAGAACCAGAGAGATATAGAACCCGAGAGATATAGAACCAGAGAAATAAAGACACAGAGAGATATAGAACTGGAGCGATATCGGACGAGAGAAATATAGAACCAGAGAGATATAGAACTAGAGAGATATGGAACCATAGATATATAGAAGTATAGAGATAGAGAACTGGAGACATATGGAAACATGGAGAAATAGAACCAGATAGATATCGAACCATAGATATATCGAACCAGAGAGATATAGAACCAGGGAGATATAGAGCCAGAGAGATATAGAACCAGGGAGATAAAGAGGCAGGGAGATATCGAACCAGAAACATATAGAACTAGAGAGGTGTAGAATCAGAGAGATAAAGAACCGGAGAGATATAGAAGCAGAGAGAAAAAGAACCAGAGAGATATAGAACGAGAGAGATATAGAACTCGAGAGATGTAGAACTCGAGAGATATAGAACCAGGGAGATAGTGAAATAGAGAGGGAAAGAACCAGAGAGATATACAACAAGAGAGATGTATAACCATAGAGATATAGAACCAGAGAGATATAGTACCTGGTAGATAAAGAACGAGAAAGATATAGAACGAGAGAGATAAAGAACGAGAGAGATAGAGAACTAGAGAGATATAGAACCAGAGAAATACAAAATAAGTGAGATATGGAACCAGAGAGATATAGAACCAGAGAGCTATAGACAGAGAGATATAGAACCAGAGAGATATGGAACCAGAGAGATATAGAACCAGAGAGATATCGCACCAGAGAGAGTTCGAACCAGAGAGATAATGAACCAGAGAATTTTCGACAGAGAGATATAGAACCAGAGAGATATAGAACTCGAGAGATAAAGAACAAGAGAGATTCAGAACCAGAGAGATAAAGAACCAGCGAAATAAAGAAGCAGAGAGATAAAGAACCAGAGAGATATAGAACCCGAGAGATATAGAACCAGAGAAATAAAGACACAGAGAGATATAGAACTGGAGCGATATAGGACGAGAGAAATATAGAACCAGAGAGATATAGAACGAGAGAGATATAGAACTCGAGAGATGTAGAACTCGAGAGATATAGAACCAGGGAGATAGTGAAATAGAGAGGGAAAGAACCAGAGAGATATACAACAAGAGAGATGTATAACCATAGAGATATAGAACCAGAGAGATATAGTACCTGGTAGATAAAGAACGAGAAAGATATAGAACGAGAGAGATAAAGAACGAGAGAGATAAAGAACCAGAGAGATATAGAACCAGAGAGATGTCGAACGAGAGAGATAAAGAAACAGAGAGATATTGAACCAGCGAGATATAGGAAGAGAGAAATATAGAATTAAAGAGAAATAGTACAAGAGAGATGAAGAACCAGAGAGATAAAGAACCAGAGAGATAAAGACACAGAGAGATATAGAACCACAGAGATAAAGAACCAGAGAGATATAGAACTGGAGCGATATAGGACGAGAGAAACATAGAACCAGAGAGATATAGAACTAGAGAGATATGGAACCATAGATATATAGAAGTATAGAGATAGACAACTGGAGAGATAAGGAAACATGGAGAAATCGAACCAGATAGATATCGAACCATAGATATATCGAAGCAGAGAGATATAGAACCAGGGAGATATAGAACCAGAGAGATACAGAACCAGGGAGATATAGAGCCAGAGAGATATAGAACCAGGGAGATAAAGAGCCAGGGAGATATAGAACCAGAAACATATAGAACTAGAGAGGTGTAGAATCAGAGAGATAAAGAACCGGAGAGATATAGAAGCAGAGAGAAAAAGAACCAGAGAGATATAGAACGAGAGAGATATAGAACCAGAGAGATATAGAACCAGGGAGATATAGAACGAGAGAGACATAGAACTCCAGAGATAAAGAACGAGAGAGATAAAGAACCAAAGAGATATAGAACCAGAGAGCTGTCGAACGAGAGAGATAAAGAAACAGAGAGATATTGAACCAGCGAGATATAGGAAGAGAGAAATATAGAATCAAAGAGAAATAGTACAAGAGAGATGAAGAACCAGAGATATAAAGAACCAGAGAGATAAAGACACAGAGAGATAGAGAACCACAGAGATAAAGAACCAGAGAGATATAGAACTGGAGCGATATCGGACGAGAGAAACATAGAACCAGAGAGATATAAAACTAGAGAGATATGGAACCATAGATAGATAGAAGTATAGACATAGACAACTGGAGAGATAAGGAAACATGGAGAAATAGAACCAGATAGATATCGAACCATAGATATATCGAACCAGAGAGATATAGAACCAGGGAGATATAGAACCAGAGAGATACAGCACCAGGGAGATATAGAGCCAGAGAGATATAGAACCAGGGAGATAAAGAGCCAGGGAGATATAGAACCAGAAACATATAGAACTAGAGAGGTGTAGAATCAGAGAGATAAGGAACCGGAGAGATATAGAAGCAGAGAGAAAAAGAACCAGAGAGATATAGAACGAGAGAGATATAGAACCAGAGAGATATAGAACCAGGGAGATATAGAACCAGGGAGATATAGAACGAGAGAGACATCGAACTCGAGAGATAAAGAACGAGAGAGATAAAGAACCAGAGAGATATAGAACCAGAGAGCTGTCGAACGAGAGAGATAAAGAAACAGAGAGATATTGAACCAGCGAGATTTTGGAAGAGAGAAATATAGAATCAAAGAGAAATAGAACATTGTAGTTGTTGTTAAGCTAATTTAAGGGTTCAGTCATGGCAGGAGATCCCAGGGCCGTGTCATGTTCCTCTTGTGGGATGTGGGAATTCAGGGCTCCTTCCTGTATCCCTGATTCCTTCACCTGCGGGAAGTGTGTCCAGCTGCAGCTATTGTTTGACCGCTTGACGGCTCTGGAGCTGCGGATGGACTCACTTTGGAGCATCCGCGATGCTGAGAAAGTCGTGGATAGCACGTTCAGTGAGTTGGTCACACCGCAGGTAAAAATTACTGAGGGAGATAGTGAATGGGTGACCAACAGACAGAGGAAGAGTAGGAAGGCAGTGCAGGGGTCCCCTGCTGTCATCTCCCTCCAAAACAGGTATACCGTTTTGGATACTGTTGGGGGAGATGGCTCACCAGGGGAAGGTGGCAGTGGCCAGGTTCATGGCACCGTGGCTGGCTCTGCTGCACAGGAGGGCAGGAAAAAGAGTGGCAGAGCTATAGTGATAGGGGACTCGATTGTAAGGGGAATAGACAGGCGTTTCTGCGGACGCAACCGAGACTCCAGGATGGTATGTTGCCTCCCTGGTGCAAGGGTCAAGGATGTCTCGGGGCGGCTGCAGGACATTCTGGAGGGGGAGGGTGAACAGCCAGTTGTCGTGGTGCATATAGGCACCAACGATATAGGTAAAAAACAGGATGAGGTCCTACAAGCTGAATTTAGGGAGTTAGGAGTTAAACTAAAGAGTAGGACCTCAAAGGTAGTAATCTCAGGATTGCTACCAGTGCCACGGGTTAGTCAGAGTAGGAATGACAGGATAGCTAAGATGAATACGTGGCTTGAGAGATGGTGCAAGAGGGAGGGATTCAAATTCCTGGGCCATTGGAATCGGTTCTGGGGGAGGTGGGACCAGTACAAATTGGACGGTCTGCATCTGGGCAGGACTGGAACCAATGTCCTAGGGGGAGTGTTTGCCAGTGCTGTTGGGGAGGGTTTAAACTAATGTGGCAGGGGGATGGGAACCGATGCAGGAAGTCAGTGGGAAATAAAGTGGTGACAGAAACAAAAGGCGGTAAGGGAGAGTGTACAGAACATGACCGGACAGATGGTCTGAGAAAGCAGGGCAAAGACCAAGGGAAGTCTAGATTAAACTGCATTTATTTCAATGCAAGAAGTCTGATGGGCAAGGCAGATGAACTCAGGGCATGGATGGGTACATAGCTATTACTGAAACATGGCTAAGGGAGGGGCAGGACTGGCAGCTCAATGTTCCAGGGTACAGATGCTATAGGAAAGATAGAGCAGGAGGTAAGAGAGGAGGGGGAGTTGCGTTCTTGATTAGGGAGAACATCACGGCAGTAGTGAGAGGGGATATATCCGAGGGTTCGCCCACTGAGTCTATATGGGTAGAACTGAAAAATAAGAAGGGAGAGATCACTTTGATAGGATTGTACTACAGACCCCCAAATAGTCAACGGGAAATTGAGGAGCAAATATGTAAGGAGATTACAGACAGCTGCAAGAAAAATAGGGTGGTAATAGTAGGGGACTTTAACTTTCCCAACATTGACTGGGACAGCCATAGCATTAGGGGCTTGGATGGAGAGAAATTTGTTGAGTGTATTCAGGAGGAATTTCTCATTCAGCATGTGGATGGCCCGACTAGAGAGGGGGCAAAACTTGACCTCCTCTTGGGAAATAAGGAAGGGCAGGTGACAGAAGTGTTAGTGAGGGATCACTTTGGGACCAGTGATCATAATTCCATTAGTTTTAAGATAGCTATGGAGAAGGATAGGTCTGGCCCAAAAGTTAAAATTCTAAATTGGGGAAAGGCCAATTTTGATGGTATTAGACAGGAACTTTCAGAAGTTGATTGGGAGAGTCTGTTGGCAGGCAAAGGGACGTCTGGTAAGTGGGAGGCTTTCAAAAGTGTGTTAACCAGGGTTCAGGGTAAGCACATTCCTTATAAAGTGAAGGGCAAGGCTGGTAGAAGTAGGGAACCTTGGATGACTCGGGAGATTGAGGCACTAGTCAAAAAGAAGAAGTATAGAGATTGCCAGAGTAGAGTTAAGAGAGAAATCAGGAGGGCAAAAAGGGGATATGAGATTGCTTTGGCAGATCAGGCAACGGTGAATCCAAAGAGCTTCTACAAATACATAAAGGGCAAAAGGGTAACTAGGGAGAGAGTAGGGCCTCTTAAGGATCAACAAGGTCATCTATGTGCGGAACCACAAGAGATGGGTGAGATCCTGAATGAATATTTCACATCGGTATTTACGGTTGAGAAAGGCATGGATGTTAGGGAACTTGGGGAAATAAACAGTGATGTCTTGAGGAGTGTACATATTACAGAGAGGGAGGTGCTGGAAGTCTTAACGCGCATCAAGGTAGATAAATCTCCGGGACCTGATGAAATGTATCCCAGGACGTTATGGGAGGTTAGGGAGGAAATTGCGGGTCCCCGAGCAGAGATATTTGAATCATCCACCGCTACAGGTGAGGTGCCTGAAGATTGGAGGGTAGCAAACGTTGTGCCTTTGTTTAAGATGGGCGGCAGGGAAAAGCCTGGGAACTACAGACCAGTGAGCCTGACATCTGTAGTGGGTAAGTTGTTAGAGGGTATTCTGAGGGACAGGATCTAAAGGCATTTGGAGAGGCAGGGACTAATTAGGAACAGTCAGCATGGTTTTGTGAGAGGAAAATCATGTCTCACGAATTTGATTGAGTTTTTTGAAGGGGTAACCAAGAAGATAGATGAGGGCTGTGCAGTAGACGTGGTCTACATGGACTTCAGCAAAGCCTTTGACAAGGTACCGCATGGTAGGTTGTTACATAAGGTTAAATCTCATGGGATCCAAGGTGAGGTAGCCAATTGGATACAAAATTGGCTTGACGACAGAAGACAGAGGGTGGTTGTAGAGGGTTGTTTTTCAAACTGGATGCCTGTGTCCAGCGGTGTGCCTCAGGGATCGGTGCTGGGTCCGCTGTTATTTGTTATTTATATTAATGATTTGGATGAGAATTTAGGAGGCATGGTTAGTAAGTTTGCAGATGACACCAAGATTGGTGGCATTGTGGACAGTGAAGAAGGTTATCTAGGATTGCAACGGGATCTTGATCAATTGGGCCAGTGGGCCGATGAATGGCAGATGGAGTTTAATTTAGATAAATGTGAGGTGATGCATTTTGGTAGATCGAATCGGGCCAGGGCCTACTCCGTTAATGGTAGGGCGTTGGGGAGAGTTATAGAACAAAGAGATCTAGGAGTACAGGTTCATAGCTCCTTGAAAGTGGAGTCACAGGTGGATAGGGTGGTGAAGAAGGCATTCGGCATGCTTGGTTTCATTGGTCAGAACATTGAATGCAGGAGTTGGGATGTCTTGTTGAAGTTGTACAGGGCATTGGTGAGGCCACACTTGGAGTACTGTGTACAGTTCTGGTCACCCTATTATAGAAAGGATATTATTAAACTAGAAAGAGTGCAGAAAAGATTTACTAGGATGCTACCGAGACTTGATGGTTTGACTTACAGGGAGAGGTTAGACAGACTGGGACTTTTTTCCCTGGAGAGTAGGAGGTTAAGAGGTGATCTTATAGAAGTCTATAAAATAATGAGGGGCATAGATAAGGTCGATAGTCAAAATCTTTTCCCAAAGGTAGGGGAGTCTATAACGAGGGGGCATAGATTTAAGGTGAGAGGGGAGAGATACAAAAGGGTCCAGAGGGGCAATTTTTTCACTCAAAGGGTGGTGAGTGTCTGGAACGAGCTGCCAGAGGCAGTACTAGAGGCGGGTACAATTTTGTCTTTTATAAAGCATTTGGACAGTTACATGGGTAAGATGGGTATAGAGGGATATGGGCCAAGTGCAGGCAATTGGGACTAGCTTAGTGGTATAAGCTGGGCGACATGGACATGTTGGGCCGAAGGGCCTGTTTCCATGTTGTAACTTCTTTGATTCTATGATTCTATGATAACAGAGATGAAGAACCAGAGAGATAAAGAACCAGAGAGATATGGAACCAGAGACGTATAGAACCAGTGAGATATCGTACCAGGGAGATATACAACCAGGGAGAAAAAGAATCAGAGAAATTTAGAAACAGGGAGATATAGAAAACGAGAGATGTAGAACCAGAGAGATATAGAACCACAGAGATAAAGAACCAGAGAGATATACAACAAGAGGAATATATAACCATAGAGATATAGAACCAGAGAGATATAGTACCAGGAAGATAAAGAACGAGGAAGATATAGAACGAGAGAGATAAAGAACGAGAGAGATATTGAACCAGAGAGATAATGAACCAGAGAGATATAGAACCAGAGAGATATAGAACCAGAGAGATATAGAACCAGAGAGATATAGAACTATAGAGATTTAGAACCAGAGAGATATAGAACCAGAGAGATATAGAACCAGAGACATATGGAACCAGAGAGATATAGTACCAGGGATATATACAGAGTGAAAAAGAACCAGACAGATCTGGAACCAGATAGATATCGAACCAGAGAGATAAAGAGCCAGGGAGATTTCGAACCAGAGAGATGTCGAACGAGAGAGATAAAGAATCAGAGAGAAAGAGAACTATAGAGATTTAGAACCAGATAGATATAGAACCAGAGAGATATAGAACCAGAGAGATATAGAACCAGAGAGGTATCGAACTATAGGGATAGGGAACAAGAGAAATATAGAACCAGACAGATATAGAACCATAGAGATATCGAACCAGAGACATATAGAATCAGGGATATATAGAACCAGAGAGATAAAGAACCTTAGAGATATAGGACCAAAGAGATATAGAAACAGAGACATATAGAACAAGAGAGATATAGAGCCAGTGAGATATAGAACTGGAGAGATATAGAAGCAGCGAAAGAACCAGAGAGATTTAGAGCCAGAGAGATAAACAAACAGAGAGATATAGAATCAGAGAGATATAGAACTGGAGAGATATAGAACCAGAGACATACAAAACCAGAGAGATATCGAACCAGAGAGATAAAGAACCAGAGAGACATCGAACCAGAGAGATATAGAACCAGAGAGATAAAGAAACAGAGAGATATAAAACTAGAGAGATAGAGAACTAGAGAGATATAGAACCAGAGAAATACTAAATAAGAGAGATATAGAACCAGAGAGAGATAGAACCAGAGAGATATAGAACCAGAGAGCTATAGAACCAGAGAGCTATAGACAGAGAGATATAGAACCAGGGAGATATAGAACCAGAGAGATATAGAACCAGACAGATATAGAACTAGAGAGACATAGAACCAGAGAGATACAAAACCAGAGAGATATCGCACCAGAGAGAGTTAGAACCAGAGAGATGATGAACCAGAGAAATTTCGACAGAGAAATATAGAACCAGGGAGATATAGAACCAGGGAAATATAGAACCAGGGAAATATAGAACCAGAGAGATATAGAACTCGAGATATATTGAGCCAGAGATATAGAACCAGAGACATATAGAACCACAGAGATGTTGGACCAGAGAAATATAGAACAAGGGAGATATGGAAACAGAGAGATACAGAACCAGAGACGTGTAGAACCAGAGGGATGTAGAACCAGATGATATAGAATCAGAGAGATAAAGAACAAGAGAGATATAGAACCAGAGAGATATCGAACCGGAGTGATATCGAACCAGATAGATATAGAACCATAGAGGCAGAGAAACAGAGAGATAAAGAACAAGAGATATACAGAACCAGAGAGATATAGAACCAGAGAGATAAAGAATCAGAGAGATAAAGAATCAGAGAGATAAAGAACCAGCGAAATAAAGAACGAGAAAGATATAGAACCCGAGAGATATAGAACCCGAGAGATATAGAACCAGAGAGATATAGAACCAGAGAGATATAGAACCCGAGAGATAAAGAATCAGAGAGATAAAGAATCAGAGAGATAAAGAACCAGTGAGGTATAGAACCAGAGAAATAAAGAAACAGAGAGATAAGGAACCAACGAGATATTGAACGAGAGATATTTCGAAACCGAGAGATATAGTACAAGGAAGATAAAGAACGAGAAAGATATAGTACGAGAGAGATAAAGAACGAGAGAGATATTGAACCAGAGAGATATAGAACCAGAGCGATATAGAACCAGAGAGATGGAGAACCAGAGAGATAAAGAACCGGAAAGATGTAGAACCAGAGACGTATAGAACCAGTGAGATATCTTATCAGGGAGATATACAACCAGAGAGAAAAAGAACCACAGAGATTTTGAAACAGGGAGATATAGAAATCGAGAGATGTAGAACCAGAGAGATATAGATCCAGTGAAATAAAGAACCAGGGAGATAGTGAAATAGAGAGAGAAAGAACCAGAGAGATATACAACAAGAGGAATATGTAACCATAGAGATATTGAACCAGAGAGATATAGTACCAGGAAGATAAAGAACGAGGAAGATATAGAACGAGAGAGATAAAGAACGAGAGAGATATTGAACCAGAGAGCTAAAGGACCAGAGAGATATAGAACCAGAGAGATATAGAACCAGAGAGATATAGAACCAGAGAGGTGTCGAACGAGAGAGACAAGGAACCAAAGAGATATAGAACTATAAAGATTTAGAACCAGAGAGATATAGAATAAGAGACATATAGAACCAGAGAGATATAGTACCAGGGAGATATACAAACAGAGTGAAAAAGAACCAGAGAGATATAGAACCAGAGAGATATAGAACCAGAGAGGTAAAGAACCAGAAAGAGATAGAACCAGAGAGATAAAGAACCAGGGAGATATAGAACCAGAGAGATATAGAACCAGGGAGATATAGAACCAGGGAGATATAGAACCAGAGAGGTAAAGAACCAGGGAGATATAGAACCAGAGAGATAAAGAGCCAGAGAGATATACAACCAGAGAGATATAGAACCAGAGAGATATAGAACCAGAGAGATATAGAACCAGAGAGGTAAAGAACCAGAGAGAGATAGAACCAGAGAGATATAGAACCAGACAGATAAAGAACCAGAGAGATAAAGAGCCAGAGTGATATACAACCAGAGAGATATAGAACCAGAGAGATGTCGAACGAGAGAGATAAAGAGTCATAGAGATATAGAACTATAGAGATTTAGAACCAGATAGATATAGAACCAGAGAGATATAGAACCAGAGAGATATAGAACTCAAGAGATATAGAAGTCGAGAGATATAGAAGTCGAGAGATATAGAACCAGGGAGATAGTGAAATAGAGAGAGAAAGAACCAGAGAGATATACAACAAGAGAGATATATAACCACAGAGATATAGAACCAGAAAGATATAGTACCAGGAAGATAAAGAACGAGAAAGATATAGCACGGGAGAGATAAATAACGAGAGAGATATTGAACCAGAAAGATAAAGAACCAGAGAGATATAGAACCAGAGAGATATAGAACCAGAGAGATATAGAACCAGAGAGATATAGAACCAGAGAGATATAGAACCAGAGAGGTGTCGAACGAGAGAGATGAAGAACCAAAGATATATAGAACTATAAAGATTTAGAACCAGAGAGATATAGAATAAGAGACATATAGAACCAGAGAGATATAGTACCAGGGAGATATACAAACAGAGTGAAAAAGAACCAGAGAGGTAAAGAACCAGGGAGATAGTGAAATAGAGAGAGAAAGAACCAGAGAGATATACAACAAGAGGAATATATAACCATAGAGATATTGAACCAGAGAGATATAGTACCAGGAAGATAAAGAACGAGGATGATATAGAACGAGAGAGATAACGAACGAGAGAGATATTGAACCAGAGAGCTGAAGGACCAGAGAGATATAGAACCAGAGAGATATAGAACCAGAGAGATATAGAACCAGAGAGATGTCGAACGAGAGAGACAAGGAACCAAAGAGATATCATAGAATCATAGAATCATAGAAGTTACAACATGGAAACAGGCCCTTCGGCCCAACATGTCCATGTCGCCCAGTTTATACCACTAAGCTAGTCCCAATTGCCTGCACTTGGCCCATATCCCTCTATACCCATCTTACCCATGTAACTGTCCAAATGCTTTTTAAAAGACAAAATTGTACCCGCCTCTAGTACTGCCTCTGGCAGCTCGTTCCAGACACTCACCACCCTTTGAGTGAAAAAATTGCCCCTCTGGACCCTTTTGTATCTCTCCCCTCTCACCTTAAATCTATGCCCCCTCGTTATAGACTCCCCTACCTTTGGGAAAAGATTTTGACTATCGACCTTATCTATGCCCCTCATTATTTTATAGACTTCTATAAGATCACCCCTTAACCTCCTACTCTCCAGGGAAAAAAGTCCCAGTCTGTCTAACCTCTCCCTGTAAGTCAAACCATCAAGTCCCGGTAGCATCCTAGTAAATCTTTTCTGCACTCTTTCTAGTTTAATAATACCCTTTCTATAATAGGGTGACCAGAACTGTACACAGTACTCCAAGTGTGGCCTCACCAATGCCCTGTACAACTTCAACAAGACATCCCAACTCCTGCATTCAATGTTCTGACCAATGAAACCAAGCATGCCGAATGCCTTCTTCACCACCCTATCCACCTGTGACTCCACTTTCAAGGAGCTATGAATCTGTACTCCTAGATCTCTTTGTTCTATAACTCTCCCCAACGCCCTACCATTAACGGAGTAGGTCCTGGCCCGATTCGATCTACCAAAATGCATCACCTCACATTTATCTAAATTAAACTCCATCTGCCATTCATCGGCCCACTGGCCCAATTGATCAAGATCCCGTTGCAATCCTAGATAACCTTCTTCACTGTCCACAATGCCACCAATCTTGGTGTCATCTGCAAACTTACTAACCATGCCTCCTAAATTCTCATCCAAATCATTAATATAAATAACAAATAACAGCGGACCCAGCACCGATCCCTGAGGCACACCGCTGGACACAGGCATCCAGTTTGAAAAACAACCCTCTACAACCACCCTCTGTCTTCTGTCGTCAAGCCAATTTTGTATCCAATTGGCTACCTCACCTTGGATCCCATGAGATTTAACCTTATGTAACAACCTACCATGCGGTACCTTGTCAAATGCTTTGCTGAAGTCCATGTAGACCACGTCTACTGCACAGCCCTCATCTATCTTCTTGGTTACCCCTTCAAAAAACTCAATCAAATTCGTGAGACATGATTTTCCTCTCACAAAACCATGCTGACTGTTCCTAATTAGTCCCTGCCTCTCCAAATGCCTTTCGATCCTGTCCCTCAGAATACCCTCTAACAACTTACCCACTACAGATGTCAGGCTCACCGGTCTGTAGTTCCCAGGCTTTTCCCTGCCGCCCTTCTTAAACAAAGGCACAACATTTGCTACCCTCCAATCTTCAGGCACCTCACCTGTAGCGGTGGATGATTCAAATATCTCTGCTAGGGGACCCGCAATTTCCTCCCTAACCTCCCATAACGTCCTGGGATACATTTCATCAGGTCCCGGAGATTTATCTACCTTGATGCGCGTTAAGACTTCCAGCACCTCCCTCTCTGTAATATGTACACTCCTCAAGACATCACTATTTATTTCCCCAAGTTCCCTAACATCCATGCCTTTCTCAACCGTAAATACCGATGTGAAATATTCATTCAGGATCTCACCCATTTCTTGTGGTTCCGCACATAGATGACCTTGTTGATCCTTAAGAGGCCCTACTCTCTCCCTAGTTACCCTTTTGCCCTTTATGTATTTGTAGAAGCTCTTCGGATTCACCTTTGCCTGATCTGCCAAAGCAATCTCATATCCCCTTTTTGCCCTCCTGATATAGAACTATAAAGATTTAGAACCAGAGAGATATAGAATAAGAGACATATAGAACCAGAGAGATATAGTACCAGGGAGATATACAAACAGAGTGAAAAAGAACCAGAGAGATATAGAACCAGAGAGATGTCGAACGAGAGAGACAAGGAACCAAAGAGATATCATAGAATCATAGAATCATAGAAGTTACAACATGGAAACAGGCCCTTCGGCCCAACATGTCCATGTCGCCCAGTTTATACCACTAAGCTAGTCCCAATTGCCTGCACTTGGCCCATATCCCTCTATACCCATCTTACCCATGTAACTGTCCAAATGCTTTTTAAAAGACAAAATTGTACCCGCCTCTAGTACTGCCTCTGGCAGCTCGTTCCAGACACTCACCACCCTTTGAGTGAAAAAATTGCCCCTCTGGACCCTTTTGTATCTCTCCCCTCTCACCTTAAATCTATGCCCCCTCGTTATAGACTCCCCTACCTTTGGGAAAAGATTTTGACTATCGACCTTATCTATGCCCCTCATTATTTTATAGACTTCTATAAGATCACCCCTTAACCTCCTACTCTCCAGGGAAAAAAGTCCCAGTCTGTCTAACCTCTCCCTGTAAGTCAAACCATCAAGTCCCGGTAGCATCCTAGTAAATCTTTTCTGCACTCTTTCTAGTTTAATAATACCCTTTCTATAATAGGGTGACCAGAACTGTACACAGTACTCCAAGTGTGGCCTCACCAATGCCCTGTACAACTTCAACAAGACATCCCAACTCCTGCATTCAATGTTCTGACCAATGAAACCAAGCATGCCGAATGCCTTCTTCACCACCCTATCCACCTGTGACTCCACTTTCAAGGAGCTATGAATCTGTACTCCTAGATCTCTTTGTTCTATAACTCTCCCCAACGCCCTACCATTAACGGAGTAGGTCCTGGCCCGATTCGATCTACCAAAATGCATCACCTCACATTTATCTAAATTAAACTCCATCTGCCATTCATCGGCCCACTGGCCCAATTGATCAAGATCCCGTTGCAATCCTAGATAACCTTCTTCACTGTCCACAATGCCACCAATCTTGGTGTCATCTGCAAACTTACTAACCATGCCTCCTAAATTCTCATCCAAATCATTAATATAAATAACAAATAACAGCGGACCCAGCACCGATCCCTGAGGCACACCGCTGGACACAGGCATCCAGTTTGAAAAACAACCCTCTACAACCACCCTCTGTCTTCTGTCGTCAAGCCAATTTTGTATCCAATTGGCTACCTCACCTTGGATCCCATGAGATTTAACCTTATGTAACAACCTACCATGCGGTACCTTGTCAAATGCTTTGCTGAAGTCCATGTAGACCACGTCTACTGCACAGCCCTCATCTATCTTCTTGGTTACCCCTTCAAAAAACTCAATCAAATTCGTGAGACATGATTTTCCTCTCACAAAACCATGCTGACTGTTCCTAATTAGTCCCTGCCTCTCCAAATGCCTTTCGATCCTGTCCCTCAGAATACCCTCTAACAACTTACCCACTACAGATGTCAGGCTCACCGGTCTGTAGTTCCCAGGCTTTTCCCTGCCGCCCTTCTTAAACAAAGGCACAACATTTGCTACCCTCCAATCTTCAGGCACCTCACCTGTAGCGGTGGATGATTCAAATATCTCTGCTAGGGGACCCGCAATTTCCTCCCTAACCTCCCATAACGTCCTGGGATACATTTCATCAGGTCCCGGAGATTTATCTACCTTGATGCGCGTTAAGACTTCCAGCACCTCCCTCTCTGTAATATGTACACTCCTCAAGACATCACTATTTATTTCCCCAAGTTCCCTAACATCCATGCCTTTCTCAACCGTAAATACCGATGTGAAATATTCATTCAGGATCTCACCCATTTCTTGTGGTTCCGCACATAGATGACCTTGTTGATCCTTAAGAGGCCCTACTCTCTCCCTAGTTACCCTTTTGCCCTTTATGTATTTGTAGAAGCTCTTCGGATTCACCTTTGCCTGATCTGCCAAAGCAATCTCATATCCCCTTTTTGCCCTCCTGATATAGAACTATAAAGATTTAGAACCAGAGAGATATAGAATAAGAGACATATAGAACCAGAGAGATATAGTACCAGGGAGATATACAAACAGAGTGAAAAAGAACCAGAGAGATATAGAACCAGAGAGATATCGAACCAGAGAGATATAGAACCAGAGAGGTAAAGAACCAGAGAGAGATAGAACCAGAGAGATAAAGAACCAGGGAGATATAGAACCAGAGAGATATAGAACCAGAGAGATATAGAACCAGGGAGATATAGAACCAGAGAGATATAGAACCAGGGAGATATAGAACCAGAGAGGTAAAGAACCAGAGAGGTAAAGAACCAGAGAGATATAGAACCAGAGAGATATAGAACCAGAGAGATAAAGAACCAGGGAGATATAGAACCAGAGAGATATAGAACCAGGGAGATATAGAACCAGAGAGGTAAAGAACCAGAGAGATATAGAACCAGACAAATAAAGAACCAGAGAGATAAAGAGCCAGAGAGATATAGAACCAGAGAGATATAGAACCAGAGAGATATAGAACCAGAGAGATGTCGAACGAGAGAGATAAAGAGTCAGAGAGATATAGAACTATAGAGCTTTAGAACCAGATAGATATAGAACCAGAGAGATATAGAACCAGAGAGATAAAGAACCAGAGAGATATAGAACCAGAGAGATATAGAACTCGAGAGATATCGAAGTCGAGAGATATAGAACCAGGGAGATAGTGAAATAGAGAGAGAAAGAACCAGAGAGATATACAACAAGAGAGATATATAACCATAGAGATATAGAACCAGAAAGATATAGTACCAGGAAGATAAAGAACGAGAAAGATATAGAACGAGAGAGATAAATAACGAGAGAGATATTGAACCAGAAAGATAAAGAACCAGAGAGATATAGAACCAGAGAGATATAGAACCAGAGAGATATAGAACCAGAGAGATATAGAACCAGAGAGGTGTCGAACGAGAGAGATGAAGAACCAAAGATATATAGAACTATAAAGATTTAGAACCAGAGAGATATAGAATAAGAGACATATAGAACCAGAGAGATACAGTACCACGGAGATATACAAACAGAGTGAAAAAGAACCAGAGAGATAAAGAACCAGAGAGATTTCGAGCCAGAGAGATAAACAAACAGAGAGATATAGAACCAGAGAGATATAGAACTGGAGAGATATGGAACCAGAGACATACAAAACCAGAGAGATATCGAACCAGAGAGATAAAGAACCAGAGAGATAAAGAACCAGAGAGACATCGAACCAGAGAGATATAGAACCAGAGAGATAAAGAAACAGAGATATAAAACTAGAGAGATAGAGAACTAGAGAGATATAGAACCAGAGAAATACTAAATAAGAGTGATATGGAACCAGAGAGAGATAGAACCAGAGAGATATAGAACCAGAGAGCTATAGACAGAGAGATATAGAACCGATGTGATATAGAACCAGAGAGATATAGAACCAGAGAGATATAGAACCAGACAGATTTCGAACTAGAGAGACATAGAACCAGAGAGATACAAAACCAGAGAGATATCGCACCAGAGAGAGTTAGAACCAGAGAGATAATGAACCAGAGAAATTTCGACGGAGAAATATAGAACCAGGGAGATATAGAACCAGGGAAATATAGAACCAGGGAAATATAGAACCAGAGAGATATAGAACTCGAGATATATTGAGCCAGAGATATAGAACCAGAGAGATATAGAACCACAGAGATGTTGGATCAGAGAAATATAGAACAAGGGGGATATGGAAACAGAGATATACAGAACCAGAGACGTGTAGAACCAGAGGGATGTAGAACCAGATGATATAGAATCAGAGAGATAAAGAACAAGAGAGATACAGAACCAGAGAGATATCGAACCGGAGTGATATCGAACCAGATAGATATAGAACCATAGAGGCAGAGAAACAGAGAGATAAAGAACAAGAGATATACAGAACCAGAGAGATATAGAACCCGAGAGATATAGAGCCCGAGAGATATGGAACCAGAGACATAAAGAACCAGAGAGATATAGAACCCGAGAGATAAAGAATCAGAGAGATAAAGAATCAGAGAGATAAAGAACCAGTGAGGTATAGAACCAGAGAAATAAAGAAACAGAGAGATAAGGAACCAAAGAGATATTGAACGAGAGATATTTCGAAACCGAGAGATATAGTACAAGGAAGATAAAGAACGAGAAAGATATAGAACGAGAGAGATAAAGAACGAGAGAGATATTGAACCAGAGAGATATAGAACCAGAGAGATGGAGAACCAGAGAGATATAGAACCAGAGAGATATAGAACGAGATAGATATTGCACCAGAGAGATATAGAACCACAGAGATGTTGGACCAGAGAAATATAGAACAAG
Source organism: Heptranchias perlo (assembly GCF_035084215.1). NCBI lineage: Eukaryota > Metazoa > Chordata > Chondrichthyes > Hexanchiformes > Hexanchidae > Heptranchias > Heptranchias perlo. The sequence goes on along the minus strand of NW_027139299.1, from coordinate 101,903 downwards.
GGAGATATAGAAACAGAGAGATACAGAACCAGAGATGTGTCGAACCAGAGGGACGTGGAACCAGATGATATAGAATCAGAGAGATGAAGAACAAGAGAGATACGGAACCAGAGAGATATCGAACCGGAGTGATATAGAACCAGAGAGATATAGCACCAGAGAGATATAGAAACAGAGACATATAGAACAAGTGAGATATAGAACGAGAGATATAAAGAACCAGAGAGATATAGAATCAGAGACATATAGAACCAGAGAGATATCGTACCAGGGAGATATACAACCCGAGAGAAAAAGAACCAGCGAGATTTAGAAACAGGGAGATATAGAAACCGAGAGATGTAGAACCACAGAGATATAGAACTACTGAGATTTAGAAAATGAGAGATATTGAACCAGAGAGATAGAGAAGCAGAGAGATGAAGAACCAGAGAGATACAGAACCAGAGAGATACAGAACCAGAGATATCTAGAACCAGAGAGATAATGAACCGGAGAAATATCGAACCAGGGAGATATGGAGCCAGAGAGATATAGAACCAGAGATATATAGAACCAGAGAGATATAGAACAAGAGACATATAGAACCAGAGAGATATAGTACCAGGGAGATAAAGAACGAGAGAGATATAGAACGAGAGAGATATTGAACCAGAGAGATAGAGAAGCAGAGAGATGAAGAACCAGAGAGATACAGAACCAGAGAGATACAGAACCAGAGATATCTAGAACCAGAGATATCTAGAACCAGAGATATCTAGAACCAGAGAGATAATGAACCGGAGAAATATCGAACCAGGGAGATATGGAGCCAGAGAGATATAGAACCAGAGATATATAGAACCAGAGAGATATAGAACAAGAGACATATAGAACCAGAGAGATATAGTACCAGGGAGATAAAGAACGAGAGAGATATAGAACGAGAGAGATATTGAACCAGAGAGATAGAGAAGCAGAGAGATGAAGAAACAGAGAGATACAGAACCAGAGAGATACAGAACCAGAGATATCTAGAACCAGAGAGATAATGAACCGGAGAAATATCGAACCAGGGAGACATGGAGCCAGAGAGATATAGAACCAGAGATATATAGAACCAGAGAGATATAGAACAAGAGACATATAGAACCAGAGAGATATAGTACCAGGGAGATAAAGAACGAGAGAGATATAGAACGAGAGAGATATTGAACCAGAGAGATAGAGAAGCAGAGAGATGAAGAACCAGAGAGATACAGAACCAGAGAAATACAGAACCAGAGATATCTAGAACCAGAGAGATAATGAACCGGAGAAATATCGAACCAGGGAGATATGGAACCAGAGAGATATAGAACCAGAGATATATAGAACCAGAGAGATATAGAACAAGAGAGATCTAGATTCGGAGAGATATAGAACCAGAGAGAAAAAGAACGAGAGATATAGAACCAGAGAGATATAGAACGTGAGAGATAAAGAACTAGAGGTATATAGGACGAGAGAAATATAGGACCAGAGATATATAGAACCATAGCGATATACGACGAGAGTGATCTGGAACCATAGAGAAATAGAACCATAGAGATATAGAACCAGGTAGATATAGAACCAGAGAGATAAAGAACCAGAGAGATATAGAACCAGAGAAATAAAGAGCCAGGGAGATATAGAACCAGAAACATATAGAACTAGAGAGGGGTAGATTCAGAGAGATAAAGAACCAGAGAGATATAGAACCAGAGAGAAAAAGAACCAGAGAGATAAACAACCAGAGAGATATAGAACCAGATAGATATAGAACCAGAGAGATATAGAACCAGAGAGATATAGAACCAGGGAGATATAGAAACAGGGAGATATAGAACGAGAGAGATATAGAACTCGAGAGATATCGAACCAGGGAGATAGTGAAATAGAGAGTCATAGAGTTATAGAGTCATAGAGTTATACAGCACGGATAGAGGCCCTTCGGCCCATCGTGTCCGCGCCGGCCCTCAGCCCTGTCTACTCTAATCCCATATTCCAGCATTTGGTCTGTAGCCTTGTATGCTATGGCATTTCAAGTGCTCATCCAAATGCTTCTTGAATGTTGTGAGGGTTCCTGCCTCCACAACCCTTTCAGGCAGTGAGTTCCAGACTCCAACCACCCTCTGGGTGAAAAAGTTCTTTCTCAAATCCCCTCGAAACCTCCCGCCTTTTACCTTGAATCTATGTCCCCTTGTTATAGTACCCTCAACGAAGGGAAAAAGCTCCTGAGTATCCATCCTATCTGTGCCCCTCATAATTTTGTACACCTCAATCATGTCCCCCCTCAGCCTCCTCTGCTCCAAGGAAAACAACCCCAATCTTCCCAGTCTCTCTTCATAGCTGAAGCGCTCCAGCCCTGGTAACATCCTGGTGAATCTCCTCTGCACCCTCTCCAAAGCGATCACATCCTTCCTGTAGTGTGGCGACCAGAACTGCACACAGTACTCCAGCTGTGGCCTAACCAGTGTTTTATACAGCTCCATCATAACCTCCTTGCTCTTATATTCTATGCCTCGGCTAATAAAGGCAAGTATCCCATATGCCTTCTTTACCACCTTATCTACCTGTTCCGCCGCCTTCAGGGATCTGTGAACTTGCACACCAAGATCCCTCTGACCCTCTGTCTTGCCTAGGGTCCTCCCATTCATTGTGTATTCCCTTGCCTTGTTAGTCCCTCCAAAGTGCATCACCTCGCACTTTTCCGGGTTAAATTCCATTTGCCACTGTTCCGCCCATCTGACCAACCCATCTATATCGTCCTGCAGACTGAGGCTATCCTCCTCGCTATTTACCACCCTACCAATCTTTGTATCATCAGCGAACTTACTGATCATACCTTTTACATTCATATCCAAGTCATTAATGTAGACCACAAACAGCAAGGGACCCAGCACCGATCCCTGTGGTACCCCACTGGCCACAGGCTTCCAGTCACAAAAACAACCTTCGACCATCACCCTCTGCCTTCTGCCACTAAGCCAGTTTTGTATCCAAAGTGCCAAGGCACCCTGGATTCCATGGGCTCGTACCTTCTTGACCAGTCTCCTGTGCGGGACTTTATCGAAGGCCTTACTGAAATCCATGTATACCACATCCACTGCGTTACCCTCATCCACACGCCTAGTCACCCCCTCAAAAAATTCAATCAAATTAGTCAGACATGATCTTCCCTTGACAAAGCCATGTTGACGATCCCTGATTAATCCTTGCTTCTCCAAGTGGAGACTAATTTTGTCCTTCAGAATTTTTTCCAATAATTTTCCTACCACTGATGTTAGGCTCACTGGCCTGTAGTTCCCCGGTTTTTCCCTACTCCCCTTCTTGAATAATGGTATTACATTAGCGGTTCTCCAGTCCTCTGGCACATCCCCTGTGGCCAGAGAGGTTCTGAATATATGTGTCAGAGCCCCCGCAATCTCCTCCTTTGCCTCACACAGTAGCCTGGGATACATTTCGTCCGGGCCTGGGGATTTATCCATTTTTAGGCCTGCTAAAACCGCCAATACCTCCTCCCGTTCGATGTTAATATGAGAGAGAGAGAGAGAAATATGAGTGAAATAGAGAGAGAAAGAACCAGAGAGATATACAACAAGAGAGATATATAACCATAGAGATATAGAACCAGAAAGATATAGTACCAGGAAGATAAAGAACGAGAAAGATATAGAACGAGAGGGATAAATAACGAGAGAGATATTGAACCAGAGAGATAAAGAACCAGAGAGATATAGAACCAGAGAGATATAGAACGAGAGAGATATGGAACCAGAGAGATGTCGAACGAGAGAGATAAAGAAACAGAGAGATATTGAACCAGCGAGATATAGGAAGAGAGAAATATAGAATCAAAGAGAAATAGAACAAGAGAGATGAAGAACCAGAGAGATAAAGAACCAGAGAGATAAAGAACCAGAAAGATATCGAACCAGAGACGTATAGAACCAGTGAGATATCTTATCAGGGAGATATACAACCAGAGAGAAAAAGAACCACAGAGATTTTGAAACAGGGAGATATAGAAATCGAGAGATGTAGAACCAGAGAGATATAGTACCAGTGAAATATAGAACCACAGAGATAAAGAACCAGGGAGATAGTGAAATAGAGAGAGAAAGAACCAGAGAGATATACAACAAGAGGAATATATAACCATAGAGATATTGAACCAGAGAGATATTGTACCAGGAAGATAAAGAACGAGGAAGATATAGAACGAGAGAGATATAGAACCAGAGAGATATTGAGCCAGAGAGATATTGAGCCAGAGAGATATAGAACCAGGGAGATAAATAACCAGAGAGATAAAGAACCAGAGTGATATAGAACCAGGGAGATATAGAACTATAGAGATATAGGACGAGAGAAATATAAAACCAGAGAGATATGGAAACATAGAGAAATAGAACCATAGATATATCGAACCAGACAGATATAGAACCAGTGAGATAAAGAACCAGAGAGATATAGAACCAGGTAGATATAGAACCTGAGAGATAAAGAACCAGGGAGATATGGAACCAGAGAGATATAGAAGCAGAGAGACATCGAACCAGAGAGATAAAGAACCAGGGAGATATAGAAACAGAGAGATAAAGAACCAGAGAGATATAGAACTGGAGAGATATAGAACCAGAGAGATATAGAACCAGAGAGATATAGAACCAGCGAGATATTGAACTGGAGAGATATAGAACTGGAGAGATATAGAACTGGAGAGATATAGAACTGGAGCGATATGGAACCAGGGAGATATAGAACCAGAGAGATATAGAACCGGAGAGATATGGAACCGGAGAGATATAGAAACAGAGAGATATAGAACCGGAGAGATATAGAACCGGAGAGATATAGAACCAAAGAGATATAGAACCATAGAAATATCGAACCAGAGAGATATCGAACCAGAGAGATATAGAACCAGGGAGATATAGAACCAGAAACATATAGAACCAGAGAGGTATAGAATCAGAGAGATAAAGAACTGGAGAGATATAGAAGCAGAGAGAAAAAGAACCAGTGAGATCAAGAACCAGGGAGATATAGAACCAGAGAGATATAGAACCAGAGAGATATAGAACCACAGAGATATGGAACCACAGAGATATGGAACCACAGAGGTATCGAACGAGAGAGATATAGAACTCGAGAGAAATAGAACCAGGGAGATCGTGAAATAGAGAGAGAAAGAACCAGAGAGATATACAACAAGAGAGATACATAACCATAGAGATATAGAACCAGAGAGATATAGAACCAGAGAGATATAGAACCAGGAAGATAAAGAACGAGGAAGATAAAGAACGAGGAAGATATAGAACGAGAGAGATAAAAAACGAGATAGATATTGAACCAGAGAGATAAAGAACTGGAGAGATATAGAACCAGAGAGATATAGAACCAGAGAGATATGGAACCAGAAAAATTTCGAACCAGAGAGATATAGAACCAGAGAGCTAAAGAACCAGAGAGATATCGGACCAGAGAGATATAGAATCAGGTAGATATAGAACCAGAGAGATATAGAACCTGAGAGATAAAGAACCGGGGAGATATGGAACCACAGAGATATAGAACCAGGGAGATATTGATCCTGGGAGAAAGAGTAATAGAGAGAGATAGAACCAGAGAGATATAGTACCAGGGAGATATACAACCAGAGAGAAAAAGAACCAGAGAGATATGGAACCAGAGAGATATGGAACCAGAGAGATATGGAACCAGAGAGGTAAAGAACCGGGGAGATATTGAACCAGAGAGATATAGAACCAGAGAGATAAAGAGCCAGGGAGATATAGAACCAGAAAGATTTCGAACCAGAGAGATATAGAACCAGAGAGGTAAAGAACCAGAGAGATATAGGACCAGAGAGATATAGAATCAGGTAGATATAGAACCAGAGAGATATAGAACCAGAGAGATAAAGAACCGGGGAGATATGGAACCACAGAGATATAGAACCAGGGAGATATTGAACCTGGGAGAAAGAGAAATAGAGAGAGAAAGAACCAGAGAGATATGCAACCAGAGAGATATATCACCATAGAGATATAGAACCGGAGAGATATAGAACCGGAGAGAAATAGAACAGGAGAGAAAAAGAGCAAGGGAGATATAGAAACAGAGAGATATAGTACCAGGAAGATAAAGAACGAGAAAGATATAGAACGTCACTTGCAAAGGTTAGGTTGTCTGCCTCTTGGTTCTGGCCCGCACCTCAGACTGTTGCTGTTGTCCAAATGAATGCACCTTGTGCTTTAGCTTTAGGCACCATCCAGAGTTCCTGCTTGGCTACTACTGAATGTGTCTCGTCCTCCAGCCTTAAGTACCATCCATCGTTCCTTCTTGGAACACTCCGACCGGTTTCGCCGCCCTTGCGGCTCCTCAGGGAGCTACAAACAAACAGACAATGTCCTTGGAACGAGCGACCACAACATGGTTGAATTCCATATCCAATTAGAGGGTGAGAAGGTTGATTCTCAAACAAGCGTACTGAGCTTGAATAAAGGAGACTATGATGGTATGAGAGCGGAATTGATTAAAGTGGACTGGGAAAATAGATTAAAGGGTAAGACGGTACATGAGCAGTGGTGTTCATTTAGGGAGTTATTTTACAACTTTCAAAATAAATATATTCCACTGAGGAAAAAAGGGTGTAAAAGAAATGACAGCCATCCGTGGCTAAGTAAAGAAATCAAGGATAGTATCCGACTAAAAACAAGGACATATAAGGTAGCCAAACTTAGTGGGAGGATAGAAGATTGGGAATTCTTCAAAAGACAGCAAAAAGTAACTAAAGGATTGATTAAGAAAGGGAAGTTAGATTATGAAAAGAAATTAGCAAAAAATATAAAAACAGATAGCAAGAGTTTCTATAGTTATATAAAAAGAAAAAGGGGGATTAAGGCAAACATAGGTCCCTTAGAGGATGAGACCGGGAAATTAATGGTGGGAAACATGGAGATGGCAAAAATGCTGAACAAATATTTTGTTTCAGTCTTTACAGTAGAGGACACTAAGAATATCCCAACACTGGACAAACAGGGGACTCTCGGGGGGGAGGAGCTAAATACGATTAAAATCACTCAGGAGATGGTACTCAGTAAAATAATGGGACTCAAGGCGGATAAATCCCCTGGACCTGATGGCTTCCATCCTAGGGTCTTGAGGGAAGTGGCAGTAGGGATTGTGGATGCTTTGGTGATAGTTTTCCAAAATTCCCTGGACTCAGGAGAGGTCCCGGCAGATTGGAAAACTGCTAATGTAACACCGTTATTTAAAAAGGGTAGTAGGCAGAAGGCTGGAAATTATAGGCCAGTTAGCTTAACATCTGTGGTGGGTAAAATTTTGGAGTCTATTATTAAGGAGACAGTAACGGAACATTTAGATAAGCATAATTTAATAGGACAAAGTCAGCATGGCTTTATGAAGGGAAAGTCATGTCTGACAAATTTGCTTGAGTTCTTCGAGGATATAACGTATAGGGTGGATAAAGGGGAACCAGTGGACATAGTGTATTTAGACTTCCAGAAGGCATTCGACAAGGTGCCACATAAAAGATTATTACTTAAGATAAAAAATCACGGGATTGGGGGTAATATTCTGGCATGGGTGGAGGATTGGTTATCGAACAGGAAGCAGAGAGTTGGGATAAATGGTTCATTTTCGGACTGGCAACCAGTAACCAGTGGTGTTCCACAGGGGTCGGTGCTGGGTCCCCAACTCTTTACAATCTATATTAACGATTTGGAGGAGGGGACCGAGTGCAACATATCAAAATTTGCAGATGATACAAAGATGGGAGGGAAAGTAGAGAGTGAGGAGGACATAAAAAACCTGCAAGGGGATATAGACAGGCTGGGTGAGTGGGCGGAGATTTGGCAGATGCAATATAATATTGGAAAATGTGAGGTTATGCACTTTGGCAGGAAAAATCAGAGAGCAAGTTATTTTCTTAATGGCGAGAGACTGGAAAGTACTGCAGTACAAAGGGATCTGGGGGTCCTAGTGCAAGAAAATCAAAAAGTTTGGTATGCAGGTGCAGCAGGTGATCAAGAAAGCCAACGGAATGTTGGCTTTTATTGCTCGGGGGATAGAATATAAAAACAGGGAGGTATTGCTGCAGTTATATAAGGTATTGGTGAGACCGCACCTGGAATACTGCATACAGTTTTGGTCTCCATACTTAAGAAAAGACATACTTGCTCTCGAGGCAGTACAAAGAAGGTTCACTCGGTTAATCCCGGGGATGAGGGGGCGGACATATGAGGAGAGGTTGAGTAGATTGGGACTCTACTCATTGGAGTTCAGAAGAATGAGAGGCGATCTTATTGAAACATATAAGATTGTGAAGGGTCTTGATCGGGTGGATGCAGTAAGGATGTTCCCAAAGATGGGTGAAACTAGAACTAGGGGGCATAATCTTAGAATAAGGGGCTGCTCTTTCAAAACTGAGATGAGGAGAAACTTCTTCACTCAGAGGGTGGTCGGTCTGTGGAATTTGCTGCCCCAGGAAGCTGTGGAAGCTACATCATTAGATAAATTTAAAACAGAAATAGACAGTTTCCTAGAAGTAAAGGGAATTAGGGGTTATGGGGAGCGGGCAGGAAATTGGACATGAAGCTGAGTTCGGATCGGTCAATGCCCTGTGGGTGGCGGAGAGGGCCCAGGGGCTATGTGGCCGGGTCCTGCTCCGACTTCTTGTGTTCTTTCGATTTGTGGTTGGGATCAGATCAGCCATGATCTTATTGAATGGCGGAGCAGGCTCGAGGGGCCGATTGGCCTACTCCTGCTCCAATTTCTTATGTTCTTATGTTCTTATGTTCTTATAAAGAACGAGAGAGATATTGAACCAGAGAGATAAAGAACCAGAGATATATAGAACCAGAGAGATATAGAACCAGAGAGATGTCGAGCGAGAGAGATAAAGAACCAGAGAGATATGGAACTATAGAGATTTGGAACCAGAGAGATATAGAACCAGACAGATACAGAACCAGAGAGATAAAGAACCAGAGACATATAGAACCAGAGAGCTATTGTACGAGGGAGATAAAGAACGAGAAAGATATAGAACAAGAGCGATATTGAATGAGAGAGATGTTGAACCAAAGAGATGAAGAACCGAAGAAATATAGAACCAGGGAGATATAGAACCAGAGAGATTTAGAATCAGGGAGATATAGAATCAGAGAGATATAGAAACAGAGAGATATAGAACCAGAGAGGTAAAGAACCAGAGAGATTTCGAACTATAGAGATTTACAACCAGAGAGAAAAAGAACCAGACAGATACAGAACCAGGGAGATATCGAACCAGAGAGATATAGAACCGGAGAGATAAAGAACCAGAGAGATATAGAACCCGAGACATATAGAACCAGAGATATTTAGAATCAGGGAGATATAGAATCAGAGAGATATAGAACCAGAGAAATATAGAACCAGAGAAATATAGAACAGAAAGATATGGAAACAGAGACACAGAGTAGCAGGGAGATATACAACCAGAGAGAAAAAGAACCAGAGAGATATAGAACCAGAGAGATAAATAACCATACAGATATAGAACCAGAGAGATACAGTACCAGGAAGACAAAGAACGAGAAAGATATAGAACGAGAGAGATATAGAAAGAGAGAGAAATTGAACCAGAGAGATGTAGAACCAGAGAGATGTAGAACCAGAGAGATATAGAAAGAGAGAGAAATTGAACCAGAGAGATATAGAACCAGAGAGATGTAGAACCAGAGAGATGTAGAACGAGAGAGATACAGAACCAGAGAGAAAAAGAACCAGAGAGATATAGAACCAGAGAGATACAGAACCAGAGAGAAAAAGAACCAGAGAGATATAGAACCAGAGAGATGTAGAACCAGTGATATATCGAACCAGAGAGATATAGAACGAGACAGATCTTGAACCAGAGAGATATCGAACCAGAGATATATAGAACCAGAGAGATACAAAAACAGAGAGATACAGAACCAGAGAGATATGGAACCAGGGAGATATAGAACGAGAGAGATATCGAACTCGAGAGAAATAGAAACAGACAGATAAAGAACCAGAGAGATATAGAACCAGAGAGATATAGAACCAGAGAGATCTAGAACTAGAGAGATAGAGAACCAGAGAGATAAAGAACCAGAGAGAAATAGAACCAGAGAGAAATAGAACCAGAGAGAAATAGAACCAGAGAGATACAGAACCAGAGATATAGAACTAGAGAGATATAGAACGAGAGAGATAAAGAACCAGAGAGATGTAGAACCAGAGAGGTAAAGAACCAGAGAGATAAAGAACCAGAGAGATATAGGAAGTGAGAAATATAGAATCAAAGAGAAATAGAACAAGAGAGATGAAGAACCAGAGAGATAAAGAACCAGAGAGATATAGAACCAGAGACGTATAGAACCAGTGAGATTTGGAAACAGGGAGATATAGAAACCGAGAGATGTAGAAGCAGAGAGATATAGAACCAGAGACATATAGAATCAGAGAGATATAGTACCAGGGAGATAAAGAACGAGAAAGATATTGAACGAGAGAGGAATTCAACCACAGAGATATAGACCCAGAGAGATCTAGAACCAGAGACATAATGAACTGGAGAAATATCGAACCAGGGAGATATGGAACCAGAGAGATAAAGAACCACAGAGACTTTGAACCGGAGAGATATGGAACCAGAGAGATATAGAACCAGAGAGATATAGGGCTGGAGAGATATGGAACCATAGAGAAATAGAACCATCGAGATATAGAACCAGAGAGATATCGAACCAGAGAGACATTGAACCGGAGAGATATAGAACCAGAGAGATATAGAACCAGAGAGATATAGAACCAGGTAGATATAGGACGAGAGAAATGTAAAACCAGAGAGATATAGAACCATAGCGATATAGAACCAGGGAGATATAGAACCATAGATATATCGAACCAGAGAGATATAGAACCAGAGAGGTTTAGAACCAGAGTAATATAGAACCAGGTAGGTATAGAATCAGAGAGATAAAGAACCCGGGAGATATGGAACCAGAGAGATATAGAACCAGAGAGATATAGAACCAGAGAGATAAAGAGCCAGGGAGATATAGAACCAGAGAGATATAGAACCAGAGAGATAAAGAACCAGAGAGATGTAGAACCAGAGAGATATAGAACAGAGAGATATAGAACGAGAGAGATATAGAACCAGGGAGATAGTGAAATAGAGAGAGAAATAACCAGAGAGATATACAACAAGAGAGATATATAACCAAAGAGATATAGAACCAGAGAGATATAGTACCTGGAAGATAAAGAACGAGAGAGATATAGAAAAATAGAGATTTAGAACTAGAGAGATATAGAACCAGAGACACGTAGAACCAGAGAGGTAAAGAACCAGGTAGCAACTCGCCAAGGCTTCTTCGACAGCACCTCCCAAACCGGCGACCTCTACCATCTGGAAGGACAAGAGCAGCAGGCACATGGGAACAACACCACCTGCACGTTCCCCTCCAAGTCACACACCATCCCAACTTGGAAATATATCGGCCGTTCCTTCATTGTCGCTGGGTCAAAATCCTGGAACTCCCTTCCTAACAGCACTGTGGGAGAACCGTCACCACACGGACTGCAGCGGTTCAAGAAGGCGGCTCACCACCACCTTCTCGAGGGCAATTAGGGATGGGCAATAAATGCAGGCCTCGCCAGCGACGCCCACATCCCGTGAACGAATAATAAAAAAATATATGAAACCAGAGAGATACAGAACCAGAGAGATATAGAACCAGAGACATATAGAATCAGAGTGATATAGTACCAGGGAGATAAAGAACGAGAAAGATATAGAACGAGAGAGATATTCAACGAGAGAGGAATTCAACCAGAGAGATACAGACCCAGAGAGATCGAGAACCAGAGAGATATAGAACCAGAGACATATAGAATTAGAGAGATATAGTACCAGGGAGATAAAGAACGAGAAAGATATAGAACGAGAGAGATATTGAACGAGAGAGGAATTCAACCAGAGAGATACAGACCCAGAGAGATCTAGAACCAGAGACATAATGAACCGGAGAAATATCGAATCAGGGAGATATGGAACCAGAGAGATATAGAACCAGGGAGATATAGAACCAGAGAGATATATAGAACCAGAGAGATATAGAACCAGGGAGATATAGAACCAGAGAGATATAGAACCAGAGAGATATAGAACCACAGAGATATAGAACCACAGAGATATAGAATCAGGGAGATATAGAACCAGGGAGAAAGAGAAATAGAGAGAAAAAGAATCAGAGAGATATGCAACCAGAGAGATATATAACCAGAGAGAAATAGAACTGGAGAGATATAGAACCGGAGAGAAAAAGAACACGAGAGATATAGAACCAGAAAGATATAGTACTAGGAAGACAAAGAACGAGAAAGATATGGAACGAGAGAGAGAATGAACGAGAGAGATATTGAACCAGAGAGATAAAGAACCAGAGATATATAGAACCAGAGAGATGTCGAACGAGAGAGATAAAGAACCAGAGAGATAAAGAACTATAGAGATTTGGAACCAGAGAGATATAGAACCAGAGACATATAGAACCAGAGAGATATCAGTATCAGTAATGGTGGCCATGAAACTCCCGGATTGTCGTAAAAACCCATCTGGTTCACTAATGTCCTTTAGGGAAGGAAACCTGCCGTCCTTACACGGTCTGGGCGATATGTGACTCCAGACCCATCAGCAGCAGCAGAATTGTATTCCAGCACAATCTGTCACCTCATGGCCCGGCATATTCCTCACTCTACCATTACCAACAAACCACGGGATCAACCCTGGTTCAATGAGGAGTGTAGAAGAGCATGCCAGGAGCAGCACCAGGCATACCTAAAAATGAGGTGCCAACCTGGTGAAGCTACAACTCAGGACTACATGCATGCTAAACAGCGGAAGCAACATGCTATAGACAAAGCTAAGGGATTCCACAACCAACGGATCAGATCAAAGCTCTGCAGTCCTGCCACATCCAGTCGTGAATGGTGGTGGACAATTAAACAACAAACGGAGGAGGAGGCTCTGCAAACATCCCCATCCTCAATGATGGCGGAGTCCAGCACGTGAGTGCAAAAGACAAGGCTGAAGCGTTTGCAACCATCTTCAGCCAGAAGTGCCGAGTGGATGATCCATCTCAGCCTCCTCCCGATATCCCCACCATCACAGAAGCCAGTCTTCAGCCAATTCGATTCACTCCACGTGATATCAATAAACGGCTGAGTGCACTGGATACAGCAAAGACTATGGGCCCCGACAACATCCCAGCTGCAGTGCTGAAGACTTGTGCTCCAGAACTAGCTGCGCCTCTAGCCAAGCTGTTCCAGTGCAGCTATAACACTGGCATCTACCCGACAATGTGGAAAATTGCCCAGGTATGTCATGTCCACAAAAAGCAGGACAAATCCAATCCAGCCAATTACCGCTCTATCAGTCTACTCTCAATCATCAGCAAAGTGATGGAAGGTGCCGTCGACAGTGCTATCAAGCGGCACTTACTCACCAATAACCTGCTCACCGATGCTCAGTTTGGGTTCCACCAGGACCACTCGGCTCCAGACCTCATTGCAGCCTTGGTCCAAATATGGACAAAAGCGCTGAATTCCAGAGGTGAGGTGAGAGTGACTGCCCTTGACATCAAGGCAGCATTTGACCGAGTGTGGCACCAAGGAGCCCTAGTAAAATTGAAGTCAATGGGAGTCAGGGGGAAAACTCTCTAGTGGCTGGACTCATACCTAGCACAAAGGAAGATGGTAGTGGTTGTTGGAGGCCAATCATCTCAGCCCCAGGGCATTGCTGCAGGAGTTCCTCAGGGCAGTGTCCTAGGCCCAACCATCTTCAGCTGCTTCATCAATGACCTTCCCTCCATCATAAGGTCAGAAATGGGTCTGTTCGCTGATGATTGCACAGTGTTCAGTTCCATTCGCAATCCCTCAAATAATGAAGCAGTCCGAGCCCGCATGCAGCAAGACCTGGACAACATCCAGGCTTGGGCTCATAAGTGGCAAGTAACATTCGCGCCAGATAAGTGCCAGGCAATAACCATCTCCAACAAGAGAGAGTCTAACCACCTCCCCTTGACATTCAACGGCATTACCATCGCCGAATCCCCCACCATCAACATCCTGGGGGTCACCATTGACCAGAAACTTAACTGGACCAGCCATATAAATATTGTGGCTACGAGAGCAGGTCAGAGGCTGGGTATTCTGCGGCGAGTGACTCATCTCCTGACTCCCCAAAGCCTTTCCACCATCTACAAGGCACAAGTCAGGAGTGTGATGGAATACTCTCCACTTGCTTGGATGAGTGCAGCTCCAACAACACTCAAGAAGCTCGACACCATCCAAGATAAAGCAGCCCGCTTGATTCGCACCCCATCCACTGCCCTAAACATTCACTCCCTTCACCACCGGCGCACTGTAGCTGCAGTGTGTACCATCCACAGGATGCACTGCTGCAACTCGCCAAGGCTTCTTCGACAGCACTTCCCAAACCCACGACCTCTACCACCTAGAAGGACAAGAGCAGCAGGCACATGGGAACAACACCACCTGCACGTTCCCCTCCAAGTCACACACCATCCTGACTTGGAAATATATCGCCATTCCTTCATCGTCGCTGGGTCAAAATCCTGGAACTCCCTTCCTAACAGCACTGTGGGAGAACCGTCACCACACGGACTGCAGTGGTTCAAGAAGGCGGCTCACCACCACCTTCTCAAGGGCAATTAGGGATGGGCAATAAATGCAGGCCTCGCCAGCGACGCCCACATCCCATGAACGAAAAAAATATATATAGTACCAGGGAGATGTACAACCAGAGAGGTATAGAACCAGAGAGATATAGAACTATAGAGATTTAGAACCAGAGAGATATAGAACCAGAGCCATATAGAACCAGGGAGATATAGAACCAGAGAGATACAGAACCAGAGAGATATAGAACCAGAGAGATACAGAACCAGAGAGATAAAGAATGAGAAAGATATAGAACGAGAGAGATATAGAACGAGAGATAAATTGAACCAGAGAGATATAGAACCCGAGAGATAAAGAACCAGAGAAATATAGAACCAGAGAGATATAGAACCAGAGAGATGTAGAACCAGAGAGATGTAGAACCAGAGAGAGGCAGAACAAGATAGATATAGAACCAGAGAGAGGTCGAACAAGAGAGATATAGAACCAGCCAGATATAGAACCAGAGAGATATAGAATCAGAGAGATGTAGAACCAGAGAGATGTAGAACCAGAGAGATATAGAACCAGAGAGAGGTAGAACAAGAGAGATATCGAACCAGAGAGATACAGAACCAGAGAGATATAGAACCAGAGAGATATAGAACCAGAGAGATATCGAACGAGAGAGATATAGAATCAGAGAGATATGGAACCAGGCAGATTTAGAACCAGAGAGAAAAAGAACCAGAGAGATACATAACCAGAGATATAGAACCAGAGAGATACAGAACCAGAGAGAAAAACAACCAGAGAGATATAGAACCAGAGAGAGAGAGAGAACGAGAGAGATATCGAACCAGAGAGAAAAAGAACCAGAGAGATATGGAATCAGAGAGATTTCGAACGAGAGAGATATAGAACCAGTGAGATATAGAACCAGAGAGATATGGAACCAGAGAGATATAGAACCAGAGAGATAAACAACCAGAGAGATAAAGAACCAGAGAGATAGAACGAGAGAGCTATAGAAGCAGAGAGATATCGAACCAGAGAGATATAGAACTAGAGAGATATAGGATGAGAGAAATATAGAACCAGAGAGATTTCGAACCAGAGAGATGTAGTGCAAGAGAGATACAGAACCGGACAGATATAGAACCAGAGAGATATCGTACCAGAGAGGTAAAGAACGAGAAAGATATAAAACGAGAGAGATATTGAACCAGAGACAGATAGAACGAGAGAGATATTGAACCGGAGAGATAAAGATCCAGAGAAATATAGAACCAGGGAGATATCGAACCAGAGAGATATAGAACGAGAGAGCTATAGAACCAGAAAGATACAGAACAAGGAGATACAGAAACAGAGATATAGACCATAGAGATAGAGAACTAGAGAGATCTGGAACCATAGATATATAGAACATAAGAACATAAGAACATAAGAAATTGGAGCAGGAGTAGGCCAATCGGCCCCTCGAGCCTGCTCCGCCATTCAATAAGATCATGGCTGATCTGATCCCAACCACAAATCTAAAGAACACAAGAAGTCGGAGCAGGACCCGGCCACATAGCCCCTGGGCCCTCTCCGCCACCCACAGGGCATTGACCGATCCGAACTCAGCTTCATGTCCAATTTCCTGCCCGCTCCCCATAACCCCTAATTCCCTTTACTTCTAGGAAACTGTCTATTTCTGTTTTAAATTTATCTAATGATGTAGCTTCCACAGCTTCCTGGGGCAGCAAATTCCACAGACCTACCACCCTCTGAGTGAAGAAGTTTCTCCTCATCTCAGTTTTGAAAGAGCAGCCCCTTATTCTAAGATTATGCCCCCTAGTTCTAGTTTCACCCATCTTTGGGAACATCCTTACTGCATCCACCCGATCAAGACCCTTCACAATCTTATATGTTTCAATAAGATCGCCCCTCATTCTTCTGAACTCCAATGAGTAGAGTCCCAATCTACTCAACCTCTCCTCATATGTCCGCCCCCTCATCCCCGGGATTAACCGAGTGAACCTTCTTTGTACTGCCTCGAGAGCAAGTATGTCTTTTCTTAAGTATGGAGACCAAAACTGTATGCAGTATTCCAGGTGCGGTCTCACCAATACCTTATATAACTGCAGCAATACCTCCTTGTTTTTATATTCTATCCCCCGAGCAATAAAAGCCAACATTCCGTTGGCTTTCTTGATCACCTGCTGCACCTGCATACCAACTTTTGATTTTCTTGCACTAGGACCCCCAGATCCCTTTGTACTGCAGTACTTTCCAGTCTCTCGCCATTAAGAAAATAACTTGCTCTCTGATTTTTCCTGCCAAAGTGCATAACCTCACATTTTCCAATATTATATTGCATCTGCCAAATCTCCGCCCACTCACCCAGCCTGTCTATATCCCCTTGCAGGTTTTTTATGTCCTCCTCACTCTCTACTTTCCCTCCCATCTTTGTATCATCTGCAAATTTTGATATGTTGCACTCGGTCCCCTCCTCCAAATCGTTAATATAGATTGTAAAGAGTTGGGGACCCAGCACCGACCCCTGTGGAACACCACTGGTTACTGGTTGCCAGTCCGAAAATGAACCATTTATCCCAACTCTCTGCTTCCTGTTCGATAACCAATCCTCCACCCATGCCAGAATATTACCCCCAATCCCGTGATTTTTTATCTTAAGTAATAATCTTTTATGTGGCACCTTGTCGAATGGCTTCTGGAAGTCTAAATACACTATGTCCACTGGTTCCCCTTTATCCACCCTATACGTTATATCCTCGAAGAACTCAAGCAAATTTGTCAGACATGACTTCCCCTTCATAAAGCCATGCTGACTTTGTCCTATTAAATTATGCTTATCTAAATGTTCCGTTACTGTCTCCTTAATAATAGACTCCAAAATTTTACCCACCACAGATGTTAAGCTAACTGGCCTATAATTTCCAGCCTTCTGCCTACTACCCTTTTTAAATAACGGTGTTACATTAGCAGTTTTCCAATCTGCCGGGACCTCTCCTGAGTCCAGGGAATTTTGGAAAACTATCACCAAAGCATCCACAATCCCTACTGCCACTTCCCTCAAGACCCTAGGATGGAAGCCATCAGGTCCAGGGGATTTATCCGCCTTGAGTCCCATTATTTTACTGAGTACCATCTCCTGAGTGATTTTAATCGTATTTAGCTCCTCCCCCCCGAGAGTCCCCTGTTTGTCCAGTGTTGGGATATTCTTAGTGTCCTCTACTGTAAAGACTGAAACAAAATATTTGTTCAGCATTTTTGCCATCTCCATGTTTCCCACCATTAATTTCCCGGTCTCATCCTCTAAGGGACCTATGTTTGCCTTAGCCACCCTTTTTCTTTTTATATAACTATAGAAACTCTTGCTATCTGTTTTTATATTTTTTGCTAATTTCTTTTCATAATCTAACTTCCCTTTCTTAATCAATCCTTTAGTTACTTTTTGCTGTCTTTTGAAGAATTCCCAATCTTCTATCCTCCCACTAAGTTTGGCTACCTTATATGTCCTTGTTTTTAGTCGGATACTATCCTTGATTTCTTTACTTAGCCACGGATGGCTGTCATTTCTTTTACACCCTTTTTTCCTCAGTGGAATATATTTATTTTGAAAGTTGTAAAATAACTCCCTAAATGAACACCACTGCTCATGTACCGTCTTACCCTTTAATCTATTTTCCCAGTCCACTTTAATCAATTCCGCTCTCATACCATCATAGTCTCCTTTATTCAAGCTCAGTACGCTTGTTTGAGAATCAACCTTCTCACCCTCTAATTGGATATGGAATTCAACCATGTTGTGGTCGCTCGTTCCAAGGACATTGTCTGTTTGTTTGTAGCTCCCTGAGGAGCCGCAAGGGCGGCGAAACCGGTCGGAGTGTTCCAAGAAGGAACGATGGATGGTACTTAAGGCTGGAGGACGAGACACATTCAGTAGTAGCCAAGCAGGAACTCTGGATGGTGCCTAAAGCTAAAGCACAAGGTGAATTCATTTGGACAACAGCAACAGTCTGAGGTGCGGGCCAGAACCAAGAGGCAGACAACCTAACCTTTGCAAGTGACGTTCTATATCTTTCTCGTTCTTTATCTTCCTGGTACTATATCTCTCTGTTTCTATATCTCCCTTGCTCTTTTTCTCTCCTGTTCTATTTCTCTCCGGTTCTATATCTCTCCGGTTCTATATCTCTATGGTGATATATCTCTCTGGTTGCATATCTCTCTGGTTCTTTCTCTCTCTATTTCTCTTTCTCCCAGGTTCAATATCTCCCTGGTTCTATATCTCTGTGGTTCCATATCTCCCCGGTTCTTTATCTCTCTGGTTCTATATCTCTCTGGTTCTATATCTACCTGATTCTATATCTCTCTGGTCCTATATCTCTCTGGTCCTATATCTCTCTGGTTCTTTACCTCTCTGGTTCTATATCTCTCTGGTTCGAAATCTTTCTGGTTCTATATCTCCCTGGCTCTTTATCTCTCTGGTTCTATATCTCTCTGGTTCAATATCTCCCCGGTTCTTTACCTCTCTGGTTCCATATCTCTCTGGTTCCATATCTCTCTGGTTCCATATCTCTCTGGTTCTTTTTCTCTCTGGTTGTATATCTCCCTGGTACTATATCTCTCTGGGTCTATCTCTCTCGATTACTCTTTCTCCCAGGATCAATATCTCCCTGGTTCTATATCTCTGTGGTTCCATATCTCCCCGGTTCTTTATCTCTCAGGTTCTATATCTCTCTGGTTCTATATCTACCTGATTCTATATCTCTCTGGTCCGATATCTCTCTGGTTCTTTAGCTCTCTGGTTCTATATCTCTCTGGTTCGAAATTTTCCCAGTCCACTTTAATCAATTCCGCTCTCATACCATCATAGTCTCCTTTATTCAAGCTCAGTACGCTTGTTTGAGAATCAACCTTCTCACCCTCTAATTGGATATGGAATTCAACCATGTTGTGGTCGCTCGTTCCAAGGGGATCCTTAACTAGGACATTATTAATTAATCCTGACTCATTACACAGGACCAGGTCCAAGGTTGCCTGCCCCCTTGTAGGATCAGTTACATACTGCTCAAGAAATCCATCCCTGATGCACTCAATGAACTCGTCCTCAAGGCTGCTCTGCCCAATTTGATTTGTCCAGTTAATATGATAATTAAAATCCCCCATAATTATGGCTGTTCCCTTATTACATGCCCCGACTATCTCCTGATTAATACTTCTTCCAGCAGAGTTGCAACTATTAGGAGGCCTATATACTACGCCCACTAATGTTTTTTTTCCCTTATTATTCCTTATCTCCACCCAAACTGTTTCATTATCTTGATGCTTTGTCCCAATATCATTTCTCTGTATTACAGTGATTCCTTCCTTTATTAACATAGCCACCCCACCTCCCCTTCCTTCCTGCCTGTCCTTCCTGATTGTTAAATACCCTGGCATATTTAATTCCCAGTCGTTGTCACCCTGCAGCCATGTTTCTGTAATGGCCACAAGATCATACCCATACGTAGTTATTTGTGCCGTTAACTCGTCCATAGAAGTTTACAACATGGAAACAGGCCCTTCGGCCCAACATGTCCATGTCGCCCAGTTTATACCACTAAGCTAGTCCAAATTGCCTGCAATTGGCCCATATCCCTCTATACCCATCTTACCCATGTAACTGTCCAAATGCTTTTTAAAAGACAAAATTGTACCCGCCTCTACTACTGACTCTGGCAGCTCGTTCCAGACACTCACCACCCTTTGAGTGAAAAAATTGCCCCTCTGGACCCTTTTGTATCTCTCCCCTCTCACCTTAAATCTATGCCCCCTCGTTATAGACTCCCCTAATTTTGGGGAAAGATTTTGACTATCGACCTTATCTATGCCCCTCATTATTTTATAGACTTCTATAAGATCACCCCTAAACCTCCTACTCTCCAGGGAAAAAAGTCTCAGTCTATCCAACCTCTCCCTATAAGTCAAACCATCAAGTCCCGGTAGCATCCTAGTAAATCTTTTCTGCACTCTTTCTAGTTTAATAATATCCTTTCTATAGTAGGGTGACCAGAACTGTACACAGTATTCCAAGTGTGGCCTTACTAATGTCTTGTACAACTTCAACAAGACATCCCAACTCCTGTATTCAATGTTCTGACCAATGAAACCAAGCATGCTGAATGCCTTCTTCACCACCCTATCCACCTGTGACTCTACTTTCAAGGAGCTATGAACCTGTACTTCTAGATCTCTTTGTTCTATAACTCTCCCCAACGCCCTACCATTAACAGAGTAGGTCCTGGCCCTATAGAACTAGAGAAATATGGAAACACAGAGAAATAGAACCAGAGAGATATAGAACCAGAGAGATAAAGAACGAGAGAGATAAAGAACGATAGAGATATAGAACTATAGAGATTTAGAAACAGAGAGATAAAGAACCAGAGACATAGAGAACCAGAGGGATATAGTACCAGAGAGATATCGAACCAGTGAGATATAGAACCAGAGAGATATAGAACGAGAGAGTTATAGGACCAGAGAGATATAGAACCAGAGAGATATAGAACCAGAGTGATGAAGAACCAGAGAGAAAAAGAACGAGAGAGATAAAGAACTAGGGAGATATAGAATCAGAGAGATACAGAACGAGAGAGATATCGAACCAGAGAGATATCGAACCAGAGATATATAGAACCAGAGAGATATAGAACGAGAGAGATATAGAACCAGAGAGATACAGAACGAGAGAGATACCGAACCAGAGAGATATAGAACCAGAGAGAAATAGAACGAGAGAGATATAGAACCAGAGAGATAAAGAACCAGAGAGATATAGAACGAGAGAGTTATAGGACCAAAGAGATATAGAACTAGAGAGATATCGAACCAGAGAGATAAAGAACCAGAGAGATATAGAACGAGAGAGATAAAGAACCAGAGAGATAAAGAACCAGAAAGTTATAGGACCAGAGAGATATAGAACGAGAGAGATAAAGAACCAGAGAGATAAAGAACCAGGGAGGTATAGAAACAGAGAGATATAGACCATAGAGATAGAGAACTGGAGAGATATGGAACCATAGATATATAGATCCATAGAGATAGAGACCCAGGTAGATATAGAATCAGAGAGATAAAGAACCAGAGAGATATAGAACCAGAGAGATATAGAACCAGAGAGATATAGAACCAGAGAGATAAAGAACCAGAGAGATATAGAACCAGAGAGATAAAGAACCAGAGAGATATAGAACCAGAGAGATAAAGAACCAGAGAGATATAGAACCAGAGAGATAAAGAACCAGAGAGATATCGAACCTGAGAGATATAGAACCAGAGAGATATGGAACCGGAGAGATATAGAACCAGAGAGATATAGAACCAGAGAGATATAGAACCTGAGAGATATCGAACCAGAGATATATGGAACCGGAGAGAAAAAGAACCAGAGAGATATAGAACCAGAGAGATATAGAACCAGAGAGATATAGAACCAGAGAGATATAGAACCAGAGAGATATGGAACCGGAGAGATATAGAACCAGAGAGATATAGAACTAGAGAGATATAGAACCAGAGAAATATAGAACCAGGGAGATATCGAACCAGAGAGATATCGAACGAGAGAGCTATAGAACCAGAAAGATATAGAACCAGGGAGAAAAAGAACCAGAAAGATATAGAACCAGGGAGATATAGAAACAGATAGATATAGACCAAAGAGATAAAGAACTAGAGAGATATAGAACCAGGGAGATATGGAACCAGAGAGATATAGGACGAGGGAGATAAAGAACCAGAGAGATAAAGAACCAGAGATATAGAGCCGGAGAGATATGGAACCAGAGAGATATCGAACCAGAGAGATATAGAACCAGAGATATAGAGCCAGAGAGATATGGAACCAGAGAGATATCGAACCAGAGAGATGAAGAACCACAGAGATATAGAACCAGAGAGATGTATAACCGGATAGATATAGAACCAGAGAGAAAAAGAACCAGAGAGATAAAGAACCAGAGAGATAAAGAACCATAGATATATTGAACCAGAGTGAAGTAGAACTATAAGAGAATAAGAACTATAGACATATGGAACTATAAATTAGTGACAAATAGCCAGAGAGAAAGCACCAGTCCTCGAGGTATCGAACCATTGAGACGAAACAACAAGAGAGATAAAGGGTGGAAATTGTGGAGGTTCTGGCCACAATCTTCCAATCCTCCTTCGCTACGGGGACAGTGCTGGGGGACAGGAGGATTGAAAATTATGGAATCATCGAAATTTACTGCAGAGAAGTGTTTGCCAGCCGCAAAAGAGCTATCCAGACTGATCTCACTTTCCAGCACTTGGTCCGTAGCCCTGTGGGTTACAGCACTTCAAATGCACATCCAGGTACTTTTTAAATGAGTTGAGGGTTTCTGCCTCTCCCACCCTCTCAGGCAGTGAGTTCCAGACCCCCACCACCCTCTGGGGGAAAAAATTTCTCCTCAGCTCCCCTCGAATCCTTCTATCAATTATCTTAAATCTATGTCCCCTGATAATCGACCTCTCTGCTAAGGGAAACAGGTCTTCCCTATCCACACTATCTCA
The DNA here is from genome assembly GCF_035084215.1 of Heptranchias perlo. Classification (NCBI taxonomy): domain Eukaryota; kingdom Metazoa; phylum Chordata; class Chondrichthyes; order Hexanchiformes; family Hexanchidae; genus Heptranchias; species Heptranchias perlo. Next base: position 78,578 of record NW_027139299.1, on the reverse strand, counting down.
GCCCCTCATAATTTTATACACCTCGTGGTGTGTGACTTGGAGGGGAACGTGCAGGTGGTGTTGTTCCCATGTGCCTGCTGCCCTTGTCCTTTTGGTGGTTGAGGGTTTGGGAGGTGCTGTCGAAGAAGCCTTGGCGAGTTGCTGCAGTGCATCCTGTGGATGGTACACGCTGCAGCCACAGTGCGCCGGTGGTGAAGGGAGTGAATGTTTAGGGTGGTGGATGGGGTGCCAATCAAGCGGGCTGCTTTGTCCTGGATGGTGTCGAGCTTCTTGAGTTGTTGGAGCTGCACTCATCCAGGCAAGTGGAGAGTATTCCATCACACTCCTGACTTGCCACTTAAGGGTGAAGTTACACTGTCATTTTCAGGTTAACGTGCAGTGGTTTTATGTTCACATCTCTGCAAAAGTGGCAATAAGGAGACTCAGGAGTTACAAAGTGTACTGACACCCTGAGGAGCAAGGCCAAGCTCGGACTGCTTCATTATCTGAGGGGTTGCGAATGGAACTGAACACTGTGCAACCATCAGCGAACATCCCCATTTCTGACCTTATGATGGAGGGAAGGTCATTGATGAAGCAGCTGAAGATGGTTGGGCCGAGGACACTGCCCTGAGGAACTCCTGCAGCAATGCTGAGGCCAAAGCTGAGATGATTGGCCTCCAACAACCACTACCATCTTCCTTTGTGCAAGGTATGACTCCAGCCACTGGAGAGTTTTCCCCCTGATTCCCATGGACTTCAATTTTAATAGGGCTCCTTGGTGCCACACTCGGTCGAATGCTGCCTTGATGTCAAGGGCAGTCACTCTCACTTCACCTCTGGAATTCAGCTCTTTTGTCCATGTTTGGACCAAGGCTGTAATGAGGTCAGGAGCCGAGTGGTCCTGGCGGAACCCAAACTGAACATCGGTGAGCAGGTTATTGGTGAGTAAGTGCCGCTTGATAGCACTGTCGACGACACCTTCCATCACTTTGCTGATGATTGAGAGTAAACTGATCGGCGGTAATTGGCCGGATTGGATTTGTCCTGCTTTTTGTGGACATGACATACCTGGGCAATTTTCCACATTGTCGGGTAGATGCCAGTGTTGTAGCTGTACTGGAACAGCTTGGCTAGAGGCGCAGCTAGTTCTGGAGCACAAGTCTTCAGCTCCACAGCTGGGATATTGTCGGGGCCCATAGCCTTTGTTGTATCCACTGCACTCTGCCGTTTCTTGATTTCACGTGGAGTGAATCGAATTGGCTGAAGACTGGCTTCTGTGATGGTGGGGATATCGGGAGGAGGCCGAGATGGATCATCCACTCGGCACTTCTGGCTGAAGATGGTTGCAAACGCTTCAGCCTTGTTTTTTGCACTCACCTGCTGGACTCTGCCATCATTGAGGATGGGGATGTTTGCAGAGCCTCCTCCTCCCGTTAGTTGTTTAATTGTCCACCACCATTCACGACTGGATGTGGCAGGACTGCAGAGCTTTGATCTGATCCGTTGGTTGTGGAATTGCTTAGCTCTGTCTATAGCATGTTGCTTCCGCTGTTTAGCATGCATGTAGTCCTGAGTTGTAGCTTCACCAGGTTGGCACCTCATTTTTATGTACGCCTGGTGCTGCTCCTGGCATGCTCTTCTACACTCCTCATTGAACCAGGGTTGATCCCCTGGCTTGTTGGTAATGGTAGAGTGAGGAATATGCCGGGCCATGGGGTTACAGATTGTGCTGGAATACAATTCTGCTGCTGCTGATGGCCCACAGCGCCTCATGGATGCCCAGTTTTGAGCTGCTAGATCTGTTCTGAATCTATCCCATTTAGCACGGTGATAGTGCCACACAACACGTTGGATGGTGTCCTCAGTGTGAAGATGGGACTTATCTCCATGAGGACCGTGCAGTGGTCACTCCTACCAACACTGTCATGGACAGATGCATCTGCGACAGGTAGATTGGTGAGGACGAGGTCAAGTTGCTTTTTCCCTCGTGTTGGTTCGCTCACCACCTGCCGCAGGCCCAGTCTGGCAGCTATGTCCTTCAGAACTCAGCCAGCTCGGTCAGTAGTGGTGCTACCGAGCCACTCTTGGTGATGGACATTGAAGTCCCCCACCCAGAGTAATTTGCCTGCAAATTTTCTCCTCTATCTCCTTCCCACTATTTGGTGGTCTGTATTCAAATCCGAAACTAGGCTCCTGAATCTAAATAAAGGAAATTACGAAAGTATGAGGTGTGAGTTGGCTATGATAGATTGGGGAACTTCACTAAAAGGGATGACGGTGGATAGGCAATGGATAACATTTAAAGAATGTGTGCGGGAATTACAACAATTATTCATTCCTGTCTGGAGCAAAAATAAAACAGGAAAGGTGGCTCAACCGTGGCTTACAAAAGAAATTAGGGATAGTTTTAGATCCAAAGAGGAGACATATAAAATTGTCAGAAAAAGCGACAAGCCTGAGGATTGGGAGCAGTTTAGAATTCAGCAAAGGAGGACAAAGAGATTGATTAAGAGGGGGGAAAGAGTATGAGAGTAAACTAGCAGGGAACATAAAAACTGACTGTAAAAGCTTCTATAAATATGTCAAGAGAAAAAGATTAGTGAAGACAAATGTAGGTCCCTTACAGTCAGAAATGAGGGAAATTATAATGGGGAACAAAGAAATGGCAGAACAATTAAACACATACTTTGGTTCTGTCTTCACAAAGGAGGACACAAATAACCTGCCAGAAATGTTAGGGAACCGAGGGTCTCGTGAGAGGGAGGAACTGAAGGAAACCAGTATTAGTAAAAAAAGTGCTAGGGAAATTAATGGGGCTAAAGGCTGACAAATCCCCAGGGCCTGATAATCTACATCCCAGAGTACTAAAGGAAGTGGCCCTGGAAATAGTGGATGCATTGGTGATCATCTTCCAAAATTCTACAGACTCTGGAACAGTTCCTACAGATTGGAGGGTGGCAAATGTAACCCCAATATTTAAAAAATGAGGGATAGAAAGAACAGGGAATTACAGACCAGTTAGCCTAACATCAGTAGCGGGGAAAATGCTAGAGTCTATTATAAAAGATATGATAACAGAACACTTGGAGGGCATTAACGGGATTGGACAAAGTCAGCATGGGTTTATGAAAGGGAAATCAAGCTTAACAAATCTATTGGAGTAGAATAGATAGGGGAGAACCAGTGGATGGGGTGTATTTGGATTTTCAGAAGGCTTTTGATAAGGTCCCACACAAGAGGTTAGTGTCCAAAATTAAAGCACATGGGATTGGGGGTAATATACTGGCATGGACTGAGAATTGGTTGATAGACAGGAAACAGAGAGTAGGAATAAACGGTGGCAGGCAGTGACTAGTGGGGTACCGCAGGGATCAGTGCTTGGGCCCCAGCTATTCACAATATATATCAATGATTTGGATGAGGGAACTGAATGTAACATTTCCAAGTTTGCAGACAACACAAAGCTGGGGTGGAATGTGAGCTGTGAGGAGGATGCAAAGAGGCTCCAATGTGATTTAGACAAGTTGGGTGAGTGGGCAAGAACATGGCAGATGCAGTATAACGTGGATAAATGTGAGGTTATCCACTTTGGTTGTAAAAACAGAAAGGCAGATTATTATCTGAATGGTGATAGATTGGGAAAAGGGGAGGTGCAACGAGACCTGGGTGTCCTTGTACACCAGTCACTGAAAGCGAGCATTCAGGTGCAGCAAGCAGTTCGGAAGGCGAATGGTATGTTGGCCTTCATTCCAAGAGGATTTGAGTACAGGAACAGGGATGTCTTACTGCAGTTATACAGGGCCTTGGTGAGACCACATCTGGAGTATTGTGTGCAGTTTTGGTCTCCTAATCTGAGGAAGGATGTCCTTGGCATGGAGGGAGTGCAACGAAGGTTTACCAGACTGATTCCTGGGATGGCAGGACTGACGTATGAGGAGAGATTGGGTCGTCTAGGCCTATATTCACTCGAGTTTAGAAGAATGAGAGGTGATCTCATCGAAACATATAAAATTCTAACAGGACTAGACAGACTGGATGCAGGGAGGATGTTCCCGATGGCTGGGGAGTCCAGAACCAGGGGTCACAGTCTCAGGATACGGGGAATGCCATTTAGAACCGAGATGAGGAGAAATTTCTTCACTCAGAGGGTGGTGAACCTGTGGAATTCTCTACCACAGAAGGCAGTGGAGGCCAAGTCATTAGATATATTCAAGAAGGAGATCGATATATTTCTTAATGCAAAAGGGATCAAGGGATATGGAGCAAAAGCGGGAACAGGGTACTGAGTTAGACGATCAGTCATGATCATTTTGAATGGCGGAGCAGGCCCGAAGGGCCGAATGGCCTCCTCTTGCTCCTGTTTTCTATATTATACACCCAGTAGTGTAATCACTCCTCTATTGTTCCCTAATTCAAACCAAATAGATTCTGCCTTTGACCCTCAACTACATCATCCCTTCCCAGTGCGAGAATAGTTTCTTCGATCAATACTGCCCCCCCCGACCCCCACCCTCTCTCTCCTGAATACCTCGTAACCAGGAATATTAATTACCCAATCCTCCCCTTCTTTGAAGCAGGTTTCTATTATTGCCACTATATCAGTCCCATGTGACGACATGTACCTGATGCTCACCAACCTTATTTACCCCACTAACTGCACGTACGCACATGTGCACCCCTTTCTCATATAGGACCAGAGAGATAGACGACCAGAGACGAAGAACCCCCCTCCCCCTCGCTCGCAGGTGTGAGGGGAGCTCAGAGGAGGGAACAAGTGTTTGGTCATGCTGCTCCGGCCACCATGGGGTGGAGCAGGCTTGATGGACCAGCTGGCTTTTCCTGCCCATCAATTTTGTATGTGCGAAGGAAGTTTAAAGGGACAGACAGATTAAATGTGTGGGAAAAACGGTGGCAGATGGATTTCATTGTAGGGAAGTGTGAGGATCCAAGACAGATAAATTGGAATATTGAGTTAACGGTGAGAGACGAGGAGCTGTGGAGGAGAAAAGAGATTTGAGTGCCCAGGTACACGCGCCACTAAATGCTGGTGCCCAGGTACACGCGCCACTAAAAGCCGGTGCCCAGGTACACGCGCCACTAAAAGCCGGTGCCCAGGTACACGCATCACTAAAAGCCGGTGCCCAGGTACACGCACCACTAAAAGCCGGTGCCCAGGTACACGCACCACTAAAAGCCGGTGCCCAGGTACACGCACCACTAAAAGCCGGTGCCCAGGTACACGCACCACGAAAAGCCGGTGCCCAGGTACACGCACCACTAAAAGCCGGTGCCCAGGTACACGCACCACTAAAAGCCGGTGCCCAGGTACACGCACCACTAAAAGCCGGTGCCCAGGTACACGCACCACTAAAAGCCGGTGCCCAGGTACACGCACCACTAAAAGCCGGTGCCCAGGTACACGCACCACTAAAAGCCGGTGCCCAGGCCCACGCACCACTAAAAGCCGGTGCCCAGGGACACGCACCACTAAAAGCCGGTGCCCAGGTACACGCACCACTAAAAGCCGGTGCCCAGGTACACGTACCACTAAAAGCCGGTGCCCAGGTACACGCACCACTAAAAGCCGGTGCCCAGGTACACGCATCACTAAAAGCCGGTGCCCAGGTACACGCATCACTAAAAGCCAGTGCCCAGGTACACGCGTCACTAAAATCCGTTGCCCAGGTACACGCGTCACTAAAAGCCAGTGCCCAGGTACACGCATCACTAAAAGCCAGTGCCCAGGTACACGCATCACTAAAAGCCGGTGCCCAGGTACACGCACCACTAAAAGCCGGTGCCCAGGTACACCCGCCACTAAAAGCCGGTACCCAGGTACACGCACCACTAAAAGCCGGTGCCCAGGTACACGCATCACTAAAAGCCGGTGCCCAGGTACACGCGCCACTAAAAGCCGGTGCCCAGGTGCACGCGCCACTAAAAGCCGGTGCCCAGGTACACGCGCCACTAAAAGCCGGTGCCCAGGTACACGCGTCACTCAAAGCCGGTGCCCAGGTACACGCACCACTAACAGCCGGTGCCCAGGTACACGCGTCACTAAAAGCCGGTGCCCAGGTACACGCGTCACTAAAAGCCGGTGCCCAGGTACACGCGTCACTAAAAGCCGGTGCCCAGGTACACGCGTCACTAAAAGCCGGTGCCCAGGTACACGCGTCACTAAAAGCCGGTGCCCAGGTACACGCTTCACTAAAAGCCGGTGCCCAGGTACACGCGTCACTAAAAGCCGGTGCCCAGGTACACGCACCACTAAAAGCCGGTGCCCAGGTACACGCACCACTAAAAACCAGTGCGCCCAGGTACACGCATCACTAAAAGCCGGTGCCCAGGTACACGCGTCGCTAAAAGCCGGTGCCCAGGTACACGCATCACTAAATGCTGGTGCCCAGGTACACGCGTCGCTATAAGCCGGTGCCCAGGTACACGCACCACTAAAAGCCGGTGCCCAGGTACACGCAGCACTAAAAGCCGGTGCCCAGGTACACGCGTCACTAAAAGCCGGTGCCCAGGTACACGCACCACTAAAAACCAGTGCGCCCAGGTACACGCATCACTAAAAGCCGGTGCCCAGGTACACGCGCCACTAAAAGCCGGTGCCCAGGTACACGCGCCACTAAAAGCCTGTGCCCAGGTACACGCGCCACTAAAAGCCGGTGCCCAGGTACACGCGCCACTAAAAGCCGGTGCCCAGGTACACGCATCACTAAAAGCCGGTGCCCAGGTACACGCGTCGCTAAAAGCCGGTGCCCAGGTACACGCATCACTAAAAGCAGGTGCCCAGGTACACGCACCACTAAAAGCCGGTGCCCAGGTACACGCGCCACTAAAAGCCGGTGCCCAGGTACACGCATCACTAAAAGCCGGTGCCCAGGTACACGCACCACTAAAAGCCGGTGACCAGGTACACGCGCCACTAAAAGCCGGTGCCCAGGTACACGCACCACTAAAAGCCGGTGCCCAGGTACACGCACCACTAAAAGCCGGTGCCCAGGTACACGCGCCACTAAAAGCCGGTGCCCAGGTACACGCGTCACTAAAAGCCGGTGCCCAGGTACACGCACCACTAAAAGCCGGTGCCCAGGTACACGCACCACTAAAAGCCGGTGCCCAGGTACACGCATCACTAAAAGCCGGTGCCCAGGTACACGCGCCACTAAAAGCCGGTGCCCAGGTGCACGCGCCACTAAAAGCCGGTGCCCAGGTACACGCGCCACTAAAAGCCGGTGCCCAGGTACACGCGTCACTAAAAGCCGGTGCCCAGGTACACGCGTCACTAAAAGCCGGTGCCCAGGTACACGCACCACTAAAAGTCGGTGCCCAGCTACACGCATCACTAAAAGCCGGTGCCCAGGTACACGCATCACTAAAAGCCAGTGCCCAGGTACACGCATCACTAAAAGCCGGTGCCCAGGCCCACGCGTCACTAAAAGCCGGTGCCCAGGCCCACGCACCACTAAAAGCCGGTGCCCAGGTACACGCACCACTAAAAGCCGGTGCCCAGGTACACGCACCACTAAAAGCCGGTGCCCAGGCCCACGCACCACTAAAAGCCGGTGCCCAGGTACACGCACCACTAAAAGCCGGTGCCCAGGTACACGCACCACTAAAAGCCGGTGCCCAGGTACACGCATCACTAAAAGCCGGTGCCCAGGTACACGCACCACTAAAAGCCGGTGCCCAGGTACACGCACCACTAAAAGCCGGTGCCCAGGTACACGCACCACTAAAAGCCGGTGCCCAGGTACACGCATCACTAAAAGCCGGTGCCCAGGTACACGCATCACTAAAAGCCGGTGCCCAGGTACACGCGTCACTAAAAGCCGGTGCCCAGGTACACGCGTCACTAAAAGCCGGTGCCCAGGTACACGCGTCACTAAAAGCCGGTGCCCAGGTACACGCACCACTAAAAACCAGTGCGCCCAGGTACACGCATCACTAAAAGCCGGTGCCCAGGTACACGCATCACTAAAAGTCGGTGCCCAGGTACACGCGTCGCTAAAAGCCGGTGCCCAGGTACACGCACCACTAAAAGCCGGTGCCCAGGTACACGCATCACTAAAAGCCGGTGCCCAGGTACACGCGTCACTAAAAGCCGGTGCCCAGGTACACGCACCACTAAAAACCAGTGCGCCCAGGTACACGCATCACTAAAAGCCGGTGCCCAGGTACACGCGCCACTAAAAGCCGGTGCCCAGGTACACGCGCCACTAAAAGCCGGTGCCCAGGTACACGCGCCACTAAAAGCCGGTGCCCAGGTACACGCGCCACTAAAAGCCGGTGCCCAGGTACACGCACCACTAAAAACCAGTGCGCCCAGGTACACGCATCACTAAAAGCCAGTGCCCAGGTACACGCGCCACTAAAAGCCGGTGCCCAGGTACACGCGCCACTAAAAGCCGGTGCCCAGGTACACGCTCCACTAAAAGCCGGTGCCCAGGTACACGCACCACTAAAAGCCGGTGCCCAGGTACACGCGCCACTAAAAGCCGGTGCCCAGGTACACGCGTCACTAAAAGCCGGTGCCCAGGTACACGCGCCACTAAAAGCCGGTGCCCAGGTACACGCGCCACTAAAAGCCGGTGCCCAGGTACACGCTCCACTAAAAGCCGGTGCCCAGGTACACGCGCCACTAAAAGCCGGTGCCCAGGTACACGCGCCACTAAAAGCCGGTGCCCAGGTACACGCGCCACTAAAAGCCGGTGCCCAGGTACACGCGTCACTAAAAGCCGGTGCCCAGGTACACGCGTCGCTAAAAGCCGGTGCCCAGGTACACGCGTCGCTAAAAGCCGGTGCCCAGGTACACGCATCACTAAAAGCCGGTGCCCAGGTACACGCACCACTAAAAGCCGGTGCCCAGGTACACGCATCACTAAAAGCCGGTGCCCAGGTACACGCACCACTAAAAGCCGGTGCCCAGGTACACGCACCACTAAAAGCCGGTGCCCAGGTACACGCGTCACTAAAAGCCGGTGCGCAGGTACACGCGTCACTAAAAGCCGGTGCCCAGGTACACGCGCCACTAAAAGCCGGTGCCCAGGTACACGCGCCACTAAAAGCCGGTGCCCAGGTACACGCTCCACTAAAAGCCGGTGCCCAGGTACACGCACCACTAAAAGCCGGTGCCCAGGTACACGCGCCACTAAAAGCCGGTGCCCAGGTACACGCGCCACTAAAAGCCGGTGCCCAGGTACACGCGCCACTAAAAGCCGGTGCCCAGGTACACGCGTCACTAAAAGCCGGTGCCCAGGTACACGCGTCACTAAAAGCCGGTGCCCAGGTACACGCGTCGCTAAAAGCCGGTGCCCAGGTACACGCGTCACTAAAAGCCGGTGCCCAGGTACACGCGTCGCTAAAAGCCGGTGCCCAGGTACACGCATCACTAAAAGCCGGTGCCCAGGTACACGCACCACTAAAAGCCGGTGCCCAGGTACACGCATCACTAAAAGCCGGTGCCCAGGTACACGCACCACTAAAAGCCGGTGCCCAGGTACACGCGTCACTAAAAGCCGGTGCCCAGGTACACGCGTCGCTAAAAGCCGGTGCCCAGGTACACGCGTCGCTAAAAGCCGGTGCCCAGGTACACGAGTCGCTAAAAGCCGGTGCCCAGGTACACGCGTCACTAAAAGCCGGTGCCCAGGTACACGCATCACTAAAAGCCTGTGCCCAGGTACACGCGTCACTAAAAGCCGGTGCCCAGGTACACGCGTCACTAAAAGCCGGTGCCCAGGTACACGCATCACTAAAAGCCGGTGCCCAGGTACACGCATCACTAAAAGCCGGTGCCCAGGTACACGCATCACTAAAAGCCGGTGCCCAGGTACACGCACCACTAAAAGCCGGTGCCCAGGTACACGCACCACTAAAAGCCGGTGCCCAGGTACACGCACCACTAAAAGCCGGTGCCCAGGTACACGCACCACTAAAAGCCGGTGCCCAGATACCAAAAGGCTAATGGAATTGGCCTTTATTTCAAGGGGGCTGGAATCCAATGGGGAAGAAGTTAAGATTCAGTTGTACAGAGCGTTGGTCAGATCGCAGCAGGAGATACTGCGTTCAGCATTTGGCACCTCAGGAATTCACCAGAAAGTAGGCCAGAGTTTAAAGGGTTAAATTACGAGGTTGCGTCATCTTAACTTGTATTGCCTTGTGTTTCGATGGTTGAGGGGTCATTTAAAATGATAAAAGGATTTAATAGGGGAGATACAGAGAACCGATTTCCTCTTGTGGGAGAATCTAGAATGGGCGGGGGCGGAGGAGGGGCCGGGGGGGGGCGACAATGTTAAAATTAGAGCTCGGCCTTTCAGGAATGAAATCAGGAAGCACTTTCTCCACAAACGGGAGTGGAAATCTGGAACTCTCTCCATCAAAAGGCTGTGGATGCTGGGGGTCAATTGAAATTTCCATTACTGAGTTCAGATACTGATCAGCCATGATCGAACCGAATGGCAGAACGGGCTCAAGGGGCAGAATGGCCTCCTCCTGTCCCTGTGAGTTAGGTGTATCACTGTTCAGGAGGTTGTGCCAGTGAAAGAATAAAAGTCAGACAAAGGAGATGGTACAAATAGATTTTATTAACGAATTCCGAGCAGGGACTCAGCTCCTGCATTTAACGTGAATATAGAAGACCACAGCACTACTACAGGACAATTTAAAACAACACTGCAGCTGGCCAGAGAGCGCGCGCTGGTCACCGGGGGCCAGAGAGCGCGCGCTGGTCACCAGGGGCCAGAGAGCGCGCGCTGGTCACCAGGGGCCAGAGAGCGCGCGCTGGTCACCAGGGGCCAGAGAGAGCGCGCTGGTCACCAGGGGCCAGAGAGAGCGCGCTGGTCACCAGGGGCCAGAGAGCGCGCGCTGGTCACCAGGGGCCAGAGAGAGCGCGCTGGTCACCAGGGGCCAGAGAGAGCGCGCTGGTCACCAGGGGCCAGAGAGAGCGCGCTGGTCACCAGGGGCCAGAGAGAGCGCGCTGGTCACCAGGGGCCAGAGAGAGCGCGCTGGTCACCAGGGGCCAGAGAGAGCGCGGGCCCGCTGGTCACCGAGGGCCAGAGAGAGAGCGCGGGCCCCCTGGTCACCGAGGGCCA